>NC_068986.1:3571464-3580482 GCF_001194135.2 Octopus bimaculoides | reverse complement strand
TGTAGAAACTCTGCCAAATCAGACTGGAGCCTGGTGTTGCCATCCGGTTTCACCAGTCCTCAGTCAAATCGTCCAACCCATGCTAGCATGGAAAGCGGACGTTAAACGATGATGATGATGATGATGATGATGATGATATATATATATATATATATATATATATATATATATATATCTCAGACATTAGTGATTCTTTCTTGAATTTTTAGTTGAAGGAAGTTAAGTTTCACACTTGTAAGAGATAGAAAAATATATTGTCTTAATTTATCTGTATATAATTTTTAACCCTTTGACGTTTAAACAGGATATATCTGGCCTAAATATTGTGTTTTAACGTTCAGACCTGCCAGATCCACTCTCTTGAACCTGTCCTAGAATATCATTCTAAAAATAAACAATTGCATCAAGTGATTAATTCAAAACAATGTGAATAAATAAGCATTGCATTTGACAGGGTAAAGTAAATGCTGAAGAGTTAAGAATTGCTTTTAACCCACGCTCACCCCACCCGCAAAAAGTATGCTTAGATTGTGAAGCTTATATGAGCCACATTACGATTGCCCTGTTAATAATGCTCTTTGTGTATACATCACACAAAAAATATATATAATTGTTTTGTTAATATTAAGTAGAAAGGTTTTTTTAAATAAATGTTTAGCTCTAACAGTTCTTTTGAAGGTCTAATATTTTATTATGACTTTTGTCTACCTATTATATGAAATAACAATAATTAGTGTTGTTGATGCTTCACAGACTAAACTTTCATTAATATAGGATATGCAACCTACTCTTGTGATTAAATATTAATTCTACATTTTGGTGATAGGACCATTGTGATATCCTATTATATCAACCTTTTCTTGTAACTGATTCTAATGAGTTTGTAAGATTGGTACATCACTTGTAGCTATTGCAATCATGAATTTTTGTTTCTTGCTTTGACTTGCTTTAACTCGTTAAAGTTTAATTTGATGCACTTGTAAAATCTATTCGTTGTTCTTCTCGACATTGATTTTGTTTATTTCTTTCATCATTTTATCTGGTTTAAAAAGTTAAAAAGAGCTTTAGGAATATTAGTTTACATTCTTCTTGTCCTAGTGTACTTTTGGAAAAAAAATGTAAGTCTAAATTTTAATATTATGTTTCTTTCTTACAGCAGAAATGCTAAACTAAAATGGCTAAGTGTTTGGTTAACTGTTACACAATTAATACATAAATTCGTACGTTTTTACTGGATTAGTTTATTCACTTAAATAAGGCGTAGACAGACTTTGGAGAATAATTGCCACATTAATCTTTAAAAAGGTGGCATTAGGCAAAGCATTCAGTTGACTAAAGCTAGCTTTGTGAATTTCTTAGAAAACAATTCATAAACTAATTTAACTCTTCCGCCAACTATGTAGCATCAATGGTTTTACTCCCCTGTTCTCAACTCAGGGTTGCCTTTTCTGTTCTGCTTCTCTCCAGTTGGATCCCTTTTCTTTGCTGCTTCCTTCCCGATTTTGCTGTATTTTCCATGTTTCCCTGAGGGAATGACTTCTCCCTTGTCTTGGTTTTGGATTGACATCAGTGCTTCTGTAACTTTGTTTGTTTCTAGGTAGGGATGTTGGCCCTATGCAGACCCATTCTTACTTCTGGGAAGAAGTAGTCCACATAAATATGGCTTTTGTCTTTTGATCTGTCCATTATGGAACACCTTGTGAGGCGCTTGCACTCCACTAGCACAGCTTTCAATGTCATTGAGGCACACAAGCCACCACACTTCAGCAAGGAGTGGACCTTGTGATGGTGAATCTATAAAGCTTTCTCATTGACATAGAAAAGTAGGTATAAAAGAACATTTATAAATATCTTTCGTCAACTGTGAACTAGCAAACTACAAAAGAGTTGTGAATAGTGATTGGCATGGCATCCTTCATGAGATGCTTCTAAGAACTCTTGTAGTTTGGATATTGAAAGAAAATCTCTAGTGCAGAGAATTGATCACTACCAGACCAATACAATTTTTTGTAAAATATTGTAATATTTGAGACTGTTGCTGGCTGTCATTGTGAAGGTTCATTACCATAATTTTATTGACTTATTTTACATATATATAACGAAATATGTTTTTTTTTCTCCCTACAATTCTGTTGATTGGCTTTTCATTGTTTATGAGGCAAATTGGTTAAGTTTTTGAAGCATCCAGTAGATTTCTTTGCAGTAATTGTTCTGGCTCTCCATGTTCCAAGGTTAGATACTACTGAGGTTGACTTTGCTTTCCATTCTTTTGGAGTCATTAAATAAAGCACCTGAACTGTACTGGGTCAGTTCTTTTTCTTTCTGTGTTGCATTCTGATAGAAATTAGCTGTGTTCAGACTGAGAGAGGGATGGACTCCACCAGGTTTGAAGATGCCCAAGACGTATGTTATGGTGGTGCTTCTGTGACTCCATCAGAAGTTGAGAGGACAGGACAAGACATTTACACACACACATGGGTGCACATCCTTTGCTTAAGATAGTCATTCTGTATTTCATAGTTCTGGGTGTCATCCCATAGTGCAGCACTGTAGGCAAAAAGTTTCCATCATAGCCTCAGGTCATCCCATGCTTTGAGAATTAATTGGTTAGATAACTGTATGGAAGCTTCTTGAATAGAGTATAATTCAATGACCTAGTCATGTCACACAGTATCATACCAATTCTGTTGTTGGTTCAAATTCATCAAATAGACGCTGTTGATCAGTATCTATTTGATGAATGTTGATCAGCATCTGTTTGATTCATCAAAATGCTTTTGATCAAACTAGAACATTTGTTCATCAAAATCAATAAAAGAATGCATTATGCAGAGTAGTTTATTGTCCGTTTCCTAAACAGCAAGAATTGACTGCAGTCCTCTTTATTCTTTGGACATTTAAAATATTCTGTTTGTATTAAGAGTGGTTGCATGTACCATTTGGTTTCAGCAGATTTTTCTCTGCCTAGCTGGTATTCTCTATTCTAATTATTGAGATATTGTTCTGTTTTGCTAATCAACTAATAACTGTTTAGTTTTGACTTATTTTAAAATAGTGGAATAATTAAATTGCTTTGTTTACTATTGTTTTTGCACTGTTTTCTAACTATACTTGAAAATGTTATATTCCCAATAAATACTTTCTTAGCCCCCCCCCCTTTTTTAACTCTGTCATGTTTAACCCTTTAAATACCTATTTACAACTACCCGGGATCCTATATCGACCTGCTTAAAGCCACCATTATCAAAGTATTTATATTTAAATTTAATCTCAAAATTTAAATATACAAACAAGAACCCAAAATGTAGCTTCCATGATGGTTTTTATGTGAGATCTTTTTTGTTAAATTCTATTCCAAATCCAAATTAATATATTAAGGAATGAAAAATTACAAAATGGACAGTTATTTTTCTACTCTTCTCCCAAGCTTTTATTTTGAAAATTAAGTGAAACAACATTGTTAATAAAGCCCATTATTAGAATGGGTTGGATGGGTCTGTGTCCACTACACTATCTTGCTACTTGTCATTGTCCATCGTCATTTATTCACAACAAAGAATATGTCTTTCTTTGGCATGGTTTTTTATAGCTGGGTATATCTATCACGAATCAATTTAGTACATGTACTAGATACATTTGTGTGATTGGTACTTCAGAGGATGTTTTCTCTGTCTTTTTTTTATATATAGTTATGATGTATTTTTAGTGGTGGTGGTGGGGGGGGGGGTTAACAAGCCAAACTGCCAATCTACTATGCTGTGCACACGTTCACAGTGTGAATTTACTGGGCTTTATTCATAAATTTTACATCATCAGTCAATGACATAAATCCATCAAGTTCCATTCAGTTTGTTATCAAGTATTCATTAGTAATTACTGAAAAACATTTGTTGATAACAGTTTGGGGAAGCGAGAGGGAATAGAGATTTGCAGTAGTGATTCTTAATCTGATGTGAAATCTGTAATAATAGTTAATATAAACCAGGTTAGTAGAGCAATGTTATGAATTGGATTATCACTGTGAACAACATAACATTTCGATGGAGCTCGTTAACTTTCTTGACATTTATTACTGACTCAGCTAATTTATTGGCCAGTTTATTGGTTAATATTTAGTTTCATTATCAGTGAAATCTCTGTTGATGCTGCTGCTGATGATGATGATAATGGATAGTATTTTACTTCGCTTTCTCTATCCCTCTATCAAGGGAGACAGATCACATAAACACACACACACACACACACACACATTAATGTTTGTTTTTATGTTATAAAAATAATTTTACTTTAAGCTGAAAGGCTGCTCAATACATTTGATAGAGTACAAATGTATTATTCTTTAACAAGAATAATATTGACAGTGACATATCATCATCATTGTTTAACATCCATCTTCCATGCATGGGTAGGATGGTTCACAGGAGATGGCCAGATAGAAAAACTACCCTATGCTATTGCGTCTGTTTTGGTAGGGTTTTTACGGCTGAATGCCCTTCCCAACACCAACCACTCTGCAGAGTGGACTCAGTGCTTTTTACGTGGTGTTAGCACAGGTGAGGTTAGTTTTGACATGGTTTTTACAGCTGGATGCCCTTCCAAATGCCAAACACTTTAGATGAATGATCATGGATTGCACTTAGAAAGTTACCTTCCGAGGCACAAGTCTGGGCAAGGTTGTTTATAGAAGACCAGAAGTTACCCATGCATACCAGCCTCCCCTCTCCATGCCACCAATGTTATCCAAGGAAAAGGCAAAGGGGCCGATACAGCTTGGCACCAGTGACGTCACAACTCATTTCTACAGCTGAGTGAACTGGAGCAACATGAAATAAAGTGTCTTGCTCAAGAACACAACACACAGCCTGGTCCAGCAATTGAACTCACTACCTCATGATTGTGAGCCTGATGCTCTATCCATTGAGCACACACACATGCATATCTGATGGGTTTCCACTCAGTTTCCATATACCAATTTTACTCACAAAGCATTGGCCACCCCAAAGCTATAGTAGAAGACACTTGCTCAAGGTACCATGCAGTAAACCCAAACCTGAATCATGTGGTTACAAAGTGAACTTCCTCACTTACTGCTGTGCTTGTGCTGTATATTTTAATGTTGCTATTATTTTCTCTCTTTTATTAGATATGTATGCCGCCATTTCATTTAGCCCTATTTGAGTACAAATCTATTATCAAAAGTGTTGAAGTCATGGTCGTTCCATTTTTTTAAGCTTTACTGTAACTAAGACTACATTATTTTATGTCTTTCTTCCTTTTAAAACAGAGGAAGATTTGGCTGCTATTTCTAGCAGGTTGCATAACCTTGTAGATGCCCTGTCTTTGATTCATTTTAGTGGTGGTTATGTGAGCCCTAATGAGGCTAATCTATAATCAAAGATATTGAAACTGTGACTATCTTGTCATTTTAGGAGTATCTAGGACATTATCTAATGCAATCTTTCCTTTTTTTCAATACAGTAAGGTGTCATTTGACAAGTTTTGGCTGTTATTTCTTACAGGTTAAATGAATATGTAGTTTCCCTCACTGATTTGAAATATAGATGTTGGAAGTACTGGCATGAGTGGTTTCAATCAATTCAGAAGTTTTTCTATACCATATAAAATCGCTGCCATATTTTCTTATTTTAACCAGTTTTTGTTCATGGGTTCTTGTGAGATATTTATTGTATTTTTGCTTTGATTATTGTCAGGTTTCCTCGGGGCAGGGCCATTCTATCAATCCCCTACTCTGGGTTGTGACTTTTTTTTTTATTGATCCTAAAGAAACAAGAGGCAAAGTTGAACTCGGTAGAATTTGAACTTAGAAATTCAGAACAAAACTCCCAAATCATTTTGTCTGATGCATTAACCTGCGTTGAGGCAGAACATTTTTTTTTGATGCATCCTAACGTTTTTTTAAATCACTCTATCACTATTCATTGGAGAAACATAGAGACTGGGCAAACAATAAATAATTAGTTTGTACTGGTGATTTTCAGTTGACATATGTAAAGTTCAAAAGTTGTTTCATGAACCTCATAGGATCAACTTGACTTGTACTTCTGTTTTCTATAGTGTTAAAGAACCTTGGATTAGGTGCCAGTCTATGGCTAGTAACTTCTTCAGAGACCTGGCAAAAGAGTACAACCCCTGTTGTACTCTTTTGCCCCAACTTTCTCTCACTCTTCCTGTTTCTTGAGTAATGCTGCGATGGACTGGCGTCCCGTCCAGGTGGGGGGAACACAGCCTGGCTAGGCCTTAAAAGGACGCATAAATAAATAAAAAAATAACATGAATTAACTATCTAGCTTCTAAAATTAGACTAATAAATTGATCTTAAATTACTTACAGTCATCAACATGCAACATTTTATATATACACCAAATTTACTAATCTGTTTGCTTTAACCAATTCTTTCTCTATATTGTTTGTCATATTTCTAGTATGCATGTTTTGATTCCAAAATTTAACTAATGAGAAAAATTACTCTCACTGTTTTCTTTACTTTCAACATTTAAGAAATCTGATTGTGTAGGAACCATAAATTGATGGTAAAGATCAGTTATAAATTACATATATATGCTTAAAACACACCATATTATAGTATTGTTGTAGAATGAAACTCTTTGATAAACCCCAAGTTATTGGCAGCACTGTGTGGTGTATTGAACATTCTCTGGTTCCTGTGATGTCTTCTGTGAGCCAAGTTATTTCTTTGTGGCTATAAATTAGTTCTTCTCAGTAAACAGAATTAAATAAATTTTGAGGAAAATTTAAAGGTTTGAAACTGTAATGATTTCAGTAATTCTGGATATTCCTCCAGATTTGATCTGCTAGCAACACACTCTTTGGTATACTGAAGTTTTGAATTTTCAGTTGTGTTAATGTATTAGCAATGAATTAATTTCTCCCATTTAGGTAGTGTTTTAATTTACTGTTATCAGTTGTGCTTTAGCATAGGACTTTACATAATAAGTTGCACATGTATATTGTGGTTAGGAGCTATGATTACATAATAACATCATTATTATCATAGCAGCCTGCAATAAGGATTAAAAGAGACTTGTGCCAAAATACGAAAGGATTATTATACAGCCCTTTTGATCTGAACTTACTTGATATCAAACATTTTCCTCTTTCCATTTGCACTACTTGTAAATGAAGAACAGATTTAAAAAGGAAAATATTTTGTTGATTTGAGTTCTATCTAGTTTGCAGTTTGCGTTAGCTTCTACTCTCTACTGTTGATTGTTAAACATTTATTTTGAGACTAATTTTGTAAAATGGATTTGTAGGAAGAATTAAAAATGTTAATGGAAAAAATGTTTCATAAAATCTGATTTATTTTGCTATGATATTTGCTGTAATGTATCAGAAGAAATATTTACAAAATTTCCTTTTTTTTCTTTTACAGAGTGGCTACAATCTTCTTGTACAATTGGCTCCTGTGTTGATATTAATATTCTTATCCTTAATGGGAAGTTTCCTTGTACCAGATGCACCTTTCAGTTTACATCGATCACAGTGAGTGTTAATCTACAACTAAACTACAAACTTCTAATTATATTATTGTATTAATGTGGATGCTTCTATCTACATTTTACTTGAGATCTATTTACTGAAGGGCTGACATTAATATTTAAAATGCTTACTTAATATTCTAAAATATTTTTCATAAGAACTATATGAAAAGGTAAACTAAGCTCAGGGAACAATTACTACCTCTGCTGGTAACAAAATGTTTCTCTCTTATCATGAAGAGCAGATTGTATGATACTTCTGTGCAGAGTATGATGCTGCGTAATAGCTGGACTGGACATGGGCCTTGAATGCAGAGGATTTGCAAAGGTTGGGAAAAGAATTGAGTAGATTATTCTAGATGTGTAGTGTTAATGACCTTCCCAGTTTAATACCACAAACTAGTCCGTGAATACTTTAGCTGAGTCCTCTCTGTTGCAAGAATTTAGACTAAGGTCTCAAGTTTTAGAATAACTTCTTTCCTCCTTCCTACCATATCAGAAGTAGGAAGTAGTTGGCAAATGAATAGAGACAATATAGGGTAGAGAGGATTGATTCTTTAAAACCAGGGACAAGCAAACCTTGGACCTAGTGTCATGATACAGTGCACTCAGTACACCCTGTAAAGCAGTTAGTGATAGGAAGGATATCCAGCTGTAGAACAATGTGCTAAAAATGAAACATATGAGTAAGATCTGGTCTATGTTTTGGAGGGCAGTAACCCTGAATAAGGGAAGTGGCTTAGTTTTTGATGACCCAGAATGTTAAATGAGAATGTTTTATAAAATCAGTTTTGAATCTCAACTGTAAACTATCCTTCAACTTATTTCTTTTTTGCAATGTATTACTTAATTACCTGACTTTGTGCATATGCTGCATTTCATCATATAAATTGACTGTAAATTTGGGCTGGTTAAAGAGCATATCTGCTATTTGTAACTGATATATTGGGCTTTGAACAAACATTATATACTTAATAAAAATTGATTTATATGCGTTACATCTCGTGGTAAACTATAATTGCTATCTTGGTTGTATTTTCTATTCTCAGGAAATATTCAAATGAAAAGAAAACAAATCAACTTAAAGTACAATATTTTGTGAAAGACGATTTCCATATCGATTCCAATTATGATTTACGGAGAATAGAGAGACAAGTAGAGGATGAATATGTTTCAAATCTACGTACCAGTTGTTTCAAAGAAAGAAGTTACAGTAAGTTTTTTGACATTTTCATTAGACAGAGAACATTTTGTTTGTTTGCTAGTTTTTTTTTTGGGGGGGGGGGGTTTAATGGATTTTTTGGTGGTGGTGGTGGTTAAAGTTCATATTTTATTTTTACACATCTAAATAATTATTTCTTCTAAGGTTACCATGAGTGGACAAAATCCAAACCCTCCTGTATCATCTATCTTTTACTTGTTTCAGTCATAAGACTGTAGGCATGCTGGGGTACTGTTTCGAAAGGTTTGAGTTGAACAGATCGATCCCCCCCCCCCC
>NC_068986.1:3569415-3571454 GCF_001194135.2 Octopus bimaculoides | reverse complement strand
CCCAGTACTTATTTTTCTAAAGTTTGACAGTTATTCTTGCACTAAATTGCTAAGTTATGGGATGTAAACAAACTAACACCAGTTGTCAAGTAGTGGAGGAGGAACAAACATATACTCAAACACTCATGGTTTCCATCTACCAAATTCACTCACAAGGCATTGGTCATCCCAAAGCTATATCATTGAAGACACTTGCCCAAGGTTCTGTTCGGTGGGACTGAATTCAAAACCATGTGGTTGCAAAGTGAATGTGTTAACCACACAGCCATACCTTATCATCATTAGTTGTAAATTATCGTTGTATAAAACCTTTCACTAGAATTTTATTTGGTCATGAAGATCCTAGTATATATCAGAATTCATTCTGATTTCATCATCATCATCGTTTAACGTCCGCTTTCCATGCTAGCATGGGTTGGACGATTTGACTGATGACTGGTGAAACCAGATGGCTACACCAGGCTCCAATCTGATTTGGCAGAGTTTCTACAGCTGGATACCCTTCCTAACGCCAACCACTCCAAGAGTGTAGTGGGTGCATTTACGTGCCACCAGCACAAAGGCCAGTCAGGTGGTACTGGCAATGGTCATGCTCAAAATGGTGTATTTTACGTGCCATCTGCACAGAAGCCAGTCCAGCGGCACTGGCAACAATCTCACTCGAATGTCTTTTTTTATAGGCTTTAATTAAAAGAATTTTTTTTACTTTATTTCATTTTTAAACATGTCATCATATGAATTGATTATAACTATTGTAAATTCTTTCAGTAGATTTTACAATGTAATTTTTTTTGTTTAGTTCTTCAATCCTTTTAAAAAACCTCTTACATTTTTCTTATTTTTTTCTCCTTTTTGCAGAAGAAACTTTGATTTGGCGAGCAAAGAATTATGGTGATTCAAAATTATATAAGAAAGCTATGAATATGGAAGTTCCTTCATGTAATCATCTAAACAATTTGTATGGAGGCTGAAACCCCTGCAGTGTGCCTATTTGGCCTAACCCACTAACTTTTTTTAATCTGGCCAGTGTGAAGGATAGTTATATAACTTTTGTTAATGTTGTACAAAACTGGAACCTCTGGCAACAAACATCCCACATTAATTATGTATAGACATACGCTATTATTTAAAAAAAAAAATATAAATAAAAAAAATAAACAAAAACAAACCTAAAAGAAATTTCAAAAAAAAAACAAACAAACACTCATGTCAAATCTGTTTTGACATAAAATCACTTTTTGCAACTAATGTCCACTGTAAATGAAGGAAGGCTGTATTTCTGAATATGCTCTTTATGAAGTCTGCTCATGGCTCTGGGAAATGTACTTTGATTGTTTAGTATTAAGCTAAGACTATTTCATCAGAGAAGACAAGCAAGTAAGGCATGTCCAGCATTGGGCTGGGCTCCCTCTTTCTCTCTCTCTCTCTCTCTCCTGCTTTCTCTTTTTCTCTCTCTCCTCTCTCCCTCTATTTATTTCAGTTGCTCCCTTATTTCATTTCTATCAATAACCAAAGATGATTTAAGAATCAGGACATAATAGATTACATATTCCATCTTTATTTTTTTTTCTTTTCACTTTTTTTTTTGTTAATCTTTTAATGTTCTTGAAATTGTATAAATTAAACCAAAAGGTAAAAATGGAAATTATTTACTTTTACTTCAACTATATATATATATATATATATCTTTCTCCCTTTTTCTTCTTTTTTTTTGGTGGGGTAGTGTTTAAATAAGATTAAAGAATGCCAAATTTATATTCTCTTCTATACTGTTAATCTCATTTCATTTAGGTGAAAGTCCTCAAGTCCATGTTTTACAGCTCTTCAAGTGATTTCTATAACATTTGATTGTTTACTATTATCACGTTTTGTTGGAAGTCTTAATGTAGACTAAATTATATTTTCTTTTCCAAAATAAATTGTCATTGTTTCCTAATATTTATGTTTATGAATCAATTTAAAATTTTTCAATCAAAATTATTATTACTACTACAATGAGTACTACTTCTACTACTACTATTACTACTACTATTATAAAT
>NC_068986.1:3555116-3568922 GCF_001194135.2 Octopus bimaculoides | reverse complement strand
TTTTTTTTTTTTTTTTTTTTTTGTGTGAATGATTGGCTTTCTTGCTGACAATTACTTCATACCATGAAGTTAGGTTTTCGCCCACCTATCAGTCACTCCTCTCTTCAACAAACAGCTTGGAAAAAAAAAATGATCTACACAACACATATTTCTATAATTCTTTTAACAATACTCCCCCTGTCTTGTTTTAATTTATTAAATTTAATTTATTTATGTACATACACTTCATAGAATTTTTTTTTAATTTTAAATGATTAATAAATGCTGGAAAGATTCGTTTTTCTGTTTTCTTTCCCCTGACCCACCCCCATGTTCTACATCAAATAAGAATTAGTAAAGAAACAAAAAAAAAAATAGCAATTTTTCTTTTATAAGAATATAGCATTAAAATAGGACTAATCTGCATGGAACATTATTCTACATTTCTATCAATATTGGAATATTGTAATAAAACCACATAATAATTGAAGTATAGGCAGAACATTATTTTAATTTAAATTTGTATATAGTTAAAGTGGAGTTTGGTCATTTTAGTTTCTTTCTATCCATCCTTTTATTCTGTTATTTTTCTTTTTCCAGAAAATGTGTATAACTGTCTCAATGTTTAAAATAATCAAAATAATAGTATTAATTAACGTTTAGCTAACTATAAGAAACAGAAATTTTCTTTTTGTCATAAATCTGTGATAATATCTAATTAATTTATTGATTTAGAGTATTGTTTTTTATTTCACATAATAATAATAATAATAATAATAATAAAAGTACCCTATGGTTCTATGCACATTAATCAAAAATCTCTTTATGAAGTTAGTTGATGAATTAAATATGTTTCTTTAAATCACAAGTTTTGATTAAGTATCTGAAGTAGAAACAGAACTGCAGTAAATCTAGTGACTGCCAGCCTTAAGAAACTGGCAAATAAATTACCCTAGAAGATAACTTGACAAGAAATAAGCTTTTGCATACCTCTCTATCAGTAAATTGTTAAAAAAAATTTTTTTATGCATGAAACAAGCCTTTATTACATGACATATATATATATATATATATATATATATATATAGTGCAGGTATTTTTTAAATTTAGTTTTTGACCGATACACACACACACACACACATATAGCGCAGGTATTTTTTTAATTTAGTTCTTGATCGATACCTTTCCTTTCATATATTTCCTGCACTATATACGTGTGTACATATGTATATACATAATATTCTTATTTAATGTCCATTTTTCCATGCTGGCATGGGATAGATGAATGCATATTATTGAGGCATCGTTTTACAGCCGGATGCCCTTCCTGTCAGCAACCCTTATTTGTTTATCAAATAAGAGGAAATTTTTATTCTACAAAAGTGCAGAGCTAGAGGATGGTTTATTGACAGGGAATGTAAATTCACTGTGTGTGTGTGTGTGTGTGTGTGGTCCCCTTTCAAACACTTTAATTCATCTTTTCCCTCTCATCTGTTAGCATAAAGTTGCCCTCTCAGGGTTCGTAGTCTTGCAAACTCTATGGAGGCACAAAAACAAAAAAAAAAAACACTCTGTACACACTATAAAGTGGTTGGCATTAGGAAGGGTATCCAACTATAGAAACTATGCCAAGGCAGACACTGGAGCACAATGCAGTCCTTGTGCTCATCGGATTCTGTTAAACCGTCCAACCCATGCCAGCATGGAACATGGACATTAAATGATGATGAAATACATATACACACCACACATATGCACACACACTCATAATGTGTCGTTGCATTATCTTATTCAGAAATTCTTATATTCTAGCATTATGAATTTTCAGGCAATCTATGATTTTATTAACTATTTCATTGACAGCAATAATTAGCCAATCTAAATACACTGTTTTTCATGGTACACCTATTGCTATATATATATATATATATATATTTATATATATATATATATATATATATATATATATATATATACATACATATATATATACATGTCTATATACAGATTCAAAGGTACTAACGTATATGTTCTGCACATTCCTTTTCTTCCCTAACTCATGTGGCTGCAAGATATTTGTGATTCTTAAGTAAACTAGAACCACTTTTAAGCATAGTTTTATAGCAGTACAAGCGTTACTGCACATTGTAGATGGTGTTGGTATCTTTGTTAACTCTGACCAGGTGAGTTGATAGTATCATTTTTAGATTGTTTTCTAGCCATTGTTTCCATGCTAGCATGAATAAGATGATTTTTTATTTATTTATTATTATTTTTTTCTATTAGAGCAACTGTTTTAACTAAGCACTCCACTGTGAAGTAGGAGAGGAACTAGTTGTCAGCCAGGCAGTCTGAGGCAAGCAGTGTCATATGCTTTGCCTTGGGGCGTAACTCATTGACTGTAGTAAGGTTTGAATTCATGACTATATAGTCAGTAGTCCAGTACTTTAACCCCTACAGTAACTGTGCCTCTTGGTTGCCTATTAATTGACAGTAATGTATTGTATCAAAACAAAACAAAAACAAAAAAAATTGTGCTTTGTTTTTTTTCTGTAAATTATTTCATAACCTCTAAGAGTCCTAAAATTGGAAATATGTTGGCATGAAATTTTTATGTTAACTTTGTTTTACAAATAAATAAATAATAAAAACATTACACTCACCAATATGGATATGGCTGGAATAACAAAAAAATTTAAAAAATAAAAATATATCAATAGAGTTAGGAGGTTGCTGGTTTGACACAAATGTTGACATTCAGAAGAATACGACAGCAGAAGTGAATTCCCTCACATCAGATAAGTTTTTTTTTCCCCTCCCACACTCTCTGGTCTCTTTCGAAAGTTTATATGAACCTTGTAACAAGAGCAGTTGACCAATTAAAGACTTTTCTGAGAATAATAGTTAATAAATATGTTGATTTTATTATTGTTGTTCATTGAAATGTCTTCTTTTTTTTTGCACCTTTAAATATGTGGTAACTAAATAATGGAAATATTTGTGAGTTTTTCGGTTCATTCTTTACCGAAGATGGCATTATGTTGTTCTGTGAGAAAATTGACCTGCATTAATTGACTGCTCTCGAAGTTGGTTTGTTTATTCCTTTGTTCAATATGCTTTTTCTCCTTACCAGCATGGGATGGAAAGTGACATGTTTGGGGTAAGATTTTACAACCAAATGCTCTTCCTGTTGCCAACTTTTATCTGTTTTTCATGCAAGAGATTTTTTTTTTTTTATTCTACAGGTCTTTGAAAGTGTTTGGTCACAAAGTCATGGAAGAATGTTAACATCTTAACATTTCACTCAAATGAATCTGTGAGATGTCAACATTCAGGTGCAGGCATGGTAATAAGATTGCTTCCCAACCACATGGTTCTGGGTTCAGTCCTATTGCATGGCACCTTGGGCAAGTGTCTTCTATAGCCTCGGGTCAACCAAAGCGTTGTGAGTGAATTTGGTAGAGGGAAACTAAGAAAAGCCTGTGTGTGTGTCTTTGTCTGCTTTTGTCCCACCACCACTTGACAACTGGTATTGGTTTGTTTACATCCCCATAATTAGTTGTTCAGCAAGAGAGACCAACAGAATAAATATCAGACTTAAAAAAAAAAAAAGTACTGGGGCCAATTCATTCAACTAAAATTCTTCAGGGCAGAACTCCAGCATACTGCAGTGTGACGACTGAAACAAGTAAAAAATAAGAAAAAGAGATTTAAACACTTCTGTGCTCTTTCTCTCTCTTTCTCTCTCTCTCTCTCTCTCTCTCTCTCTCTCTCTCTCTCATCCCATACACACACAGTGGCTATCTGCTCCATGCAGCGCTTGACTTCTTGTACTTATAATTGTTCTTTCCTAGCTTGAGATCTTGCATGGCTTTTGAGCCTTGAAAGGTGTTTGAAGAGCTGATTACATACACTGCAGCATTGATTCCTTTTTGTGCTCATCTATTATGAATGTTCAAGTGTCACTTCAATCTTCTATGTGACCTGCTGTTTTTGTTTTGACAGAATTGGCATTGAAACCGGTCATCCAGAATGAGATTCCAATAATCAATGTATGCCTTATCCACATAAGCATACTGACATGATCTCATACCAGCATGAGACATACATACTTTTGTGCACAAAGAACATTTAAAGAAGGGATGAGAAACTCTCACCACGCTATAGATATTAATCTCAGTTTTATGAAATTTTATTTTTATTTCTCTGTCAAGCTTAAAATCTCTAATACCACTGCAAATTGTAGCTCTCCATATCTGTTCCCTAGCGAATTAAGACTTTTGTAACATAATTTAAGGCAATTATTTATATATATATATATATATATATATATATATATATATATATGAGTTTCCTCCAGTTTCTGTCTACCAAATTCAGTTACAAAGCATTAGTTGGCCTGGACCTACAGCAGAAAACATTTGCACAAGGTGCTATGGAATGGGACTGAATACACTACCATGTGGTTATGAAACAAACTTCTTAACTATACAACCAGGTGTGGCTAAATAAAAACGTCAAGACATATTAACACTACCTAGTTATTCTCACAAGGCATATTTACACTCCATCTTGACATTAGTATAAATATTAATCTTGTGAATTCATTGGCTGTTGACAATATCCATTTTGAAATCAAGAATGAATTTTGTTGTGCCAGCATGGAAAGCAAATATTCTTTTCATTCATGGTGCTGGTACCACATAAAAAGCATCTGGTACAAGAGCAACTTCATGTTTTATCCTTTTGGTGTTGATGAAAAAAAAACTCCAAACCAGGACCTTGAATTGATAGAACTATAAAGATGTCAGACTGGATGCCTTATAGTATTTACTCCAGGTCTCTGCATTTTTAGTTAGATTCTATTTAGATGCCTAAAAGGAACTCTTGCTAACCCATGAGTAAGGCAAGTAAATTCTCAAAACAAAAACCAACTATCCAGTACCATCTGTCTAGACCAGTGTTTCTCAACCTTTTTACCCTTGCATAACCCTTCAAATAAATTACATGTTTCAAGAAACCCCTGCACAAAAAAAATTATATACCATATCTTTCTCATATTTCTTTCACACGGTGGTGCACCAGCATGACCGCAGCCACTTGGCTGAAACACATAAATAAATAAATAGTTCATGTGGTAAATATATATATTTATATGCACACACACATATATATAGATAGATAGATAGTTGTTATATGTTATTGGTGGCAATTGATTAGATTGGCTGTCTATATTACAATATAACAATATGTTGTGTATGTATAGTAATATTACGATTGTGAAATTAGCATTAGCTTACTCAATCTTTCTAAGGAACCTCTAGGAAACTTTTGCTGAACCCTGGTTGAGAAACGCTGATCTAGATGGAATTGAAAGCGGGGATTCCCTCCAGTTAGAAACGTGTGCCCTGGCAATATAATGTATTACAAACCAACACGAGTTAGATTCTTTCTAACTTGTGTCTTCGTTAAACATGAAATTAATTTTATGAAAAAATGAGGAGTGAACATTTGAGAATGCATGTGTATTGAAACTTTTTTCATAGATCTTTGATGTCTACTGGGCAGGAGTGTCTCTATTTCCTAGACATTAAAATGAATGAGACACCCACTCACCACTTCTTAATTAATATGCCAGTCTATAACAGATAGAATTGAACTCAGTACTACATATCAATAAAATGGTCATCTCTTTTACAGCATTGGCATGGCTTTATGGTGCCTATTTACTGCTAGTAAGTAGTCTTGGCTAACTGAGAATTGTCACTTGGCCACCATAAGAGACAAACTACCAACTTCTCAAACTAATTGTCGCATATGCTTTTCATTCGCCTATCTGCCTTCTAATTACACAAACCTTGATATATCAGGTACTGTTAGTGAAATTGAGTCAAACAGCAATGTGTCTCACATTAACTCAATTATTCCAGGATCAGTTTAACCCTTTCACTACCAACCTGCTTGAGACTGCACAAGATTCTCGGTTACAAATGTCCCATTTTAAAATTATCTAAATTTTAAAAATTAAAAAAAATAACAACCTTCCTTTGAAATTCCATGTTCATTTATGCTCCAAACATCACCGTAAAAAAAAGTTGAATTCATCAGTATTTTTTTCTTAAATATTTGAAGCAAGGACAGTGTATGCCAACAGAAGTTTGGTTATAAATTGGTTCAACACAATATTTGCAGCAGAGTTATGTCTTAAGTGTGTTATTTTATCCATTTTCTCAAATATTCTACATTCATATAAATACATTATTTACATCTGACAGATATTTGTCCTCATCTTGTTTGTTGTTAACATGATGTTTCGGCTGACATACCCATCAGCCTTCATCAGGTGTCTAGGGGAAATTTCTTACCTGGGTTCTCATTCCTAAGGTATTTTACGATGTTATAATCATCATCATCATCATTATTATTATCATTCAGGTCACTGCCTGGAATCGAACTTGGAATCTGGGGGTTAGTAGCCCGTGCTCTTAACCACTACACCATATGCTCATGGGCATATGGTGTAGTGGTATTCAGATAAATGTTCCCTAATTTTTAGAACCATCCATTCTACGAGATGGAAAAAAGATGCTGTATTTTATAAAGTGGGGCAATGTTTAAAAGTATACGAAGGGGTACTGAAAAGCTTCTGGTTTTAAGGGTATCGTGAAAGGCATGGTTGGAGGTCCAACCTTGTGAGTTCTTTCACAGGGCTTAGTAAAGCTGAAGGACTGCAGCAATAAGTGTGTCAACATGAGAGGGGAGTATGTTGAATAAAATCATAACTGGTCCAACTGTATTTTCTGTTACCCAAAGCCAGTAACTTTTCAGCACCCTTGAGGCTTCTTAATGCTGATAAGTTTAGGTGTTACACAACATTTCTTTCAAAGCCAGCTTTGAAATTGCAAGGGATGCCTCTGCATCAGACAGCCTACAAATTCTCCTGCATCTCTAACTCCAGGCGACCCTTTTGGTCTCTTGTCAAAAGGATCTCTACCAACTTTGCAGAATCTTCTTTGCCTTCATGTTTGCTGTCTACTTTGTATCCATCTCTACATTGCACACACACACTCACTAACTGAATCTCCAAAATTGTCCTTTCCCACTCCAACAAATTCACCACCATGCTTACACATTTACTTCAAACCAACAAGGCCATCACTCCTCAAAATGACCCTTTCATTATTTTCATACAATGCATCCCAGAGCTAACCTCTCTCTCTCTCTCTCTCCCTCTTTCTCTCTCTCCCTCTTTCTCTCTCTCTCTCTCTCTCTCTCTCTCTATCTCTCTCTCTATATATATATATATATATATATATATATATATATATATCTCACACACAATCATAGATATATATCTCCTTATATTTGGAAATCTTTTATAGTATGTCCTTTGTCGAAAAAGAACAACCCCTTTTGATGTTGCCAGCTGTTATTTCATCACAATTCTAACATCTCAAAAGTGACAACCTTTAACAACCCTTGCACATCATGTTAAATCTCCCTTTCTCCTTAGTAACCACATATACAGCTTTCATAAAACCAGATCTACTAGGGTCTTATTCTCCTTTCTCTGCTACCAGTGGGCTCTTGCCCTCAAGAAATTTAATGAAAACTGTGTTTGCTCTTGATGTGAGCAAAGCATTCAACTGTTGTCTGACATGCAAATTTGGTAAACAACCCACCTATGTGCAACACCTGTCTCTTGGACTGGTGACTTCTAATCAGATTACACCAATCTTTTTTGTCTTTTGTTTCAGTTATTTGACTGCGGCCATGCTGGAGCACCACCTTTAGTCAAACAAATCAACCCTAGGACTTATTCTTTGTAAGCCTAGTACTTATTCTATTGGTGACTTTGCTGAATTGCTAACTTACAGGAACATAAACACACCAGCACCAGTTGTCAAGCAATGGTGGGGGGACAAACACAGACACACAAACATACACACACACACACACACACATATATATATAAGACAGGCTTCTTTCAGTTTCCGTCTACCAAATCCACTAGCAAGGCTTTGGTCGATCCAAGGCTATAATAGAAGACATTTGCCCAAGGTGCCATGCAGTGGGACTGAACCTGGAACCATGTGGTTGGTAAGCAAGCTACTTCTCTCACCCCCAACATTCTGTCAAGTCTGGTCGGGTCTGGTTTTTGTCCCCTACAACAATGCCCACTCCTATTCGTATGATACCATCTCTAACCTTCCACATACAACTTTGACATCTCAAACCAAATCTTCATCGGTTCCATGTACAGAGATCTCAAAATCATCATCCTTTCATGTGACAATGCCACTTGCATTGTCCTCCACAACTCAAAAGCACAATCATTACAAATATCAACGGAACATTATTGCAGTGAGGCTGTTACTCACAAATTACAGTATGAAATAAAATAAAGTGTGATAATTCTTTCAAGTTGTTTTTAAAATATGCTAATGATTCTGCCAGATTGTCACATTCCTCTTAATTATGATAATAATTCTAGAAATACATATATAAAAGCTATTGCCATTGATCGCTTTTTTATAATTTGAACATTTTCTTTAGCAGTGAAAAGAAGGTATAGATTAACTAGTATAAATCAAAAGGAGCCTTATTAGAAAAAAGTCATCAAAGACAGCAGTCTCTTTCTGTGTTTGCACCATGAACCAGTTTTATGCAAGAAAATTTTTCCACAGACTTGGAGGTAACAAAAAAGTGTACAATATATGTTAATTATTTCATATATAAAACATATGTAATGCAAAAACACCCTGCACTTGGCAATAGTCAACGAAATAGAAATAAATTTGAAAATTTATTCTGTGTACCAAATGATCCACAGCTTGGTGGCTAGGGACTCCTGATCCAAAGGAACTTTTGCCGAACTGTTAAGTTACAGGAATGTAAACAGACACACACTCTCATAGATATATATACATACATACATATATATATATATGATGGGCTTCTTTCTACCAAATCCGCTCACAAGGTTTTGGTTGGCTCAAGGCTATAGTAGAATACACATACTCAAGGTGCCATGGAGTGGGACTGGGCCCAGAATCATGTGATTGAGAAGCAAACTTCTTACCACACCTGTTAAATTTCTTTATATAAGTCCTCAAAGTTTAACATAGAAGATACTAATCCATGCTTATATTTAAAAAAGAGATACACATTTGGTGGAATAATGTAAGAAATATATAATAAACTACAGCTGAATATTTTTTCTTTTTTTTTAGAATATAGGGAGAAGGCATTTGTATGATGGTGAAAGGGATTTCTGAGCTACTAAAAAAGGTTGTGTACCACTACACTAGGGCATATCTTGTATAGTTGTTTATAGGTCCCAAAAAGATGGAAAGTAACCTTGACTTTGGAATTTAAACTCAGAATGTAAAGAGCCAGCACAAATATCACGTGGCATTTTTTCTGATGCCCTAATGATTCTGCTAATCAATCCCATGCAATAATTGTTTCAAAGTTTGGCTCTAGCTCAGCAATTTTTGGAGTAGAGGACCTCAGTACTTGACTGGTACTTTATTAAACAAGAACCTGAAAGGATGAAAGGCAAGTTTGACTTTGGCAGAATCTTAATTCAGAGCATAAAGAGCTGGAAAGACTTCAGCTAAGAATTCTGCCAGCTTGTCACTTTCCTCTTAATTATAATAGTAGTAGTAGAGTTCCTTCCCAAGTCATATAGACTCATAGGTCTGGTTTCCATGGCGTATATATTCCTCACCTGGATGGGAAACCAGTCGATCACAGGATTACTCATTTTTGCTATCTGAGTGGACTGGAACAACGTGAATTTTTGCGTAAACTAGTGTTACAAATAGAGTTGGTACAGAAACAATTGCAACAAATCATTAAAGATGTGTTAAAGAATTTCCTTTGTCTTCTTATCATTTGGATTATATATATATGTGTAAATTTCCAATAAAAACGTTTCCAAAAGCTGAAAGCCCTGTGTTTCTCTCAAAAGTATTCTTGCCTTTTGAGAAACAAAGTATTTTGTATGCCAGCATGCCAAAGAGAGTCAAATTTTATTCAGAAGATAGAAGACAAAGTTATATGTAATTATTCTTGTAATTTCATTTCAAGAATGCAGTGTGATGTATTATATGTAATATAATCAGTGCTGGCGCTGGAAACGGTGGTGTCCAATTAGAGAATTGTCAATCCCAGCCAAAAAGCGCTCAGGACTTGACATACTAAAAATTCATCATAGCGTCCTCCGTTTCCGCATGTGCACTAGGCCCTCTCTTAGCACGGGACCCAATTTGAACAAATCTAATTGGCTTAAAACGACCCTGAATATAATACGTGTAATTTACTCCTGAAATCAAGTTACACACGTTTACAACCATCCGACTCATCTTCATCAAAATTTCTGAAATTTGCGATTTCGTAGTAACGTGTTTTTTATTCAACTTCGTAGAATTTACTAATATCTCATATTTTTGTTGGTACACAGTATTTTTGTCTTTCTAGCGAACTGGCAGAATCGTTTGCACGCCCGGCGAGACGCTTCGTGGAATTTCGTCCGTCTTCATGTTCCGAGTTCAAATTTCGCCAGTGTCGCTAAAATAAAGTACCAGTTGAACTGGAGCCGATGTAATCGATTTACCCACACCCTCGAACTTGTTGGCCACGGGCTACAAAAATTGAAATCATTTAAGGTGGAGAGTTGGCAGAATCGTTAGCACGCTAGGCAAAATGCTTAACGGCATTTCGTCCGTCTTTACGTTCTGAGTTCAAATTCTGCCAAGGTCAACTTTGTCTGTCATCCTTTTGGGGTTGATACAATAAGTACCGTCTATGTGATCGACTATTCTCCTCTCCCATCCTTTCTACTATAGCCCCTGTGCCTATAATAGAAAGGAATTTTCTAGCAACTAATTTTTTTTTTTCATAATCACGATCAATGACTTCAACAAAATAGATTTTTGAAAACAGCTGTCATGATAATTTGATTTCGTCATGCTTTGATTTTAAAAAAATAAATAGAGAAAAATATTTCACTTCAACTCTGTTTCATTATCTATCTACCTATATTTTATCTATCTATCTATCTATCTATCTGTCTGTCTTTCTGTCTGTCTATTATAGGCAGAATTTCGGATTAAGTACCTCACATTCTGAAGATACTTTTTGGTGGGGAATCTTAGATCCTCTTACTGTCGTATTCCGGTGCTTCGAACAACAGTTAGGTCAAACAAATCTGATTCTTTTCTTCTTCAGAATTCCAGTTTTTCTCATTCCACTATCTGCTGTGGCCCGGAAACGAAATTTGCTTAGTAGGTACAAACTCAGATCCGATAGTTTTTTACAAACAAGGCCGATTATTTTTCTGTCTTAATATCAAAACAAATATAGGTATAATAATTTTTCTTTTTTTATTATTGTACATGGAAGAGTAATGCTTCAAGATCATTCCAAAAATGTTTCTATACTCGCTCGTTTTGGCGATGAAGTTTTCCAAGAGGATGTCCAAAGTGTTTCCAATGTACAAGCTTTTAATGTTCATGCATTACAGCACTGTGTCAGACGGTGTTGCGCTATTGTGGGACGGAGTCAGGTCTTCAAACAGCAAAGTTTGCTGAACATTCTCTCGCTTGATGCAACAAACAGAGGCTTGCAACATGACAACGGCTCTTGATTGTGAAGCTTATTAGGTTATCAATTGTTCTTGTATTGAAGAATGACTTCCGATGCTATTGTTTAGTTGTGATAAGGGTGGTAGCAGTAGAACAAGATGACAACGATGATGATGGATCACGTGGTATTCCGAGAAAACGAGGAAGTGGATA
The DNA here is from genome assembly GCF_001194135.2 of Octopus bimaculoides. Lineage (NCBI taxonomy): Eukaryota > Metazoa > Mollusca > Cephalopoda > Octopoda > Octopodidae > Octopus > Octopus bimaculoides. Next base: position 3,557,139 of record NC_068986.1, on the reverse strand, counting down.
GCCGAACTATGAAAGGCTATTGATTGTAGAGTTCATCAGTTGTGTTAGCGTTGAGGAGTGGCCATGGTTGTTGCTGTTATTGTTATATATACACAGATATGACAGAAATAGATAATCGTTAGAATTTATTTAAATCTGAAATTATTTGTTAATTATTATAATGTGAATATCCAATATTTAGTAGACATGCCCTTTCCACTTTTTCAATGCAAGCACCCTATTAGGCATTCTCCTGATCAGATGACGAATATTCTCTTGCGGAATTTCTTGCCAAGTTTCATGCAGTAATCTCAAAGATCTGGCTTTGAAGATGCTTTCTTGTTCTTTTTACGAAGTACCCTGTCCATTATGTCCCAGAGATGTTCAACAGAATTCATATGTGGTTACTGGCTTGGCCATGTCTTTCTCTTCCAACCAATCTTAGGTCTTTTAAACTGTGTGGCAAGGAGCCCCGTCTTCCATAAATAAAGGGTCCTCTTTAATCATTTCACAACTGGAGAAATTTGGAAAGAGTCCTTTCTGCAATATGGACACATATTTATCTGAGTCTTTTGTTTCCCTCACACTCCACCAGCTCTGATTGACAATTGCTCCACAGACCATCACAGAACACCCACCGTGTTACATTGTTGACTGCAATCTCTTCGCATCAAATTATTGATCACAGATTCTCCAAACTCACACTCGACCACTGTCAGAAAATACAGCAAATCTGGACTCATCAGAGAATATGACAGTGTCCCAAAATGCTTGTGGCCTCTCCACCATCTCACTGGCCCAATCTTTTCTCCGCTTGATGTTGGCTGGTCGAAGAAGTGGCTTCCTTCTTGCTGCTCTGCCATAGTAATCAAGTTTGTGGAAATACCTGACAGCTGTTCTGGGACTGACATCAACTTGTTCTGCTATGTCAGAATACACGTCGTTGATTGGCTAAAATTACCCAAATGCGACAACTTTAACACGAAATAACTTCTAAAATACGAAATTTTATCAAAAACGTTTAAAGTAAACCGTGTTCTGAATGAGAAATTCCACCAGTATATGAAGTTTCAAACTGTTTAGTTAAACAAGAAATTAATTTAAAAAATCTGTGTGCCAAACTGAACAGATCCGGCCAGCGCTGTCTTAAGGCATAAACATATTGAGTAGTTGCTCTGGGGCCCTGCAGGTCAAGGTACTCAGTTTTAATCTATGTATGCTAAGGCTTGCTGTCAATAAATACATAAATACTATAAGGCCAGTGCATTGATTTGCCCAGGCGCCATACGTGGCTAGCAAAGATGTGGCATGACGTCACTCCGTGATCCTAAACGAGGATTTGTGGTTGGAGAGGTGCTGCTTGAAGGTGTTTCTGGAACACCGGATGTATTTTTGAATGCTGCTATTGGAGTTGCTACTTCTGCTGATGTTGACGCTGTGGATAATGGACATTAAATAAATAAGAACAGTAATAAACGAGTGAAGAAAAAATATATGGCAAAATCTATATATATGTTAAAAGAAAATAAAATGACCATTCCGAAATATCTGTTTCAACACACGATTTCACATCAGGGATCTTGCAAAACGAATTGATAAAATAAATAAATATTATTGGTATAAGTTGTATCTCATTTTAAAAGTATAGCAGCTCCAGAAAGCAGCATGGGTTAGCTTCTAGTTTAAGTTGTAAATCGGCTTGCGACTGTAAGTTTGTGCAGTAAAATTCGAGGTAAGCTGTAACATCGAGTTATGGCGTCGCAGCTGCAATGATTGGCAGTTCCATAGTGACTGTCGTTAGGTGCTAGTGTCAAGAGAGGCAGTACCAAAAAGCATTTTCTGATTAGTCCTTTCCAAGAACGAATAACATAATCTCTCTCTCTCTCTCTCTCTCTCTTCCTTCTCTCTATATGTGCATATATATATATATATATATATGTGTGTGTGTGTGTGTGCCTTCTACTATAGCCTCGGGCCGACCAAAGCCTTGTGAGTGGATTTGGTAGACGGAAACTGAAAGAAGCCCGTCGTATATATGTATATA
>NC_068986.1:3530396-3555106 GCF_001194135.2 Octopus bimaculoides | reverse complement strand
AATCACTTGACAACCGATGCTGGTGTGTTTACGTCCCCGTAACTTAGCGGTTCGGCAAAAAGAGACCGATAGAATAAGTCCTGTGGTCGATTTCTCGACTAAAGGCGGTGCTCCAGCATGGCCGCAGTCACATGACTGAAACAAGTAAAAGAGTAAAGAAATATGTGTGTGTGTGTGCAACAAATGTAGGTTTACTTCCCTTTCCAATATAAACACCTTGCTCAACCAAACAGGTAACCTACACAAACACGCACGTAGTGTCTCTCTCCCTATCCCTCTCTTACATACGTAAATCAGTATTTTGCTGTGTGGCGCCCTCTAGCATCGCAACACGAATAAATAGACACTGGTTTCTCTTAAGGGCAGACTACTCGCACTTTCTTTTGAATGAAAGAGATTGGTGATTTTAGTCATTTTCACTCAGTTTCACTTAACAGAAGACGCACGTCGAGTGTTGGACTAATTCCTCATCTCAACCATTTTCTTCTTGCCTATATTTATATATTATCATTTTTTAATTGAAGGTGAGTATATTTCATGTGTTTATTTGACAAGAGAACAGAGGAAGAAAATATAGCGTAAAGAATTTTTCCCTAACCAAAGCAGAAAACATGAAAGAAATTGCAAGCAGAATATATTTATATCTAGAATTTACTATCTCTATTGACAGATTTCTTAGTCACGTACACATAAATATAAATATATAATTTAATTTTCGAATATTTATTTCGAGTTCGTTAGATTATTATTTTTTTTCTAGTTGAAATTATGCGATCAATTTTCTTTCATTCTTTTAAAATATTTATATATTCGATTACTACTAGATTGGGTTAATAAATGCTTGATTTCTGGATACAAAAAATATAAAGGAAATATGCCGTTTTTATTGCTTTGAATTTAAATTTGTTGTTTGGTTTGAATTTTTTTTTTCTTTTATTTTGTATGAAAGCTACATTTTCGATTTCTAGAATAATAATGTCACCATCATATTGATATTTTTCAACGTGGATCTCTATACTTCAAACTCACGTATACACTCACGCGCAAATATATATATATTTTTTTATATAATGTGTAAATAGATATTGAGTGGTGTATACTCTGAAATAATCGCAGTCTCATGTACCTGCATGGACATGTACACTAGAGAGTATATTAAAATATTTGACAGTTCACATATATATTCACATGTTTCATTGTGCAAACGAATGATGATATATGATGTTTGTGTTTAAATCAAGCTTCTTTTTCGTTGCTGCTTTCACGGTTCCGCTTTTGAATGCGACAATATTCAGTAATGCCGAACTTGGGGGTAATGACGAAAGAAAAAGCCTTCCATTCATACACAGACCGTCGCCTTTCATCATATTTTTCATTTTGTCTTTTCCACCAAGTGTAATTCCAGAACGCAATAAGTTTCTTATTTACTTTAGATAAATATGTTGGCGTCAAGACCGCGTTTGGAATTCAGCTAAAAGAATTTTTGCTCTTGTTGTTACTTGATAATAAACGTTGCGATTTATGGATGTTAACATAATTATTGTTCAGTATTAGGTAATTAAAAATAAGTTATGAATTATCTTAGGATAATTAACTTGTGATAATTTTCGACTAAATGTCTTAACGTTAACTCAGCAAAACTGATTTCAATGAAACTGTCATATGTGCGTGTACATACACACACACACACACATATACATACATATATATATATTTTTTTTTTTCTTGAAGATGGTCGTTTTATGGTAGAGGATTATCCGCGGAGGGTTTCTAAGCTTTGTTTTTTTTTTGTTTGTTTTAGAGTTGTGTTTATGAGAGTTTTAAAACGTACTTGTGATCTAATTCTTCTTTAATGATTTATTGCCAAATCATTTTTGGTATATATCACTCTTAAATGTTTATATACATACATATATATATATATATCGTCTCTCACCATTTTGACTCTTGGGGTAAATAAATACATGTATTATCAAAGCACGTGGGGAGATATTTTATGGGAGTGTCATCTTTCTAAGCTCCAACTTGTGTTCTATCCCTTATAAACTTCAATCAACAGGTCCATATTAAGAGGTATCCCAGCTGTGACCCTCCCCTCTTACTGTTGGGTATCTTGGACTGCATTAGCGAAAGACAGTTAGCTACTGTTTCTAGCTAATCGACCGACCACATTGGCTACTGTTGGCGATAAAACAAAACCCAGGAAATCGAAAACCATTGAGAGAAAAAAAAAAAAGAGTAGTGGGGTAGGGGTGTTTACCTCCGAACTCATTTCTAAAAAAAACATGAAGTTGCTGTTCTCCAAGAAATGGTTATTTTTTCCCTAGAAATCTTGTACGTTATCTCTTGAGTCACACGGTGGTAGTTGTGGTTCTCGTGAACTAACAAAAATGAACTTCTAAATTAATAACCATTGCGCGCACTAGTTGAGAATATTCGTTCTGTTAAAATTTAAAGTTTATAAAACTCAATTGACATTTCAGTTTGTAATCGAATTGAAAGTGGAAATATTGATATTATTCGGCAACAGGCGGACGTATCGAATTGGCAGGTACTCTATTTTTTTCTCCAGAAGTTTCTTCAGATGCCTGTGTTTTCAACAACGGAGATTACGATTTTGTCGTAAAAGCTGCTTTTCAGATTTTTAAAATTTTCACCCCAATTTTTTTTTTCTGTTTTATTTCTAACCATCTCTTGATAGTTTTTTGGGGTTTTTCAAAAAGGGCTATAGTTTGTGTGGGCGAAGGGTAAAGACTACGCACGCTGGGTATTTAAGGTTACGCCGAAAACGAGTGGTGTGCGTATTCTTTACGTCGGCAGTTCCGGGTGATGGTGAACCTAAAAACGAAAAAAACTTCCCGCTTTCAATTTGTGTTCATAAATCGAAAGAATCTTACCTTTTACATTATAAAAGGGGTACCAATGTGTAACGCGATTCCATCATTTGCATGTTTTTTTTAAAAGTGTGATTAGTTTTCGTAGAAGCTCCATCACATTTATACTTTCGTTATTTCAAAGCCTAATATCGTAGTTCGATTGGCGACTATTGATTTGTATCTATTGCTTTGCTGAATATAGATCAAGTAAAAATAAACAGATGAAAAAAATTTTAAAATACGATTACCTGGTTTAAGTGATATTACTAGGTTAATGAATTCAGCACTGAAACTTCTAGAAATATAATCTACATGCTTTCAAATTAGAAAGAGAAAGAAATGTGAAGTTGTGGCGTTTATTCATATTTTTTTCTTATCAGTGTAAAAAGAAACTACAACTCAAAATTGAAACGAAATTAATCAAAAGACACGTGATATAGATAATTTTTGTGGTTTACGTTTGTTAATATTTCTCTAAAAGATTTTTCTTTATCTGTATTTAAACGATGTGGTATTTCGTGAAAGAAAGGACAACGATGGATTTATATTTTTAATTTTAACTTAATTGCGGAATTGGAAGCAAAACATATAAAGATTATGCCATGCCAGATAGATTCAAAGCCTAATATCGTAGTTCGATTAGCGATTATTAGCCGTTCGAAATAGCACCAGCCAAATCCCTCAAATCGCATTTTTATTTTAAGAGAGGGACCATTGGATTATGTAACTCTAGACATCCCGAAATAGTTGCGGCCGCTATGCCTTTGGTCTTAAGTCTACTCTGTGTTAACCTGCGATTAAAAGACCTGCCTCTATGACAACAAAGGAAGACTTACCTTGTTGAATGAACCAGCAATGTACTTATTAATCTTTTTACCTAGCAAATATCTATTTTTTTCTAAAATTCGTATTGTAAATATTCTAAACCAGGCCCCTTGTTTATTGGTATATTTTACCCATTGGAATAATTTTTAATGTTCACTATTAACATAAATAAGAGAGATGTGAAATTCATTCTCCCACCCCTTCACTCTTTAAAACCATTTTACGCAATTACTTGCTTCTTTCTCCAAATCATGTTTTCAGTGCTACTGACTCTGATTACGTTTTGTGAGGGGAGCCACAATAGTGCTGGTGATAGCTGCAGAATCTTTCTGAAAGCGCACCATATCTTGAGAGAAAGAGAAAAATAGTTCAATGTCAAGAAGAAGGAAAAAAAAAAAAAACTCAGGTTGGTCATGATTGGAATGCATTTGATCATGGTTCTGTTTGATCAGGTCTCACTGTGAGCTGAACAACAAATACGATGGAAATTTGGAGAAATTTCATAGAAAATCTAAGAATTATTTCCAAATAATTTATTGAAATATATTTTTTAAAAAACAAAAATAAGTTTTTTTTTAATAATGTTTAAACAGCATTGGCAGGGTTTGTCTCCTATTTTAGTAACAGGTCGAAATGATTAAACAATGAAAATGCTGAAATACATACCTTTGTATACTCGTTTCTACGAAGGCATATGCTTTAAATTTTACTGTCTTTAATAACTCAATCTGAAATAACTCAAAAACGTTCTAGCCATGGCAATCCAGTCAATTCATAGGCCTTTCTATTATTTCCTATTAAGACATAACGGACATGTTCTTATAGTTGTGCATAAACATAAGCACACTTCATTTTCAATTTGGTTTCTCATTTTTATTTCTGGAGCGTTTTGAAGTGTTTCTAAAATAGGAAACAACTCATTAACCATTCTTACGTTATTATACTCATGTCCCTGGCATGGGCTTAATTACTATTATGCTTTACGACATTAGCATAATGGTTATTGATGATTAAGCTTCTTAACAAATGCCATTTTAGTCGGATTGCTCTCAGTTCCTATGGTAGCCTAGAATTTTGCTTGTCTAAGCCATCCAACTTCAAAGGAGAAAAAAAAAAATTAACTGAAATAGCAAATTCTAGCTTTGTTTAATAGCCATATAAACACTTGTCATGGGAAGCTATAAACTACATTTTGTCTTTTAGCCTCAGGTCAGCTCTGAAGCAAACCTTTGAAAAAAAGGTATTCCAACCATGACCATCTCATCCCTTCATCCAAGTGCAGTGTATCTAGGACTATATTACCCAATGTCTTCTCCACTTGAGATTAGTGTAGTTAAAGAGAGATTCAGATAGAATTTCTTGCAGATAAGCGACCATATGCAATTGATGACAAAGCATTTCTGTGTGGTAAGAATAGGCACTGGCGTGGCTGTGTGGTAAGAAGCTTGCTTCCTAACCACATAGTTCCAGGTTCAGTCCCACTGCGTGGCACCTTGGGCAAGTGTGAGCTAAATCGAAGGATAAGGGAAATTATAGAAGGCTGATTTAAAACTTTATGTCGGCTGGCCTCATCTTTTACCCATTTCAGTGTGTTTGTGCATATGTATTTATATGTATGTGTATAAATATATATATATACACATATAGGGTTGGCCAAGAGTCACCTGACAGTAAATCAAAATTCCATAAATACTTAATGTTCAATTTTATTTATTCATTCCAATTATGAAGGTTTACTAATTGAAAGCTATGAGTCAAAATCATTTTATTTTTTTTCAACATTTGTCTATTTATTAACGAAGTCTCATAAAATAATTTTTTGTATTAATCATGGGATTAAATGGTTTTGATTTACTGTCAGGTGACTTTTGGCCAACCCTGTATGTATACATTATATCATCATTTAGTGTCTGTTTTCTATGCTGACATTAGTTAGATAGTTTGATTGGAACTAGTAAGTTGGAGAGCTGTACCAGGTTCCTATCTGATTTGGCACGATTTTCAAAGCTGGATGCCCTTCCTAATACCAACCAGTATGTGTGACTGGTTTAAATACTAAGGGGTTAAACCAGGCAGTTGATTAAGTCTGTCACCTAATTAATCCATGGTGGGATTTTAAGTCAGAACAGGGATCCAGAACAAATATCACAAGGCATTCAGTTGAACATTCCTATCAATCCATTGTTCTAATAGGAACTATTTATTAACTCTGAAAGGATGATAGGTAAAGTTGACACTGGCAGAATTTGAACTCTGAATGCAGAATTGGAACAGATACCATATTGTACTTCATCTAATACATTAATGGCTCTGCAAAGTCTTGCTGTACACATTTGAACCACATCCTTTATTAGGGTAGATCAGCATTCTGTTGTCCATAGCAGGAATGTGTCTGGCATGAGTGTTACCAAACAGGTGCTTTGAGTAGGCCAGAAGCTTCAACGGTTGAGACATTATGACTTTATCAACAATGAAGATGAAGGACACTCGTCCTAACATATCCGTGCAAAACCATTAAAGAAAATTACAGTTTTGTTTCAAGAGGTCATTGCTGTGGTTACAGATAAATCTGCAATCAAATGTAATGAGGCAATTGTTTTGTTTTCTGCCTGTTTTGTTTGTTATATTTTTGTTGTCAAAACAAGTCAAACTAATCAATAACTTTCATGTCTGCTTTGACAGTTCTTTCAGCATTAGTTTGATGAAGGTCTTAGTTTTGGATCTTGTCCAAGTCATGTCACCAGCTTTCCACTGTCTATTTTCTTGTTTTTATTGAAGTCACAAGGCTATTGATCGCATGTGTATTTTGCAATGCATTTATTTAATATGACTCACATTGTAACTTGATTTGATTCTATTTTATGATACCACCCTTTGTCAATATACTCTCATTACACTTTAGTTTGTTGTGTGAGTTGGCTCTGTTCACCGAATCCTTGTGGTTATTTGAGATGTTTCCTTTACATTTCTGGGAAACCGTTTCAAGCATACTAGGTCCTCAGGACCATTCTAATTAGTCTATATAACCAGCATTGTCCATTCAAATTGTTATCTCTCCTGCACACTTTAGCTACTCTCTTACTGCTGATTTCTATCTAATCTTCATACAAGCTCTCTACAATTAGTGCCAATTTCTGAGTAATATGCAGTAGTAACGCTTGTTTCATAGTCTTACATATAAAGAACCCTTTTTTACTACTAAATTTCTTCAACTCTTTTCCAACTCTATCTTCTAACATAATTTTCTAGGAGGTTCAGCATGACACAAAATGTGAGAAGGCTGGCCTTTAGAATTACAGGTACAACTCCTTTCTGCCAGCTGAGATGACTGGAGCAACATGAAATAAAGTGCCTTGCTTAAGGACACAATGTGCTGCTGGGAATCAAACTCATGACCTTATAATAGCAAGCTGATTACCCGAACCACTAAGCCAGATACCTTCACACCTGCTGTATATTCTCTGCCTTCTCTACCTGCTTCTCGGAGCTGGTTGCTCTTATGCAATATCCGTTTAGCATGCTCAACTCACTGTCTCTCTTTGTCACCCACATTGTAACTGCCCACTAATCTTTCCTTGCTAGTCTTTGATTGTGATGACGATGGTCGTTGCTCCTCCAGTCTCTTTCTCCAGACTAAAAGAGAAACTCCACATCAAGACACAAACCTTGGACACCTTCCTGCATGCTACATTCATTGCTAACTATCACTTTGCAGACACCACGCCTCTGTGCATGGGCTTGCATGACCCTCATAAACTATTCACTTCTTGTACATTTAATTTTCTTAGTGACCAACCAGCAACATTTTGTAGTGTCCAGTTAAAGGCCTTCTCCATGTCAACAAATGGTTGGTCTCTCACTGCTACTGAGATACCTGCAGACGTTTTACAGCAAGAAGACAATTATACCTACATTACTTTATTATAGGTCTATTGTATGTACTTTAATTGATATTTACATTGTACAAGAGTAAACAAAGTACATATCAGGTCTAATGTTTACTGTCTCTCTCTCTCTCTCTCTCTCTCTCTCTCTGTATACACCAGTAGAAAAGTGTAGTATCTGTGGATTTAAAATTAATGCCTAAATCAATAAATCCATACAATGGTTTCTGGGTGGGCATTAATCTGAGTTGATTTGCTCAGTCTCTTTCTCTCTTTTTCTCTCTCTCTCTCTCTCTTTCTCTCTCTGTGAATGTAAAGCAAAGATGGTATTGATGGTTCACTTTAACTTAGACTCTGTGCTAAGTTAACCAATTCCAATTTTGTTCAATTGCTATGGTTTTCCTTGATAAATCTTTGTCTGACTTACATTTAAACTTAGACCACCACTCTTTTCTGGCCTATTAGACATTGGTCTGAGTTATCCGATATGTTCACTTGTTTTTATATAGTTAAGTAGTGAGTCAGCAACTGCATAAATTTCCTTGTTGGCTTGACTTCACGTTTTTTTTTTCCTCTCTAATGTGGCCACCACTAAAATGTACAAGCATGGCAGAAACAGACAAGATAGTGTGAAGGAAGGAAAGCAACATGCCCAGGTTGCAACACTGTACCACATGTCATCAACCACTGCCTCTCTAAATATGCGATTCGGTGAAGATGCATAGCCTAGTGGTTAGTGTTCTGCTTACGATCATGGCATTGCAGGTTCAATTCTTGGACCTGGTGATGTGTCGCGTCCTTGATTTCACATTATTCCTGTCTGCTCAGCTGAAAATAGTAACCAGGTGAGTGTTGGTGCAGCTCTCTCTCCTTTCAGCTCTCACATCCTCAATGTTCCATTGGGTCAAAGGTGGGTTGGGGTGGAGTGGGGGTAGAGGACAAACAATGTCTCTGTCTTCTTGTGACTACATTGGTACTTTAAACAATTAGCGAAAGTATGGTATATTCTTTTCTACTCTAGGCACAAGGCCTGAAATTTTTGGGGAGGGCGGGGCAATCAATTAGATCGACCCCAGTATGCAAACGGGCTTAATTTATCAGCCCTGAAAGGAGGAAAGGCAGTTCCCAGCAGCACGTTGTGTCCTTAAGCAAGGAACTTTATTTCATGTTGCTTCAATCACTTCAGCTGGCAGAAAGGAGTTGTACCTGTAGTTAGTGTCACATTCAATCTGGATTCATATAGGTAAGTGATTGGAGGATGACTATAAGAGATAAGAACAGGGTTCTTTTTTTTTTTTTTTTTTTTTATGAGAAAGCATTCTAGTGGGGAAAATGCACTTACAGGTGATATACAGTTAATTATGAATAAGCTGGTGCAATGAAGAAACAAAAGTATATAGTCCAGCATCAGTAGGCCAGAGCAGATGATAACTTTGCCAAAAACAATAATGAGCTGAGGTATACAGGAGACAGTTTTATTTTAGTTCTTTTTAGTATTCATTATATTTGTATGTGGGGATGTATATACACACACACACACACACACACACACATATTTGTAACTTATTTGCTTCTCTTGATTCTTTGTCTAGCATCTCATTAACCCCCTCAGCCTTCAGATTTCTCTATCAAAATAACCATGTATTATCTTGTGGCTTCAAGATTTCAGTGATGCGATAGTATATCTGTAGAATGACATTGTTGGGTGGGTTTGAGAAACTGGATCTGGCTGGTTTGAACATAAAACCAATAAAATTTTGGGGGCTGGATATGGCTGCTTTAAATGCTAAAGGGTTAAAGAGGCTACATCCAGTCCAAATATTCTACTTGTTTTGTATTCAAACTGATCAGATCCACCCTCTCACACCTACCCTACATCGTTGAGATTTCGAAGCTATGATATAATACATGATTAATTCAAAACAATGTGAATAGCTAAGCATTACATTTGACAGAGTAATCTGAATGCTAACGGGTTAAAATATGATTGAGCTATTGTCTATAAAAGGAAAAGTAATTAAATGGTTCAATTCTTTAGATTTATTTCATCAGTTTTGCTGTTTATTTTATGTTATATTATCTGAGTGGTTAAGAAGTTAGCTTTTCAGACATCAAGTTCAATGTCAGTGCAGAAATCTTGGGCAAGTGTCCTTTATAACCTTAGGCAAACCAACACCTTGTGAGTGAAATTAGTAGCCACAAACTATAGAAGCCTCTCATAAATGTGTTTATATGTTTATCTGTACCTGTCTTTGTGTTAGCATCACTTGAAAAAAGCAGCATCTGTGTTTCTGTTCCTTAACTTAGCAGTGTGCCAAACAGAGTTCACTAAAATAAGTACTGGAGTCAATATGACTGACTAAAAGTCCTTCAATGACTGCAGCCAGTATAAGTGCTTGTGTTAGTCAAAAGTGGTGGAATCAGTACCCATCTATTAGGTAGACCGTAGGCCAGCATTTCCAAAGTCCCCAAAAAGTAACCTTCCCCTCCCCAAATAAAAGTCTTGGATTGGTTGAGCATTCCAGAAAGTTGCAGTTGCAGGAGTGTTTATCTAGTTAGAAAACTATTCTTGAGTAGAACAGGCCGTTGTTAGAATCAGTAGAAAGGTCATGGAGAAGAAACAGCACATCTGTAGCAGGCATATGGTTGTAGTAATGCATTGGTGTGTGGATTACAGCAGCCAATCCTATCTTAAACTATAACTACAACAACAACAACAACATACAGTGTCTGAGATTATAGATCTGTTTAATATGTCAAAAAAAAAAGAGAGAAAGAGTAGGACAGACAGATGAGGGGTGGATTTCAGTTTACAACAGGCTTCCTACCCAACCAATGCTTTTAACTGATTTATTCTTATTTTCCTTTCTATTATGTTTGGCAAACTTAAGTATAAATATTTATTTAGAATAGATATTTTCTGAAAGTACATAGTTCAAGTATGTCGGTGTATTATTTTCTATACTTGGTGGTGGTGGAAATTGAATTAAAAAATTTTTTTTTTTTTATTAATATGTGACTTTTCTTGTTTGCTTAGTTTTGCTACGTTTTTATTTTCTTTTTCTTTGTGTGTGTGTGAAAATTCTGTCAATTTCAAGAATGGGGATCAATAAGTTATTGATCTTTTTTGTTGACAGCAAATAAATTTCCACGAGGAAGCCATAACGAGTTGGCATATTTTTATATCTTTTACTTGTTTCAGTCCTTTGACTATGGCCATTCTAGAGAACTCCTCGAAGAATTTTAGTTGAATGAATTGACTCCAAGACTTGAATTTTTTTTTTTTTTTTAAGGCTGGTACTTATTTTATTGGTCTCTTTTGCTGAACTGTTAAGTTATGGGAGCATAAACATACTAACAACGATTATCAAGTGGTGATGTTGTGTGCACACACACACACACACACATACAACAAGGCTTTTTTCAGTTTCTGTCTACCAAATCTACTCGTAAAGCTTTGGTCGGTTTGTGACTATTGTAGAAAACACTTACCCAAGGTCCTTGCTGTGGGACTGAACCCAGAACTATATGGCTATGAAGCAAACTTCTTACGACACAGCCATTCCTAATTCTAATTTTTTTTTCTTAAATAAAATTTCCATTAAATAGATTATTTAAAAGATTTTGAAGGGAAAATGATAGAAATATCTAGATTGAACTTACGAATGTGAAAATGTTTAATTTGTTGCTTATAAAGAAATTTAATATTTGTAATAAAGAAGCTCTGAAGTAGCTATTTCTTTTTGTCTATCAATCTGACGCCACTTTGTTTACAAGAGTTGAGTGAGTTTTTTAAAAAGTACTTCCACTTATCTGCAGTAATCTTAGTATAATGACATGGAATGTAATTCAATACAAGGTCTGAAATTAGATTGACCCCATTATGCAACTGGTACTTAATTTATCGACTCCAAAAGGTTGAAAGACAAAGTCGACCTCAGCGGAATTTGAACTCAGAATGTAAAGACAGACAAAATACCGCGAAGCATTTCTAACAATTCTGCCGGCTTGCTACTTTTCAATACAAGTAAATTGTCTCTGGAACTAGAACTAAAAGACAGAAATTTCTGATCAAATTAAGAATGAAAAGTTTGTTTCCAACAATAGATATTAGCTTAAAATGAGTCCATTATCATTGTTTTAGGCTTGGTGTAAACTAAAACTAATTGCCCATACAGATTCTGTTCTGGTTTTGACCACATGATGTGTGTATGTGTGCGTGTATATATATATATATATATCATCATCAATATGTATGCACACTTTTTCTTTTTTTTAATATCCTGTACTTAAATACCCTTTAATCCTCTTCCTAACAATGTGACTATAATCTCTTTATATGGAATACTTTAGTGTCTTTTGTAGTCTGCATTAAACCTCGAGTTTCAGTTGGATTACTTCTCAAAAATTTTAACCATGTATATTTCAAAACACTTTTCCACCTTGTGTGTGTGATTCCTTATCATAATAAGTTATGATTAGCATAATTTTGATTCTTTAAAAAAAATAAAAATAAATAAAAATTTATACATAAAGTGACTTTATAGCTGAGAAGAAAAAGTTAATAAAATTAATTTGTTGAATTAAACAAGATTCTGATTTGACATCCATTACAAAGCATAAAATGTTTTTGTATTAAAATCATTTTGTTATAACAAGATAAATTATACAGATAACTAATGTCAGTTTATCAATAGAGAGACAGTACAATGCTGAGACACGTGTTACATTCTCAATAGATAGCATTTAGCATAAATGTGTCAACTACTTAAATCAGAATCACTGGATTTTTTTTTTTTTTTCAGTTTCTGTGTAGAATATATATATATATATGTGTATATCCCTTTATCATTCAGATTACTGCCAAATGTAATGCTTATTCATTCACATTGTGTTGAATTAATCATGCATTTGATATTTCAGTGAGGTGGTTGTTTATTTTTAGAATGCCATAGTAGGGTGGGTGTGAGAAACCAGATGCTGGTTTGAACATAGAGAAAATGTATGCTAAAGGTTAATGTTCCCCTTGAACCATTTGTAAGTTAGCACTGTGGAAAAGGCATAAGCAGGAGGATGGAATTCTAGGGGACTGACTTATGGGAAGGAAGGGCTGAGCATAGTGATTAGCATGGTGGCCTAGGGGAGGGGGTTTGACATAACAAGAGTGACAAGTGGCATCAGCCCAACCAGCTCCAAGAATCCGAGGCCGTTATAGTAATGTTTGAAAGGTCAGATGAAATAGTGCTCTTGTAGACCAGAGGCTGGAACATACGAGTGGCTAGCCCTTTCTTATATATGGTCTAGGATATCTGTGCAGTAGCAGCTTCACCGACAGCACTACACCAAGGCAATACTCAATTGTGGGCCTCAGAGTTAAAATGAGAGTGAAAGTTGTCTGTTGGAGTGAGTGTATTGATGGACAGGTTGTTAGTGTAAGGAAGAGTGTGGGTTGTGTAATTAATTCCTGAGGCATGCTGCAGTTAACCCACAAGGTGCCATAGGTAGGCAATTCACCTAAGAAAGTCTTGTGGCAATAACATTGCTTTTTATAGTGTATTCAGTTTCGCAGTAGTTCACATTGAACAGTTTTAATTAGTTGGTCAACAGTTTCTTTGTAAATCATTTGAAAAGATTTAGAATATTTGCTTTTCAAATATCTTCCGTGTGGTTTCTGTTTAGAATAGATTAAACTTAATAGATTAAAATTGATCTTAAGCTAATTCTGCATATATATATAAATGAAAAATCTCATTTATTTGGTTATTTTCCTTTTAAATGAATGATACAGCTTTCCCATCTTCAGAATAGTTCATTTTTTTTACTTCAAGGCAATTTGTAATGTTATGTAGTAATTAAAATTTTTTTGACTAATTAGTTTGGAATTAGATTTACTTATTATTGGTTTCAAATTTTGGCACAAGGCCAGTAATTTCTGGGTGAGGAAGTAAATTGATTACATCAATCCAATGCTCAACCTCTACTTATTTTATCAACCCTGAAAGGATGAAAGGCAAAGTTCAACTCAGAATGTTCAAGATGAATGAAATGCTGGTAAGCAATTGGCCCATCACATTAATGATTCTGCCAGCTCACTGCCTTAGATTTAGAAATTATTAAAATTACTTTTTAGTTGGTTTTATTTTGCCAAAATGATGAACTGTTCAATTTTTATGTTTGCTTCTGTTTGAATATTGCAAATATAGATTCTAATGTCAGCAGATTACATCATTTTCAAATAATACTTCATTCTCCTCCTATGCTGGTTATGACTTGGATCCTGCTTAAATAATTTTCTTCCAAATATTCTGACCCATCACCCTTTTCTATTAATTTTTCCAAGTTACCCTTAGAACTATACCACTTCAGATTTCTTTCTATTTTAAGTTCTGCTAGTCACTAGTTTTAGATACTTCATAAACTGCTATAAAAAATAATGTAACAGCTGGTTTAGTTTCTGCCTTATTTTTTCTATTCATTTATCTTCTACTAGCTGAGACACCTGACGTTGCTCAGGATTAGGATAGCACGTTTTTTTAAAAACTCTTTTACTTGTTTCAGTCATGTGACTGCTGACATGCTGGAGCACCGCCTTTAATCAAACAAATCAACATCAGGATTTATTCTTTGTAAGTCTAGTACTTATTGTATCGGTGTCTTTTGCCGAACCATTAAAGATTAAGTACATGTATTAAATGTTAATTGAAGGGTTAATATGTTACTGTAAATAGCTTGCAACATTGTAACTGTTACGATAATTATTACCTGGTAATCGAATGGTAAATGTGTAAAATAAGATGATCCTAGTGTTATTACATTAAAATCGAAAGTGAACGAATAAAAGTGATAGACTATTATAGTCTTATCACATTAGAAATTAAAACTGGAGGAATAAAGGTGAAACAATATTATTTCACAATAGAGACGTTATTGTTTCACTTTTGACATGTAATACAGAAATTGCTCTGGGCCTGCATTAGGCAAGAAGTTGAAAATTTTTTGGGCCCATCATCATCATTGTCGTTTAACATCTGCTTTCCATACTGGCATGGGTTGGACGATTTGACTGAGGGCTGGCGAGCCAGAAGGCTGCACCAGGCTCCAATCTGATCTGGCAATGTTTCTACAGTTGGATGCCCTTCCTAACGCCAACCACTCTGAGAGTGTAGTGGGTGCTTTTTATGTGCCACCGGCATGAGGGCCAGTCAAGTGGTACTGGCATTGGCCACGCTCGAATGGTGCTTTTTATGTGCCACCAGCACAGGAGCCAGTCAGGCGGCACTGGCACGAGACCAGCCAGGCAGCACTGGCATCAACCACGCTCAAATGGTGCTTTTTATGTGCCAATCAGGCGGAGCTGTCATCAGCCATGATGGTGACATCACTTGCCTCAACAGAACCTTGCAAGCGCAGTGTATTGCCCAATGATTGAAGGGTACTCTTGAATGGGCTGGTTATGCTGCACTGACATAGGCCACGGTTATGGTCTCACTTGCTTGCTGGGTCTTCTCAAACACAGCATATCTCCAAAGGTCTCAATCACTTGTCATCACCTTGGTGAAGCCCAACATTTGAAGGTCGTGCTTCAACACCTCATCCCAGGTTTTCCTGGGTCTACCTCTTCCACAGGTTCCCTCTACTGCTAGGGTGTTACACTTTCTCACACAACTGTCCTCATCCATACACAACACATGACCATACCAGCGCAGTTGTCTCTCTTGCACACATCTGATGCTTCTTATGTCCAACTTTTCTCTCAGGGCACTTACACTCTGTTGTGCATGCACACTGACATTATACATCCAGTGGAGCATACTAGCTTCATTCCTTGTAAGCTTATGCATGTCTTCAGCAGTTACGGCCCATGTTTCACTGCTATGTAGCATGACTGTTCACATACATGCGTCATACAGTCTGCCTTTTACTCTGAGCCAGAGTTCCTTTGCCCACCCTATTATTCTAGCAGCTACACTCTCAGAGCAACCACCCCAGCTACTTACTTGGTCACTTAGGTAACGGAAGCTATCAACCACTTGTAGTTTTTCTCTCTGAAATGTGACGGAAGTTGTTCTCTGCACATTTTCAATGTTTATTGCTCCTGAGCATCTTGCACATACAAAAACTATCTTCCCAGTTAGCCTTCCTTTGATATTGCTGCACTTCTTGTGTGTCCATAGCTTACACCGGGTACATCTTGTGACTTTCATTTCCTGATCCAACAGCTTCATACCTCTGTAATTATTTCTATCTAATGCATCACCTTTACCTTTGTAGCAGCTGACTATGTGGTGCTGCTATACTAGTCATTGGGTAGGGCTCCTTTATGTATCACCTGAGACACATAGACATATATTCACACATGTCAGTCATCACGTATGTATCTGTAGATGTGTGTGTATGTAATAATATACCTAACACGGAAACAGTCACACAGACATGCACTCATGTACAAAATGTGACGTCACTGTGGTATTAAATGTCCTTTACTATCTCGTAGGTATTGAACGTGCTAACACACACACACACACACACACACACACACACACACTCATATAAAATGTCTTGTACTATAGTTGAGTATAGAGATATGTTTATGTAACATATTTACACACTGAAAAACTCTCACACATACACTCATACACAAAATTTGACATTGTCGTTGAATGCAGAAACACACACACACTGACATACACATTCATACACTCACACACATACACACTCATATAGAAAATGTGATGTTGTCATCATTGTCCTATATTTTTTTATAGAAAGCTTATCTCTATAAAATGTTATATTGTTTTAATCAATTAATGAAATAGAAGCTCATGTATGAACTGGTAATTTAACGGTAAATGCCACAATAATTATTATAAATTTCTTAATATATATATATATATATATATATATATATATATAAATACATACATAAAAGTACATCAGGTTTGGTAAAGAAAAGGTGATCACGTACCTACCTTGTTGCTGTTGTGATTATAACACCTCGTTGTAAACAATGTTCCTCGTTTTTTCCTTCTCAAGCGTATAACAGAGAGGTTTGTTTTGCCTCCAACTCTTGAGCAGCCAACATCCAATTTTCCGTTCGAAAAACAGGACTCTTCTAAGAAAAGGCCGGCCACAGACTGGGCCTGACCCTGGGATTTATTAATTGACGTCGCAAAACTGAGACAAAGGGGGAATTGCAGTCTTCTGAATGAAAATGGAATTTCTGCTCCTGATGGGGTAAGAGGAATTCTTGGAATGAAAACGTCATCACTTTTCCACATCCAGAAAGAATGATAGCCTCAATAACATGTGACATCATTTTCTTTATCATGAGTCGTGTCCCATTGCAAAGTCATGGCAGTTCCAGATTTCAGAGCAACATTACAGGAGTTCCAATTTTGTCATAATATGTGGGGAGGTAGTCTGGGAGGCTCCAAGAAATTGAGAAATTCTGGAGGATAGTTCACTTTATTTTGATCTGGAATTGTATCAAGAGACTTGTAAATGTGAAGACTGCCAGGAAGAGAATGCATGAGCTGTTTAAGTTTATTAACAGTGCCGTTTTTTTGGAGCCAGTATTGCTCTGTTACACAGCCAATTGTGGTTTTGGTAATTTTCTGTCAAGTTGGGAAACACTTTGTCTTTGAGGTCATCTACAGAATGATCAATAGTAGAAAATGGCCATACTTCCATTTCTCCTGCAGCATCAAGAAATACCTTGCCATCGCCAAGTGTCAAAATGTCCTGTGCAAACTTTGCGGACATTTGGTTGCCATGTAGTTGAGATCTTGTGTTAGTGGTAAGAGTCAGGATCATAACCTGACGCCACAGGGGAGAGGACTTCAGGCACGCTTGGACCTCATCTGTTCTGGTGCCTTTGGGAATGACAGGAAGGGTCTGCCTGAAATCGCCTGACAACAGAAACATTACACCTCCCATTGGAGTCAGACAGTCTTGATGTCTTTAAAGGATGTATCTAATGCTTCTAGAGCTCCCTTGTGAGCCATGGTGCATTCATTCATTTGATGAAATAAAACCTAAGGACCTGCCTCTGTTGCATGAAGGCGTCTTGGCTGCTGCTAAATTGAGAGGTAGCTTAAAAAGTCAAGTGTGCTGTCTTGCCACCTGGCAACAAAGTAGCTGCAATCCCAAAGGAAGTCACAGCTACCGCGATATTCTGGTGCTGCCTAACTTATACAAGGAGGAGCTTTGTAACAAATGTTTTTCCTGTCCCTCCAGAAGCACCCACGAAGAAGATACCTCCCTCGCAGCACCATACACTGTTAACAATAGTTTTGTAGGCATGCAATTGGGTCGGAAGTAATTTTGACTCGTTTTCAGCCACATACTTGGAAAGCACATCCATTTTGTAGGGTATTTTGTGAAGGACAGCGGTGTAAAGGCTTTATGACCCTGACCTGAGTGTTTGCAGTAGGCCATAAAGTTTTGGAGGAGGTGGAGATGAAAGAATCGCTTGTGGAAACATATGTACTGTTCTTTTTATTTCATTCTGCTGTGTGTCATTGTAATATTTTCTAAAGTTTTGCTTCTAGTTTTCTTCAGATATTTTTTTTTTCTCTAACTGCACAAAAAGAAAATCTATTTTCATTCGTTTGTGAATCTCTCCAGATGGTTCTTTTGAGCTAAATGTAATTTAGATCTTCTTTATGAAATGTATTCATAGAAAGGTTTTAAATCTAGGTTCATAGCTTTGAACAATGGTTCTCAGTCTTTTTGATTTTATAGCATACAACAGGTCAAATAATAATGGTTTCAAATTTTGTTACAAGGGCAGCCATTTTGGGGAAGGGGATGAGTTGATTATATCGACCCCGAAAGGATGAAAGACAAAGTTGACATTGGTGGAATTTGAACTCAGAATGTAGCGATGGGTGAAATACTGCTAAGCTTTTCATCCAGTGTGCTAATGGTTCTGCCAGCTCACCACCTTAAATAATATTAATAATAATAATAATAATAATAAACCGTCCAACCCATGCCAGCATGGAAAGCAGACATTAAACGATGATGATGAATCCTTTTTACTATAGGCACAAGGCCTGAAATTTTGGGGGTGGTGCAAGTCGATTACATTGATTTGCTGTGAAGTGAATTGAATGTAGTCCTCGATATTCTAGAATTGTTATATGTCGTTAAGATAATTACTAAAAATGAAATGTGAGATCACAAGAATTCATTTACAGCAATGCTTGTCACTTAAAAAAAGTGGATGAAACAACTGTTAGCCAGAAGCTTCTGCAATGTTGGAATGTGTCTTTGGTTAGTCATATTCTTGAAATTATAGATTTCAAGAGCAGTACAACTTACAAATGTTGATATTCATCCTCATTTTACCACTGCACTTAGTTAAACACTTAAGGACTATCATAAACAAGTTAAACACTTGATTATAACCCTCTTAAATAGCTCTTATTTTCCCTCTTTATTGTATTATTTTAGAATTGTCATTCTTTCATATTAAAATTAAAGTAGTATTGTAATCTGTTGCTCATGTTTTTTTTCTTTGTGTTTCCATGTATTTGTAGTCAAATAGAGAATTATGCTTGTCATTTTAGATTTTTCTAAATACTGTCTAAGCAAATATTTTAAAAAAGTATATATTTATAATCATGTGGTATGCTTTTGTTTGAAAGCATCTATTGTTTATTTTGCCAAAACAAATTTTCCAGTGATATTTTAAGTGTTATGATGATGATGGTTTCTGATTTAGGCAGAGGACCAACAGTTTTTAAGAGGACAGTGTTAGTTTTTTTTATATCAACTTAAGTAAATTAATTTGTACTTTTTATCAACCCTGAAAAGATGAAAGGCTTAGTTGGTCTCTGCAGGATTTGAACCTAGAATGTAATGAGCTGGAATAAATACCACAAGACTTTTTTTTTTCCATTGCTTTAATGATTCTACCTACTCACTGTCATAATTGCTATTTCTAATTTAGACTCAGGGACAGGAATTTTGAGGGGCAGTGGTAGTCGATTACATTGATCCCATAAATAGATTGGTACCTTTTTTTTTTTTTAATTGACATTGGGTGGATTATAAAAGGCAAAGTCGACCTCGGTAGGAGTTGAACTTAGAATGTAGTGAACTGGATTATTGCAAAGCATTTTCTTCAATGCTCATTTGATTTTGCCAGTCCAGCAACCACAAAGAAATATTGCAAAGCATTCTGCCAATCATCAACCACATATTTCTAATGTAGGTACAAAGCCAGAAGTTTTGAGGGGAAGAGATTAATCGATTATATCAACCCTTCTCCCCAAGTAATAACATAAACTCGTTAAACTATTTATCTTTCGTCAAATTAAAATTCCCATAAATTTAAATACTTTGATTTGATATATCAAAAATATTGTTAGTATCCATTTTTGCATGTTTTTTTATTCAGTGAAAAAACCAAAATTTTTATGCCAAATAGTTCTTTTAAAGTTTTCTTCAGATATTAAGCATGCTGTGAAAGTTTTTTTTTTCCTTTGTAACAAGATCTTATTAAGTTAGTAAGCATATTATAGTGACATAATTTCAGAAAAAAATTGAATATTTATCATAAAGGTTGCATGGGGATTATTGACTGCTAAGCAGGATAATGTGAAATTGGATTTAGAAAACTTAGTGATTGCTATATAGAAATCTATTGGATAGATTTAAATGCACCAAGCTAGGTTAGTGTTGCAAAAAAAACAAAAAAACTTTAAAATTTGGTTTTTGTGAGAAAAATGCTTGGTTCTTCATTAAATTGTTAGAAACTGTTTTGTACTGTAATTTGCTGCCGAAAACAGAGGAAGCATTCTGGTTCTAATTACTCTTATGACTACCATATTGTTTTTAGGTTGCTTGTAGGATCTGGACTTGTGAAAGTAGTAATAATTGACTTAAAAGGTTAAAAATTGTTACATTTAATGTAAGAGTTCATCGTTTTCCTATGTATTCATTTTAAATTCATTTATTCATTCAAAAAGGATGCATGTCAACATTTGTAAGTTGTATCACTCTGGAAGTCTTATAGTTTTAAGGAGAGTATAACTAATCAAAGATATATTCTAACATTACAGAAGTTTTTGACTAACAGTCGTTTCATTCACTTTTTTTTAAACGGCAGGCATTGCTGTGAACGAACTCTTGCTATCTTGCAATATTCTCCTTTTAGTAATTATCTTAATGACATAACAATTATAGAATACTTAGCATTATATTCACTGCTCAGCAAACAAAGAACATTTAGAAGAAATATCAAGAGTTAGTTTGTAACTGGTTGGTACAATGAAACCAAGTAATTAACAACAGGAATTATAGCAAAAAGTAGTAGTTGTTGTTTCTCATTAGTACATATTGTAGTTATTAAAATCGGTAGGGATTCTTGTTGTTTTGGTCTGTTAGGATTGTTGGTTGTGATTTGAGTAAAGCAAAACCTAGTAACTAATCCAAAGTGAAGCAGTCATTAGGACATACTATAATCATTTTGTCAAGCAAGTATTCTTATTCTTTTTTGGTCTATTATAATTGTTCATTGCAACTCTGGTGGTGATGAATGAAGCTGGTGCCATTGTTGTCATCCTCTATTTCCAAAATTGTCATTCTTGTAAGGGTGGAGATTGGCTGAATTGTTGGCACACCTTGTGATATTTCTCTTGGATCCTTTACTCTTAGTTCAAATCCTACAATGGTCAACTTTGCTTTTCATTCTTCCAGTATTGATTGGTGGGAGTGAGAAACTTTAGAGAGAGCTGAGCAGTAGCAGGTTCTTCAGAGAACCTCCACCCTCATGCAAGTCTTCTGGCCCTCGACTCCTTACATTCTAAGGGAGTTGGGCTGCATCTTGGTCATGATTCCTGGGTATCCTTCTGCTGTTACATTTTGTAGGACTGTTTGCATTGTAAACTATACCTACCTGGATAGTTAAGGTGCTCCAGAGTCATGGTACCTTGGATGTTACAATCACTTTGGTCAGAGTCACCAGTTGAATATAAGGTGGATTATTCATTCAGAAAAATCATTTTCATTCTTCATTGACTAAATCCAGTTGGAACTCTTTTCAGCTGCTTTTACTATTGCCTTAAGAGCTCTGGCTCTTTTTTCCTGGAAATTGTGGACCATTTCAAAGATTGTTGGCAGATTTGCCCCAAAACTTCTTTGTAGTGAAGAATTTGGCTTAGATGTGAAAATGTCTCAGTTTCATGTCTAAACTGTCATATTTCTCAGTCACACAGATGTCAGCTTCCTTCAGTCTGCTTTCAAACGGCACAGTGATTTCCATCAGAATCATGTGTTTTGATGAAAATGATTGGAGTACAATATCTAGTCAATTACCACTCTTGGCAAATTTTCCATTCTGGAAGGTTTGCTGAGTGTTCCCAGTCTTCCATTCCATTCAGTAGACCATGTTTCCACAATACAATTGGCTGTTCCTGGCCACAGTCTTTTGCCTTCTGCCATGTAGAACATTGGTAATGTTTCTGGTTGCTCACCAATTTGCATGTTTGATATAGCTTTTCCTAATATTGATATCTTGCCACTTAACATCTGTAGAAACAAATATGTGTGCATGGTTTCTGTTACTCAACAGAGAATCTAGTTAAGGTGTTTGGCATCTGGTTCAGGCTGGGTTTTCAGGAGAGAAAAAATGTGGGAAGAAGTTGCGAGCAGGTTGGCCAGTCTCATCTAGAGATGGGCTGATAGGAAGCTGTCTTTGAAAGGCTTGGTAGAAGTGGCTAATGCCTATATTGTTTCAGCAGTGTACTGCTACCTGACTGCTTTGTCCTAGGAAATGTTTAGCCAAATTGGAGTGCTTGTGTGTTTGTGTTTGGCACAAGTTCAGTTTGTTAGGGGGTCCATCTGCAAATGCCCCTGTGATGGTGAACTGCTGTGGTCATCATTTGAAACCTGTCTTAATAGCTTAGTCTCTTTGACTAAGCTGCAGTGTTGGGTTAAGTGAAGACTTTTCAAGTAAAACTCTGTTTTATTGAGGAATTCTAATAGAAGTGAAGCAAGTTTAAAGTTATCCTATTTACCAAAAGTTACTTCACACTATATTCTCATTCAATTTTTAATTTGAATTTTTTTTTTTTTTTTTTTTTTTTTTTTCATAGTTGTTTCCTTTGCCTTTCACAATAATTATTAATGCTAATTATTTTTCTTTCAATTTTGAGGAATGTCTTTTATTCTTTTTAGTTTTGCTTTCTGCTTTTTATTAGCCTTCTAATGTATAAGCTGAAAGAGTAAAATATTACTGCTGTAGACTATTTAGATAATTTCTGCATTATGAATCTAGAATTTCTGTAGTTCTTTAAAACCAGTAGTCCTCCATAATTAGATGTATTTGTGAGTTCTCTGAGTGTGAGAATATATCGTCTGTGAAGATTAAGGTCTTCTTTGTGAAAACCAATGAAGGTATTAAATTTCTAATGTGAACAATAAATGTTAGTGAAGATTTTGTCTTTTAAAGTTTATCCTATAAAGATATTTATTACACTGAAATCCAGAAATAATTTTTCAAATTTGATTTGCTTTTTCTCTTCCTCTGATAATTATGATGTTTGTAATGTTATACATCTAATTTTAATATTTTGACCTCATTTATTTAAACAGTTAATCCAAATTTTCAAAAATGTATGAACCAGAGGCTGCTAACAATGCATACACTGGATTTAATTTTGAATTCAGTGAAAAATCCATTCGAATGGGTAAGCTTATCATAAATTTACTAATTATATTTTTCCACTTCTTGTCAGCATGTTTGTGATGTCATTGTTATGTTATTGTCATTGTGTTTCGTGTGTTTTATTTGCTATTTTGTCTACCAGCTCAGTGTTAGAGCTTAGCTATTTAATTGAATGAAACTTCTGACCATAAAAGATTATGCAACTATGGCTTCAATTAAACAAAATTGCAATATGACATTGCTGTCAACGGTTAATGATTTTTCACTCCATGACCCAAATATGACAGAAGCTTAGTTGCAATAACTTGCTGCTACAGCAAGAAGAAAAGAGCTTCTAGATAGTAATAAAAACAGATTGCTTTTTTATCAAAAGCAAGTATGATGGCCATATGAATATTTTTTGTAATGGTGAACCTTTTGGAACTTGAAGAAATGGATTTTAGCAGAATAATGCCTGCAACAATGTCCCCAGTTAGTACTGCAAAAACTGATAATTGGTAATCGGATCAGATTCTTATCACATCAAAATCACAACAAATCAATTCAAAGCTATTTTTAGATTTAATTATCTGAATCAGATTGTTTTTATGAATTTGAAACAAATTGTGACAGATGAAGACACTCCTCAATGACATGCAACCACCTGATTATAGTTTTATACGTATATTACATGCTAACATGTGGTTACTACTTCAATGTCAGTATGGTTATTCTGTTGAAAAAGTTCTGAAAAATAAAAGAACACAAACAACTATGGCGGTGTTTTGCCTTGAAATTATTGGTCTTGTGCCAAAACTCAGAAATAACTATTCTCTTTGTTAAATATTTACATGTTACTTACTTTGTATTTTATTTGTTGAAGGGTTAAAACCTTAGCATTGCATTATGATTTTTTCTTCTTTTTTTTTGGTGGGGGCAGGTTGATTATTACAATGTCACATATAACTAGCTAAATCTTATGAAACTACAAAATATGTTCTGGTAGATTCGAATGTGAATCTTTGATTGCTGTTATTTTTCATCACCAGAGAACATCTCCCTCTAGATAATGTGTTCATTACACACTGCTGTAAGGGGACTTTGAGACTGCTATATTTTGATTTTATTGTGCATCTCCTCATTCAAAGCCATCTCAGACCGATGAATCTAATAAGAGTACAGGTTCTTGTTTAACCTTTAATATGTTGAGGTGCATCATGTTACTGTATGAGTTTTCTCCCCTGTAACTGGAGGTACATTGTCACATTGAGAAGGGAGAAAATTTGCATGGCAGCATGAGATGCTTACAGCATACAAAATGTTAAGGAAATCAGCACACAGCCTGTACTCTTGTTAGATTCATTGATCCAAGGTAGCTTTGAGGAGACAAAATAAGGTCAAAACACTGATGTCTCAAAGTCTCCTTACACAGGCGAATTGTGTGCGTTATGAACACATTGTCTAAAGGGC
>NC_068986.1:3495044-3530344 GCF_001194135.2 Octopus bimaculoides | reverse complement strand
GGAGATTTTTCTCTGAGTCCACACAGTGAAGTGATTGATATTAGGAAGGGCATCCAACCATAAAGAACCATGGCAAAACAGACAGAGCTTGATGCAGTCCTTTGACATGAGATCCTGTCAAACTGTCCAACCCATGCTAGCATTCGACATGGACATTAAATGATGATGATGAAAGCCAGTGGTCATCAGAAGTTCACATTTGAATTTTTTAGAACATTGAAAATGAACAGACATGTTATTGTTTGGATTCTTGCTGTTCTGTGTGCACCTCTTGAATTATGATAGTAAGGGTTAAAGAATTCAGTATAATTCCAAACTAACAAAATATATTTATTCACATAAATTAATGTCACACTTTGTATTGGATTTGCATATTTAGGAAAAAAATATTTGGATTACCATTTTAAACTTGTTAATTCTATTTTCCAGGTTTTATTCGAAAGGTTTATGGTATTCTGATGCTCCAGCTGATGGTTACTCTTGGCATCATAGCACTTTTCCTTTATGTGTAAGCTTTCCAATTTATTGTTTTTGTTTATTAACAGATGTTACCCAAACATTTTGCTGTAATGCAATGGCCTGTGCTGGTCATATCTTTAAGACAGTGCTGTTACATAAAAATGACTTAAAAGACATTCTACCGACTCATTCACCAATATGCTTTAACTACTGGCTCACACAAACAATATCATTGTTTTCTTTCTCTTCTATAACATCTTCTGCACTCTAAACTAACAGATTGCCTACCCTCTCTGCCCAAGCTCATTTGATGTTACACCTATCCTCATTCTGTATATGCAAGACCTTTGCTGCTCTGTATTTTCTGGCAGATGTCTACTTTATAGAAACAAGATATCCACTACATCGATCGCACATATCTGAGAGGGCCTACAAAGGTCATGGTAACTAATGAATTTAAAACCAGTATATACACAATAACTACTGTACATCTGATTTTCATTCTGGTATGGGTTGGACTGATCATTACATCCAAGTGTATTCTCTTTTAGAGTTACTATCCTTTAAATGAATTGGGGGACTATTTTTTACTTGTATATTTCATTTCTAGCATGGTTTTTGCAGCTGGACGGACATCCTTCAATCACTCTACAGTGTGTACTGGGTGCTTGCTATCGTGGTATCAGAATTAGAGAGGTTATCATGCACTTGGTGAAACTAAAGAGTCTTCTCTAACCAGTGTTGTCTCTTTGTTTAGCATGTACAGGGTGCATTTTATCGTGTCGCCAGACCAAGGGAGGTCGGATTTTCATCTATACGGCTAGAACCCTTTCTATATTGTTTATATAAAACAAACGTGACACTGTGAACAGGAGAGTAATGTCCATGTTGACCAAAGCAGTGTGTGTGAGATGAGTGGAAACGGTAACAGGGTAACAGGAGAGGGAGTGATAGTTGTATGTTGGTCAGGAAATTGAATAGGAATCACAAGCAACATGATGGGTTATGAGTGACTGATGGCTGGTGATAAAAATGAGTGGTTGTGAGAATGGTAGAAGATAGTTTTGCATGGGTCCTGGTAAAAAAGAGTGAAGGATAGAGATGAGTGATAATGGGTGATGGGTAGAGGTCGCTGCATTGAATTGAACTTTCATCTCAAGAAGCTGAACCATACGAAGATGACAAAGAACTGTGACAATTGGCAACATGCAGTGCAAGAATGATAAAACTGAATAATTCTTTCTACTAAAGGCGCAAGGCCTGAAATTTTGTGGGAAGAGTTAAGTCGATTACATTGACCCCAGTGTTTCACTGGTACTTATCAACCTTGAAAAGATGAAAGCCAAAGTTGACCTTGGCAGAATGTGAACTCAGCGACAAGCTAGCAGAAACATTAGCACGCTGGGCGAAATGCTTAGTGGTATTTCGTCTGCTGTTACGTTCTGAGTTCAAATTCCGCCGAGGTCGACTTTGCCTTTCATCCTTTCGGGGTCGATAAATTAAGTACCAGTTACGCACTGGGGTCGATGTAATCGACTTAATCCATTTGTCTCTCCTTCTTTGTCCCCTCTATGTTTAGCCCCTTGTGGGCAATAAAGAAATAAGAATGTGAACTCACAAAGTTGCAATGGGCGAAACACCACTAGGCATTTTGTCCCGATTGCTAACGATTCTGCCAGCTCGCTGCCTTAAACTCAGTAATAACTTAAGTCTTTTATGTTTTACTTGTTTCAATCATTGATCTGTGGCCAAGCTGGGGCACCGTATTGAAGAAATTTTAGTCAACTTTAGTACTGTTTTATTTTCTTTAAATTTGGCACTTATTCTATTGGGTTCTTTTGCTAAACTGTTAAGTTACCGGAATGTAAACAAACCAACACTGGTTGTCAAGCAGAGGTGGGAGACAAACACAGACACAAAGGCACACACACACATATACGACAGGCTTATTTCAGTTTCTCCTTACTAAATCTGCTCACAAGGCTTTGGTTGCCTGAGGCTGCCCAAGGTCCCATGCAGTGCGACAACCCAGACACCATGAGGTTGGGAAGCAAACTTTTTACCACAAAGCCATGCCATGCTTGGCACAGTATTTTTTTTTAACATGATTACATGTCTCTTTTTACTTTCTTTGTATGTAGGATTGCATTATTGAAATCTGTGTAACTGTTAGATTGATGTTATTTTGAAGCAAGCTTTAAGAATAACAATAGAACATTTACTGATGCAGGGCCTCGGTAGTGAGAGTAACATCAAATTTATTATGAATTTATTAAGTAAAAAAACGTGAAAGACTTTGCTAACATGCCTAGTGGTATGCTGGTAAAGATTCTGGCGGGAGAAAAAAAAGCTTTCTTTTTAACATTGTTAAATTTCATTGTTAATGTAAGACTGTTAGTTTTGGTAAAATAACAAAGACTATAACATTTTCACACTGTATGGCTATGAATAAATTATAAAAGGAAGTTAGAAATAATGTGTTAAAAGAAATTCTAATTGTTCTTAATGGCATGTGTTATTACTTTCAGAGCACCAGTCAAAGAATACTCGCATAGCAACCCATGGATATGGTATTTAGCGTTGTAAGTATTAAAAAGTGTAAACATTATGTAAAGTTTGAAATTATGTCAAAGAACTCCTTCCTTAAACATTGCTGCTATTCACCTTACAATTTAAATGATAATATAATTGTGAAATATGTAACTAATTAGATTACCATTTTTTCTGGTATACAAGCCAACATCACCAACTTTCCAAATACTGCATGGAAATTTTTGGTTTTGGTTCTCCAAAGCTGTTTTGATGTATAAGTTGTCCTACCATGTTTGGCTGTAAATTTTGGTCTGAAAAATTTGGCTTGTTTGCTGGAAAATATGAAAAAAAAAAAAAAAAAAAAAAAAAAAAAATGCAATTACCATAAGTGTTTTAATTTGGGATTGCCTACATCCAGTCCACTGCTGGACAAAGGCCTCAGCACGTTCTCTCCATCAATTACAGTCCAATGTGGAGGCTGTGAATTTGAGTTTTAGATCATACTGGTTTGATGAACCCACTCTGTCACACTTGCTGGACATGGTTTGCAGAGGGGTGCAAATAATAGTATGGACAGTGACAAATAACCCTTTGTCCATCACTGCGTCAGTGGTAGGAGAGCCAAGAGGGTGTCTGTTTGCTCACAGCTCTATAGGTAACTAAAGCAATAAGAGAAAGCATAGTATATACTAGGTCATGCTCGATTGCTAATGACAGATGTGTGTGTGTATGGCACCCTGGCACTTGTGCCAGTGGCACGTGAAAAGACATTCGAGCAAGATCGTTGCCAGTGCCGATGGACTGGCTCCTGTGCAGGTGGCACGTAAAATACATCATTTGGAGCGTGGCCGTCACCAGTACCGCCTGACTGGCTCTCGTGCCGGTGGCACGTAAATGCACCCACTACACTCTTGGAGTGGTTGGCATTAGGAAGGGCATCCAGCTGTAGAAACGCTGCCAAATCAGATTGGAGCCTGGTGTCGCTTCCTGGTCCACCAGTCCTCAGTCAAATCGTCCAACCCATGCTAGTATGGAAAGCGGATGTTAAACGACAATGATGATGATGATGATGATGAAGGTTGACTTTGCTTTTCATCCCTTTGGAGTCAATAAAATAAGTACCAGTAGAGCACTGGGATTGATATAATCAACTTACTCCTTCCCCTCAAAATTGCTGGCTTTGTACCAAAATTATAAGACATTTATATTGGCAGAAGCTATAAACTGTTGGCTACATAAAATATTTTATGGTATTTGTATAATTTCTGAGCTGTCATAATCATCATTTTTTAATGTCCATTTTCCATGCTGGCATGGGTTGGATGGTTTGGCAGGAGCTGTCCAGACTCCAATTGTTTGTTGTGGCATGGTTTCTACAGCTGGATGCCCTTCCTAATGCTAATGCTTGTGATTCACCAAAAATTTTATAATATAAAAGTAAAGCAGTTTAATTTGGAATGGTAGCTGGATTGAAGATTTGGTCCAAGAACTTCGCAGACAGGAATTGTTAGAAATATATCTACTTCTCATATCCTTGTATAGATTCCCTTTTTGCACTTTACACCATTTGTCTTTTAAGATTTCATACTTTAAATCTTTGTAAATATCCTTACAGTTACATGAATGTATTTTAAGACTTCTTTTCTGTATTTTCTTTTAGAGTATTAACCTTCGTTACACTTATAATGCTGGCTTGCTGCCCTGATATAAGACGACAGTTTCCTGTCAACTTCATCGTTTTGTGTGTCTTTGTAAGTATGCATTAAGCATTTTATTGATTTTATTTGTTGACTTTAATTTGTCAAAAAACTAATGATCTTGAGTTCACTCACAATTCTATTAAATAATGGTTCTAATTCATCTCATAGTTTTTTCTGTGAAAAATTTGAGTAATCAGTGAACATTTTAAAAATGTGTAGTCTTTTTGTTATAAAATCTTCAGCTCATTTATATGATTTAATTTATTGAATTCCAGACTGTTTGTGAAGGATTTTTACTTGGAGCAATTTCAAGGTGAGCAAAAATTATTTGCTGTTCTTGGTCAGGTGGATTTTTTAAGAATAATTTTATGAAATGTTATTTTAGAAATATATATCTCTTGTTAATCTTTATTAAATGTATTATTGTTTTCTTAATGCTTGCATCATTAAATATGTTAACGCAAACAACTTTTATTTCTGATTTGCATTGTATCTCTGAGTTAAGATTAAAAAAGATGGCATGGTTAAAAGTTATCTACTGATTTGCTCATTTGTCTGTAAAACTGTTGCCAGAAGTATGAAGGCTAAACATATCCAATTAAATACTGTTATTTATCTTAATGATGAAAAAAAAACATTTGAAAGTAAATCCTGTTTCCAAAATATTGT
This sequence comes from Octopus bimaculoides, assembly GCF_001194135.2. Classification (NCBI taxonomy): domain Eukaryota; kingdom Metazoa; phylum Mollusca; class Cephalopoda; order Octopoda; family Octopodidae; genus Octopus; species Octopus bimaculoides. The sequence continues at coordinate 3,524,984 of NC_068986.1, read as the reverse complement.
TTTTTGATATTCATTAAAACTTAAAATTCTCATTTGTATTGTTTTAAAGCCATTATGATCAAGATGCAGTGCTAATAGCTGTTGGTATCACAGCAGTAAGTATTACTTTTAAGATTGGTCTTAATTTTTCTTTATGTGCTCTGTGTACAGGCATCAGCAATCATGGACCTTCTGTGCTATACAAGATTTAGCAAGTTATTAGGTCAGTTTTTATATATCCTTCTGCTAATGTCATTGAGTATTTTCTCTCTGTGTCTTCTCTGGGTCCTTCCTTTCGCTTTCTCGGTTATCACTAAGTTTTTAAGCTTGTATTTTCTCATCAGAATTACAGTAAACTTAGCCTGTTGCCTCTTTATGTTAAATATATTGGTGGTTACTGCTTCTCTAAGGACATCAATATTTGTTACTCTGCCTGTATAAGATATCTTCAGCATTTGTCTCATTAATTCTATAGTTTTAATTACTTAATCAGAGGAGGTAAAGTATTGTCCATCACCCCTTTTTAGAGTCTCTAAGAGAGAAGGAATATCTTCAGACCAGCAACTGGTACAAATACTCTCAACAATCGACTCTACTGAAGAACCGTCTTATAGAGTACATAGTCTTACTAGTGTTGCTGGTGAATATAACAGGTTCCACTTTAATCTCCTCTTGCAGAGTCAGAATTCAAATTTGTGGGTGGATGCTAGCATGGAAAGCAGACGTTAAACGATGATGATGATGATGATGATGAATGCCTTTGCAATTATGTCTGGAGAACCAGATGCACATTTCTTTTATCTTCTTGGTCACTTGGTAAAATTGTTTGAAATCATTTAATGATGTCCTAAAATTACCACTACTTCATGTTTTTCCTTTTGCTTTTTTTTTTCTAGCTTGTATCTGCTGCATTGACACTGTTTGCCTTCCAGACAAAAGTAAGTGTTGTATTATTAATATAAGACTATTTATTATTTATATATTGCCATATATATATATATATATATATATATATATATATATATATGATGAGGATTATGATGATGTGTGTGTGTATATATAGATATATATATGTGTGTGTGTGTGTAGCCCTGGCTTTGTAGTAAGAAGCGTGGTTCCAGGTTCAGTCCTGTAGCTAGCAGTTTGGCAAAAGAGACTGATAGAATAAGTAGTAGGCTTCAAAAAAAAAGTCCTTATGTCGATTTGTTCAACTAAAACTCTTCAAGGCCTGCCCCAGTATGGCTGTAGTCAAATGACTAAAACAAGTAAAAGATACATATGTATGTATGTGTGTGTGTGTGTGTGTGTATATATATATATAATATTTCAAAAGGATGTGTTATAATACTGTTTCACAGCCACACGAACAATCCAACATACCTCCATCATCAGCTACCCCACAGATATCATTATGGTTTCAACACCTGGGCAGTACCATTCAGTCGGCGGTGTCAACATCCCTAAAATAAGTGTTGTTTGGGAACAAACAAACCAAAGAAGCCACAACTTTCAAATGCATTTACCCAATGTACAACCACTTCTAAATACATAACTAAACAGCAACAACTCTATTGAGTCATACAAAATTATAATCCCTACCGTCTTCCATAGTATAATACAAAAGCATAAGCTTAATAACCTCATTATTTCAATCAATCATTATATAGGCAGGATTAAACACTAACTTTACTAAAACTACAACTAGAGACATTTAAACCAATGTAGACTTAAAAGCACCCAGTCCACACTGTAAAGTGGTTGGCATTTGGAAGGGCATCCAGCTGTAAAAACCTTGCCAAAACTGACCTCACCTGTGCTTGTGCCACGTAAAAAGCACTCAGTCCACTCTGCTGAGTGGTTGGTGTTAGGAAGAGCATCCAGCTGTAAAAATCCTACTAAAACAGTTGCAGAAGTCTGGTGCAGGCTTCTGCCTGGCTGGCTTTTGTCAAACCAGTCTACCCATGCCAGCATGGAAAGTGGACGTTAAATGATGATGAGGATGATATAGATAAACAAGTGGACAAATTTATGTGGTACTACAGAATTTCCTCTGCTCCACTTATTCCCACCCATCTTGTACCTTGAAGTCCACCTAACTCCTGCTCCACTATTTTTATCACTTTCCAGCCCCACCTGGTCACTCCCTATCTCTCTTCCAAAAGATGAGTAGTCATGTCACTCCTCTACAGCAAGAAACCTTTTCTACTCTGGCCCCATTCTTTCATAATTTTACTCTCACTTTACTCCTCATCTCTTTGTATAAAGTTACACTGTAGGGTTTGTTGTCTTGCAAGCTGCATGGCAACTTCACTAATACTGGTAGCATGAAGGAAGCACCCAGTACATGCCATGAAGTGGTTGGCATAAGGAAGGGCATCACTATGCCAAAGCAAACATTGGATTGTGATGTAGTCCTTGGCCTCATTGCGTCTTGTCAAACTGCCCAGCCTTCTTCAGCAGTGAATGTGTACATGAATTGATGATGATGATGAAATTTTGTAGATTTTGAATTAGGTGAATTTAAAAGATTTCAGTATATTTTAGAATATTTTTTATGTATTTGTAATATTTTCCTGCTTCGGTTTATTAATTTTGTTTGCTTTTTCTCTCATTTTAAAAACATTTTATTTCAGTGGGATTTCACAACAATGGGAGGCCTACTGTTTGTGTTCCTAATTGTGCTCTTTGTCTTCGGAATCCTTTGTGCAATCATTCAAAACAGAGTAAGATCTTTTATTTTCATTTATGAATAGAAAAAATTAGTTATGAACTGAAATTTGTTAAAATTTCTTTACAGCAAAATAAAATTGTTGGAGAAATAGAATTATAGTTTCTATAGGCGCAGGAGTGACTGTGTGGTAAGAAGCTTGCTTCCCAACCACATGGTTCCGGGTTCAGTCCCACTGCATGGCACCTTGGGCAGGTGTCTTCTACTATAGCCTTGGGCCAACCAAAACCTTGTGAGTGGATTTGGTAGATAGAAACTGAAAGAAGCCTGTTGTATATATATGTGTGTATTTGTGTGTTTGTGTTTGTCCTCCCCACCATTGCTTAACAACTGATGTTGGTGTGTTTACGTCCCCCGTAACTTAATGGTTCAGCAAAAAGAGACCAATAGAATAAGTACTAGGCTTACAAAGAATAAGTCCTGGGTTCGATTAATTCAACAAAAGGTGGTGCTCCAGCATGGCCACACTCAAATGACTGAAACAAGGAAAGGAATAATATATTAGGTACATGTTGTGGCTGTGTATTTGAAAAGCATGCTTCCCATCAATGTGGTTTTGGGTTTAGTCCCACTGCTTGGACCTTTGGGCATGTGTCTTTTACTATAACCCCGAGCTCACCAAAACCCTGTGAGTGGATTTAGTACACTAAAACTGTATAGGTGTGTGTGTCATCTTGTCTTGATATTGTAAATGAGTGTCACTGTCATACAAGCAGTGTCATTCATTTCCAATGTTCTGTGAAAGTGCGTTTGGTCATGGGGAAATATTATTTTGCTTAGAACAAGTGAAAGTCGGTGACAGGAAAGGCATCAGCCATTGAAAATCTGCTTCAGTAAACTCCACCCAACCCATACGAGCATAGAAAAGAGAACATTGAAAATGATTTATTCTCTTGAACTGTCTCTAAGAGAATGAGAGGACTCAAAGAGCGATAGATACAAAGGTCTATGTACCATTAGTAGATCATCATCATCCTTTAATGTCTGCCTTCCATGCTGGCATGGGTTGGACAGTTTGACAGGAGCTGGCCAGGCAGAAGATTGCACCAGACTTCTGTAACTGTTTTGACATGGTTTTTATGGCTGGATGCCCTTCCTAACACCAGCAACCCTGCTGAGTGGAGTGAGTGCTTTTTATATGGCACCAGCACAGGTGAGGTGGTCAGATTTGGCATGGTCTTTTACAGCTGGATGCCCTTCCAAACACCAACCACTTTACAGTGTGGCTGGGTGCTTTTTACATGACACCAGCACTGGCAGGGTCACCAAGTAACTTGTGCCAGATGATGAAAGGTTAGTGTGACAGAGAGACAGAAACAAATAGGAAATAACACTTACTGGCCAAAGATAAAAACTCATTGTATACAGATTATTAATAAAAAAAATAATAACTTATTCTCTTTCAGTTTATATATGTTTATTTTCAATGAATCTTTGACAATTCTAATGTTTATTGTTTTTTTTTGTATATTTTTCTAGTATGCTACTTTGGCCTATGCTGCTTTAGGAGCTCTACTTTTCAGTTTTGTAAGTAAATTTTTCTTTCTATTGTTATTTTATTTCAAAAGTTACACTGTGTACTTGGAGCGCTTCAGCCATCTTAATAAAGATGTAGGAGGATGACAGCATTTTGTTGTAGCTTCTATGAGACACAGTGACTGGGGGCTTAAAATGATGGAATACCGACTACCTAGTAATGAATTTAAACTTTAATATAACCATTATCTGATAAATTCCTTTTGTGTCTCATAGTATGAAGAGCATCCAACCTTAAAAAATAATTGGTTAATTAGATAAATTGATTGATCAGGTGCAGGCGTGACCGTGTAATAAGAAGTTTGCTTCCCAATCACATTGTTCGGGTTCAGTCCCACTGCATGGCACCTTGGGCAAGTCTTTTCTACTATAGCTTCAGGCTAACCAAAACCGTGAGTGGATTTGGTAGATGGAAACTGAAAGAAGCCTATTGTGTGTGTGTGTGTGTGTGTATATATCCATGTGTGTGTGTGTCTTTGTTTGTCCACCCCCTCCCACTGCTTGACAACTGCTGTTAGTATGTTTATCTCCCTGTAACTTAGCGGTTTGCCAAAAGAGATCAATAGTTTCTGTCTACCAAATTCACTCTATCTACAAACCTTTTGTATGTGTGTGATACTTTACATTTACACATCTCTGAAAAAAAGCCCAACTATGTTCACATTCCCATGTCAAATTGTTTGATCGGTAGAATGATAACTTCCCTTTTTGTGATATAGGCAAGGGTCAGCAGTAGAAAAGGCTGTAAAAATAGTGCTTCAGTAACTTGTATTTGTCTAATCCATACGAGTTTGGTGAGGAGGCACAATGGCCCAGTGGTTAGGGCAGCGGACTCGCGGTTTTGATTCCCAGACCGGGCGTTGTGAGTGTTTATTGAGCAAAAACACCTAAAGCTCCACGAGGCTCCGGCAGGGGATGGTGGCGAAACCTACTGAACTCTTTCACCACAACTTTCTCTCACTCTTTCTTCCTGTTTCTGTTGTGCCTGTAATTCAAAGGGTCAGCCTTGTCACACTGTGTCACGCTGAATATCCCCGAGAACTACGTTAAAGGTAGACGTGTCTGTGGAGTGCTCAGCCACTTGCACGTTAATTTCACGAGCAGGCTGTTCCGTTGATTGGATCAACTGGAACCCTCGACGTCGTAAGCGACGGAGTGCTAACAACGAGTTTGGTAAGACAGACATAAGCAGGGCTAAGCACTGTACTTGGTGCATAAGTGTCAATTCAAATATAAATTGTAATTACTAGAGGCACATCAGAATAAATTCTGATGGTTTTTCATTAGATTGCTTTATACTGATATTGCTTTGTATTTATTTTCAGTATCTGGTATTTGATACCCAGATGATGATTGGAGGACGCCACAAGTACTCAATATCACCAGAAGAATACATTTTTGCAGCTTTGAATCTTTATTTGGATATTGTTCAGCTTTTCATGTTTATATTGACTATTGTTGGCAATGCACAAGATTAACGATATATATACGTGTGTGTGTATGTATGTGTGCGTGTGTGTGTGTGTGTATAAATATATATATCGCATCTTCAAAGGAAGTTATAGTATTTGTAAATGGTAAAAAAAAAAAGAAAAAATTATTTGATACATCCAAAGTTGGGTTTCTTTTGTGACTTATGGTATAACAGAGGATTGAATGCAATTGTTAATGCTATAGTTTCTCCATAGAATTATTACAATGAAACTACTTGCATACAATATTTGCATAATTTGATCCGAGTTAACTATTAAAATTTTGATCCTAAATTTTAATCTCAATATAAACCTAAAGATCTGTTATAACATTTTTCAGATAGATTCTCGTTAAAATATTCTCTACTATTTATTTCAAGACAATCCAAGAATTGTATTAAAATATTTAAAAAAGTTAATCAAAATATCTTTACTTTAGGATATGGATTGCAGTTGTTAATCTTTTTTATTATATACTTATTTATATATATATTAAACAGACACATATCTTTTAAAATTTAAATAATATTAAAAAAAATAAGTATTTAGAAATTTCAAGACTATTGTATATTGAAATTAAAATGAAACTTATAACTGTTTATTTCTTTTTTCATCAAATAAATAATATTGATCTGATTCCTCATCGGGATACCTCAGGTTTCATCTATAAATAATACTTATAACTCATCCATTTTTTTTGAAAAGAAAAATGATAGTAACTATAAGTCATTAGCTAGTAGAAAAAACAAAACAAAATTTTGTGGACAATATTAATGGTGAATATTAGATAGTAACAAGGAAATGTTACAAACGTTATAGTTGGATAAATAATCTGTTGGATATTTTCTGTCTTGTATCATTTTAGAAATATCTGATTTGTTAAATGAAAATAAATGGGACCATTTTAGAATAAAATGTAGTTTTGAATATTTGTAATGGAAATAAAGTATGTAGATACAGTTGTTATTCATGTATTCCTATTTAAAAATTGAACTTATATTATCAATATATAAATATACACAAGCATGGACGTTTGTGTTGTGTGCATGCGTATGTATATGTGTGTGTGCATACATGCACATATACAAACATAGATATATTCAAATATATGCGTGTGTGTGTGTGTGTGTGAGTGTGGTTTATACTGGAATTTATTGTTGTTGAAAGATAACTGGCACCTACAAAAATGTAGAATCTGATATTTCAGACCTTTGTCCAAGAATGGAAGAGACAAAACAGTGACGCTGTTGGTCTGTTGCTACCTGACCTGTAAGATAAATAAATGGGAGTGGAAAAGTGTGGGTTATAGGGAGAGTGGTAAGAGAGGTGGTGTGAGGGGCCCAGAGGTCAGATGAATGAAGTGAAGGAACTGCAAATTCCAGAATTGAAGTTCAAAAGAACCTGTAACTCGTTACCCTCTTCTGTCTATCTTGACCTTCCTCCTGCTTCGATTCCTCCTTCATTTATATTACTCTGACCTAAACAGAACTTCTATTCACTCTGTCTTCCTCACTCTTAGACAAAGGGTAACAACATGAAGCATTGGATTCTACACTCTTCACAGTAACTAAACTTTCTTCTGTGAACTTATTGTTACCGATGCAGACCGTCACAGGTTTTCTCGGATTCCAGATTTTATAACTTCTTAGCTATTTTGCCATCACATTTTTTTCTCCATCACCTTGTTTGAAAAACAAAGTTACCTTGTTAATTAATCCAAAGTAAGAATTTATGTTCACTGTTTCTAGTTTCTTGAAAGTTTCTTTTCTTTGAAATAGTTTTGTGTTATTCTCACAACTTTCCATGTTCCTTACAATTATTGTTCATGGAAATGTATCTAGCTGCCAGACTTCTCTCTCCTCCTATCATACCTCTACTTGGTTAGAGCCACTTGTTTTAACCTTTTCTTCATTGTAATATCCTTGTATGTTATTGTATTCAAAGCAGGTAACTGCACTTTTTCTTTTCCTTTTGGTTTCTGTTCGTTAAATGTGGAACTGTATAATTGCATACGCTATCAAATCATCCAGTTTATAAAGAAATATATTTATAAATTTCTCCTGCAGAAGCACAACCTGTAATAATTATATTTATTGGATGTATATAAAATATTTTTTGTTGTCTGTATATTTTTATATTTATTCTTTCCTCCCATTGTTGTTTTTTTGTTAGTAAAAGTATTATTACAAAGAATTTCTTATGTGTATCTTAATTTGTTTGTCATTATCTTTCTTTTCTTAGAATGAAAATTGGGTTGTTATTTCATGATTTATTCCAAAGATTTTATTTTGAAAGAAACCAGTATTATCATTATCTATTTGCTGTTCCTTTTGAAATTAAAGGAAAAAGGAAAGATTTTACTTCTTTCCCTTTGGCTTTTTTCTTTTGTTTTTTTTTTCCATTTTCCTCATAATCCACTCTTTGAGAAAAAAAATGTTTGTCAGTTATTTCCCTTCTTGCACCAACATGACACTCATTTTTTTCCCCACCTTTTGCTGTTGTCATCTGTAGACATGAAATCACCAAGTGAATAATTAAGTTATTGAACTGCCTACCTGCTCATGCAGCAAGTATTCTGTGTCTTTGGATAGGACACTAATGTTATGTGCCTCAGTTCAACCCAGTTGGAATAGGTGGTACTAGTAGATGTTCAGGAATTGTTACCTGTGATAGACTAGTTTCCTATTCAAAGGGAGACACATTTTATTTACATAATGCTACAGAATTCAGAGCTAAGCACCTTTATGAACCATTGCAGCTTGAGACATTTTGTTATCATCTATGAATAACTCCTCTTTCTTAAAATGGTTTTTTCTGTTGGAAAAGGAAAAGAAATGGAATTTAAAGAATGAAAAATAAAGTATTGGAATGAAATTTGATCTGTCTTTATTTTTTTTTTATTTTGTTATTGACATCTTTATTTTTCTTTTGATTGATGAGATATCCCACAAACCTCATGTGGCTATGTTCTATCATTATGTATTTCAAAACCATTGTTTTAATGTTCTTTTTTATGTTAGCATGATGAAATATGTTGAGGCAGATTTTTTTATGACTGGGTGCCCTTCCTGTTGCCAACTCTCACTTGTTTTCAAGTATTTGAATATTTCCCCTTGACCGTTTTTCACAGAAGATTGAAAACAGACAGTGCTTGCTTACCACTCTCACGTGATATCAAAGCAAGGACATATGTACATGCACATACACACACACACTGTGTGACACATTAGGTATGTGTCTTCTTCTGTCCATGTGAGTGAATTTGGTTGATGGAAACTGAAAAAATCCTGATATAGGTGTGTCTGTTTTTGACCTCCACTATAACTTGACAATTGCTGTTGGTGTTTTTACATCCCTGTAGCTTAGTGGTTTGGCGAAAGAGACCAATGGAATAAGCACCAGGCTTTAAAAAAAAATGAAACACTGGGGTTGATTCGTTTGGCTAGAAATTCTTCAAGGCAGTGCCCCAGCATGGTCACAGCCAAATGACCAACACAAGATATACAAGTTTCTACCAAATCCATCACCAAAACTGCAGCTATAGTGAAAAACAATTGCTGAAGTTGCTATGCAGTGGGCCTGAACCTGAAACCATGTGGTTGAGAAGCAAACTTATTACCAGAGAGCCACATTTGTGCCTTTGTACCACACAGCCAAAGTTAATAATACCTGGTGTGACTGCTCTTCACAGGAACTCTATAGACATGGTGCTTTACTCCTTCATTTGCCTTCTAAAGCACAGGCAGTACTAAGACATGTAATGTTTCCATGCACATACTCTCCTTGCACTTTCTGTCTTGTATGTTAAGATTTATGGTTTGTAGTGACCTCATATTTATAAAATAGTAACCAAACTTTTGGCTTTCTCTTCCTGAGCAAAAACTTTTTCAGTTATGGACAGCTGCTGCTCCTATACAAGGTAGAAGTACTCTGCACACAAGTTCTGATCACATTGCCTAGGATTGGTTAGCTTTCCATAAGCAAACTGTCAATCTGGAATACTAAACTTTAAAACATTCTCTAATTAGTGAACCTCCGATACACTAACAATACAACCACTGACTTACTGTATAACTCCTTTGTCTCTTTAATTTGTTACAACAACCGGCTGAAGCCATTATTTTGTCTCTTCTATCATTTATACTTACACCCACTGAAAACATTATACCCCTGTCTCTTCTATTGTTACTACAATGGTGTTAGCTCTTGAATAAAATAATTCAGATGCCACTGGTTAATTTTGTCTTTCATCCTTTCAAGGTTAATTTAAAAATTAAAAATATTAATTCATGGTGTTGGATTGATGGAAATGTAAGAATGTTTCACTAAATGCCTTACGGTATTTGTTCCAGTTCCCTTGTTTCTTTAGTTCAAATCCTGCTATTGCCTACTTGGATGATAGATTTAATCCTCTACCCGGCATAATACTTACCCCCTGACACTCTGGGTGCCTTGAGAAAAGTCCATTGTTTTGGAAGCATTCAGATTCGTTTTCTAGTTTAACCTCCTTGTATTTAAACCAGCTATACATGGCCCAAAAATTCTACCCATTTTATGTTCAGGCTGGCTAGATCCAGCTTCTCACACTTATCCTACAATATCATTCTAAAAATAAACTATCACGTCATCAAAATCTAGAAGCTATGAAATAATGCATGATTAATTCAAAACGATGTTAATAAATAAGCTTTACATTTGACAGAGTATTCTGAATACTAAAGGGTTAAGAATACCTAGTTTCAGAGACCCTGTCATGGGTACTGCTTTCTTGACAAACGGTTTATCATCCAATCCAATCCAGTCCAGTTTACCTGCTTTTCCTTATCACACCATGCCTACTAAGCCATAATCTTAAATCAAACTTGTCATTTAAATTCTCATTCCAAATATAGCAATCCTCTAGAACTTCTCTTATTTTCATAAAATTTTTTTTTTTTTTTTGTCTTGGAATTAAAATGCAGAACTTCAAACTGAATATCAACTCCATTGGCCAGAACATTCTGGGAAGCTCCACATGAGTTTTAAATTATTGCCACTCATCTCTCAGGATTTAAAAGGAGTGTCATCTATATACAGTCTAGACACCTCTTGCCAGAATGCACTGCTTCCATAAATAAACACTTTGAAAATGCTCTTAAATGGGGCAAAGAAACAATCTCGTACAATTCCACATTGATGAATAACAACAAAACACTGAAATTAATGCTAAATTTCACAAATTCTGATGATCTTTTAAAGCAACCATGCAGCTATGGCACTGCCAACTGTGTAGGATTTAGATATAAACTGAACAACCCTACAGCTTAGGGTTTCAAAAGGATTAAAAGACATACATGTTTTCAATAAGGGGTTCTCCATACTTTATATAGCTTAGGATCTTTCCAGCCTAATTCCAGCCCTGACTGTCAAAACTGCTGCTTTAGAATCAGAAAATATATGAACAGCCCTGGTTTGTAGCTGGTTTTCAACAACTCACAAGAGAAACCCTCACAGAAGTACTGCACACATATCTAAGATAATACAGCTGCTACACACACACAAATATCCTAGATTATGTAGAAAACAGTTAAGTTAGTGTTAGACATTAAACACTAAATTGGAAATAATTGTGGTGACATACAACATTAGCATAATAACTATTTTAATCTTTTCAGGAAGTACAGAATATAATTTTCAGTATGTTTCAATCTGATTAGACTTCGTCAATGAAGCATAGACTTGAAATTACTAGCTGAACTAATAAGAGAATCACAAATAATAGTTCTTCACTAATGTGGTCTAAAAAATAAAAAAATTTTAAAAAAAAACTAAACATGCTCAAAGTTGTCTTCCTTCCCATATAAACCCTCATTATTAGGCAATGCTCACCACATTAAATATGGCAACACTGACGTTTTTTTTTTCTTTTGTCTTGGAGTAATTAATTTCAATGATTTGATTTATTACTAGAGGTAAAAATGCTATCCAGCTGATTGGCAAAGTTTCAGCCAGCATCAGACTACAATTTATCTTTCCTGTTTATCACTTCTATAGAAGGTTAGGAAGACATGAAGTGTGGTATCATCTGTCTTGGAGTGGGCATTGCTGGACATGACAAGTAAGTTGCTGATGCATGGAGGTAAAAATGTGTGGTACACAAAGCTAAATCTTGGGTACAAACCAGAGAGTAGGTTGGAGAGAGTACTATGATAGTAATACCTAACAGAAAGCCACTGGTCAAAGAGATGACAAGCAAAGCCGATGTTTGAGAGCTAGACATGGTCAGAAACATCGTTTTGACTGTGTCAGCATACAAATAGTTTGTTTACATGAAGTTTCTTGAGGTCAAGTGAAACTGGTGAGTTGACATAGGAGAGTAGTTCTCTATTAGATCTAGTTTTACGACAGCCGTTGTATCGGATACTCAAAGGAGAGAAAGATTTAAAATAATAGATGCTGTTTAGATGTTGTGTGGTGGAACAGCAGTTGGTAGTCAGTGGCGTTTCTTGTTGAGGAAACAGGTCAATTTGTAGTAGGGTTCCTAAAGCTGGTTGTACTAGCATTGGTTTAAAACCTACATTTTAATCACACAAAAAAAAAGCCTCTACTCATGTAAATTGACTACTATTGTTTGGATAGTTCCAATTAAATATGTCCAGAAGTTAGGTTAAATATATATACATGCATAAGTACTGTGAATTCCTATTCTACAAACTGACAAACAATTCCGTGAATACTTTACCAGAGTAAGTCTAGTTACATCTAATATAATAAATGTGAAAACTAATTTTTGTGTGTCAGTGTGTCACACTTTGATCCCCTCTCTCACTATTCATTGACGCTCCTACTATTGCTCATGTTTGGGTGAGAGTAATAGTAGGCATAGAGACGCTAGTAGATTGATAGCTGTGATGGTAATGGGGTAATAGTAATAGTATGAACTGTAGTTGTGAGAGAGGCAGAGGTGCCGGTGATAATGGTGGTGGTGGTGGTAGCTGAAGCAGTCAGGGACAACGGTGATAGTAAGCGATGTGAAAGACAGTGGTGAAGAGGAAGGCAGTGAAGTCAAAGGAATTGATGGTGGTGGCGTCAGAAGTCTGAATGGTGTGTCTATGGTAATGGTGGTGGTACTGGTGATGGTAATAATTGAAAAGAAAACAATCAACAGAAAGAGAGGGAGGGAGAGAGAGAGAGGTTAGACGGGAAAAAAAAATTGTACTGACCCCTGAATGGGAAGACAAAAAATGTTTATCCTGCAGCTTTGCAATAAGTTCCAAGTTGACAAATTATTTCATTGTTTTGATGAAAATTGTTCATTGCTTGAAAAATATTGGTCAAGTTTAATAAAATTTAATACGTACTCAATACATGAAGAGTCATTGTTGGGCCCAAGGTCCAATGAAGAGCCCTCCACAAGAGGGTGGCTTTTAAGCTAGTATAAAAATAAACTTATTCATTTCATGATAAGCATCAAAAGTGCATCGTTGTTGAATGGCTGAAAAAAAAAAAGCTCTTAAGAGAAAAAATATTAAAACACTCAAGAATGTACAGGGTATCCACAAAGTCTGGGTACATGGGGATTAACACATACTTTAAGAAATTATTTAATTGTTTATGTTATGATTTTATTTACTCCATGTACCCAGACCTTGTGGACACCCTGTAGAACCATCAATTTCGTAAGGAGAAAAACCATTTGGGAAATAACTGAAATAAATGTTCAGTTTCCCTTGTCGGTAAAATATAATTGGTATCAATGTTTCACTAAACACCGTTTAGAATGGAGACTATTACACCGGTTTGATAAGAATTTCCTGTTGAAAACATTCAGAGAAAATGGAACCAATTGCTTTTAGAAGTTGTTTTGCGATCGAAGAAGAACGGGAGCAGTTGAGAAAGGCTCGGCAAGATGTCATTAAAAAGGTTAAGTCTTCATTAGAAAAATATTAACGCTTATTTTGTATTTTAACCGTGAGAGTTGAAAACTATAAAGGGAAACAAATATACACATTGAAATTGACAATCGACCCAGTCACCTGTTTTATCAATAATTAGTAAATAAAGACTTCCCCAACCACAAAATATTACATTATTTAAATATTTAATGATATTAGTAATTAATAATAATTTTTAAAATTATTATAGATTAAGTTTGTTTTCTCAGGTGTGTATATTAGTCGTTTTGAAATATATACAAACCTCTCATATAAATATCCAAGATAATCCATAACATTTGTTTTCCATTTCGAATGTCCTGAATTATTTTAATTTCGGGTAACTTTTGATCGTAAACTTCGTACAGAGATTATATTTGCGAAATTGCTTGATTTGTTTTTAGATTGATTGTTATCAGTATTATATTATTGTTTTCTAACAAAGTCACACAGCCTCAAAGTTTTGGACATCGAACCAGTACTCGTCTGAGGAATTTGAACTCGGAACAAAAAGAGACTGCAAAAGTACTCGGTATTATTTCCAGCATGGAAAGCAATTGTAAAAATGGCATAACTACAGAGTTCTACCCCATATTGTATTTATTATGTAGATTCCGAATATACAAAAATGTTCGGTGAAAGTGTTTTGGAATGGGGGTGGGGGACAATTTTCGGAAATTCCAACAGAGTCCACTTAAATTCTTCTTAACTTCCATGAAAATTAATATTTTTTCGTGAAATTTTCTACAAATATACCTTGATGTATGTACATTTCGAGCATGTAGGAATTTTGAAGGAAACAACTGCAGGTTATTTTTGAGAAGCGTTCCCCCCTCGGTGGTGTTTCGGAGCAAGTCGTCCATAATTGTTTCATTTTTCTCTATTATGTGCGTATGTGCATCCGTAGATTTCTAATGAAGTAATAAGCAGAAGAGAGAAGTCGTCATAAGAAAACTTACGTTAAAAATAAAATGCACACGATTTTTTTTTCTCAATAGAAGTAAATTCCAAAGTAAACGTTTCTAATAGAGAAGTAGAAGAGAACAGAAGCAGCATATTACTTCAGTACAAATCTACGGATGCACATACGCACATAATAGAGAAAAATGAAACAATTATGGACGACTTGCTCCGAAACACCACCGAGTGGGATCTACATAATAAATACAATATGCATAGAAAATTTCATTAAAAAATATTCATTTTTCTGAAAGTTATGACCTTCCAAAGTCTGTGGGGTAGAACTCTGTAGTTATGCCGTAAAAATTATATATATATATATATAATATGATGGGCTTCTACACAGTTTCTGTCTACCAGATTCACTCGCAAATCGTTGGTTGATCTAGAGCTATATTAGAAGATACTTGTGCAAGTGATGCTGAAGCTGAAACCATGTAGTTGCGTGGATATTGTTTCTAAATCTTACAGAAAAATGTAGCAATTTTAACCCTTTAGCATTTAAACCATCTAGATCCAACCTCTCACACCTTCCCTACAATGTCATTCTAAAAATAACAATTCCATCATCAAAATTTTGAAGCTACAAGATAATGCATGATTGATTCAAGACAATGTGAATAAACATGCATTACATTTGGTTGACTAATCTGAATGTTAGAGGGTTAAACCATAATCACATCTTTACGTTGAATCATTTTGTCTCTTATGGTTTGGTTAGTTTTCTTCTGGTTACTCTGTGTGAATTTTTTTTTTTAAATATGTTTTTGTCAGAAGAGAAAGCACAGTAACTATGACTCTTTTTGGTGTCTCAAACTGGAGACCTCGGCCTAATGCTTGCAATAGAGTAACTCTGCTAAAGGTTTCCAAAAAGGCAGGAGGTGGAGTTAAGCTACAGGGTGTCCACAAAGTCTGGGTACATGGAGTAAATAAAATCATATCATAAACAATTAAATATAAGAAATAATAATTTCTTAAAGTATGTGTTAATCCCCATGTACCCAGACTTTGTGGACACCCTCTGGATTAAAATCCCCAATATGTAGTTAAATTAAACGAAACAGAATTTTCATAGGTGAAAGGTAAAAATAAAATTGATTGAATTGTCACTTGAAATGGTAGTGAAGTTTTTTAACAGTGACTCTTTTATTGTTTTGTTTTGAATTTCAAATTTTTTATTTTTAAAGGCAAAATCTGATTATGAAAAAGCTGAAAGAAAAAAGGAAATTGCAAAACAGAAAGGATATGATGACTGGATGTTGCCATCTGTATTGGAGAGAATTGATAAACAAGTAAGCAATCATCATCATCTTATGTCTGTTTTTCCATACTTGCTTGGATTATTGTATGGTCTTTGTCAACATAGGCTCCCATTTTTTGTTGTGACCATTTTGTCCTTTTCTTTATGAAGTTCATCATCCTCTGTTCAGCTTCCAACACTTTCTCCTATTATCTTCATTAGTTTTCCTCTTTCTCATGTTCCTTCTACTTTAAATATGTCACTCTTCTTTATCTAGCTGTCATCTTCCATGCTCATTACATGTTTATATCAGATCAGTCTTTTGTCTTGCACACTCCATCTGACATCTTGTATATACAGTTTTTCTCTCTTGGCTCACATGTGGTCCATTGATTGTGTACACTAACATTACTCATCTAACACAACATGCTTGCTTCATCTCTTTCTGGTCCTTATATTTTCTTCATATTCAATGCCTAGGTTTTGCTACCATACAACTTTGCATTTTGTACACAAACATCATACAATCTACCCTTCACTCAAAGAAAGAGAGAGAATGCCTTTGTTGTCTGTAGAGGTAATATTCTCATAAACATTTTCCTATTCATTCTCCACTGTAGACACTATACTTCTGGAACACCTTCTTCCACTGGTAATTAGATTACCTAGATGAAAGAAGCTATCAATAACTTCTACAAAGCTCTTTGAGCATTGGAACAAATTTCATGGTTACTTTTACTGCTAACTACTATTGTTCATTTGTCTATGATTTACACTTTTTATTTGTATTATTAATCAATGTAATCGACTTAATCCCTTTGTCTGTCCTTGTTTATCCCCTCTGTGTGTAGCCCCTTGTGGGTAATAAAGAAATAAGAAAAAAAAGGCGGCGAGCTGGCAGAGACGTTAGCACGCCGGGCGAAATGCTTAGCGGTATTCCGCCTGTCGCTACGTTCTGAGTTCAAATTCCGCCGAGGTCGACTTTGCCTTTCATCCTTTTGGGGTTGGTTAAATAAGTACCAGCTACACACTGGGGTCGATATAATCCACTTAATCTGTTTGTCTGTCCTTGTTTGTCCCCTCTGTGTGTAGCCCCTTGGGGGCAATAAAGAAATAAGTAAAAGTGCCTGTGCAGTACATGATACATAGTGATAATTCTGTCTCAAATTATCTCTATCTTGAGAATGGTATTTTGTTACATCTTAAACCTCAAATTTGAATCCTGAACTCTGCCAAATTTAGATTGGAGCCTGGTGTTGCCATCCGGTTTCACCAGTCCTCAGTCAAATCGTCCAACCCATGCTAGCATGGAAAGCGAACGTTAAACGATGATGATGATGATGATGATGAAGTCACGTGGATTGGTGGTATTTGGTTCATGGTTGTAAGATCATGAATTCAACTCTTAGTGTCACATTGTGTCCTTGAGCAAGACACTTTATTTCACATTGCTCCAGTCCACTCAGCTGGCAAAAGTGAGTTGTACCAGTAATTCGAAAGGGGCCAGCCTTGTCACATTCTGTGTCATGATGAATCTATATTAAGGGTCTGTGTGTCTGTGGTGTGCTCCACCACTTGCATGTTAATTTCATGAGCAGGCTCTTACAACATTGATTGGATCATCTGAAGCCCTTGTCATTATAACCAACAGATTGTCAGTTTTTTTAATCCTTAAATTTTTATAATGTTGCAGAGTGAACACAAAACCAAATCAAAGAAATCAAAGAAAGAGAAGAAAAAAAAGAAGAAACATAAAAAAGAGAAGAAACAGCACCGTGATTCAGAATCATCCGATTCTGTAAGTGTTAAGTTATCTTTCTAAAGATGTGTCGTTGTCACTTTGTGAAATAGGCCAGTTGCTATTTATAAAACTGTTGCTGTAACTGGCCACTTACTGCTAAACAACTAGTCAGATGTTATCACTGACTACAGGTATGGCTGTGTGGTTAAGAACCTCACTTCACAACTCTGTGATTTCAGGTTCAATTCATTTGTCTGACACCTTGGGCAAGTGTCTTCTTTTAAAGTTTTGGGTTAATTAAAAATCTTGAGTGAAATTTAGTAAATGGAAATGATATAGAAGCTCGGTAAAATGACTGTTCCTGATTTTGGTTGGTAGACTTCATCTATTGCCCAAATTAACACCACCACTTGGCTTTAAATGCCTTTTGTTGAATTCATTGTGTTGTAAGCATTTGGGCCAGGATTTGGGTCTGAGACTAACTTTCTCCCTTCTTGTTACTAATCTCAGAATCTCTGAAGATGATCATGGACACTGGGCTTTCTTTTGTAAATGGATCATTGTCATCCTCTTTGACATTTACTTTTCCAAGCCTACATGGGTTGGACAGAGTTTACTTGGGAAGATTTTTAATAACCAGATGCATTCCCTGTTGTCAAACCTTACCTATTTCTGAATTTCCATCAAATGCTGAGGTGCACATTAAAGACTAATTTTAAATTTTGTAATCAATATATTTGTAGTAAAGATCAGTTGACTTTGTTGTTGAATGTTATGGAAACTGAAAATTTGTTGGACAATCTTATTTAATGCTTTTCATCTTTACACTACATGTAACTAAATTTTGATTTTATTTTAGTTATTTTTTTACTGTCTCACATTGATTTGAGATAAAAACAAAGAAATTGTTTATGTATTTATAAAGGAAAGCTCTGATAATGAAGGCAAGTGGGTTAAAAAACCTGCTGCAGTTCCTGCAACAAATCCATCTTCAGATGCACCTTTAAAGGTATGGTTCTTACTTTCTTAACCCTTTTATTCCTAGGTGAGCACAAGACCTCAAAGGTTTTGAAATATTTGGAGAAAATGTATTGTTTAATTAATTATGCTTAACTCTTACTGCATGGGAACTGAGTATACTCAGTTCTGTTCATATACACTTGAGGCATGAGAACTGAGTTTATTTGTTTTTGATAGCTGGGTATTTTCAAGAATTCTTCACATTTCATATGATATAGTGCACACCTTTTACATTTACTGGCAAATAGAAAAAAGTTGCAAGAACTGATTTGTATATGATTACATCATATGGTACATGTTACATCACCAGGAAAAATTTAATTAGCATAGTAAGGGTTAATGGTTATGATTCAGTTTATTGTCTTTAATTTTCATAACTCTATTCTTTCTACATAAAGAAGAATATATCAAAGAAACAGTACTCATTTATCATCATCATCATCATCATCGTTTAACATCCACTCTCCATGCTGGCATGGGTTGGATGGTTTGACAAGGAGCTGGCTAGCAGGGAGCTGTCCAGTCTCCAACTGTCTGCTTTGACATGGTTTCTACAGTTGGATCTCCTTCCTAATGCCAATCACTTATCATAGTGTGCTGGGTGCTTTTTACATGCCACCTGCATGGGTGTGTTTACACTGCACTGGTACAGGTGTATTAACGCAACACCGGCATGGGTGCTTTTTAAGTGGCACTCACACCTGAAAGGACAAGCCTGTATATGTGGAAGATAGCAATTTTACTTAGCTTAAAATGTCTTATCAAGTACAGCAAATCGCCACATCTCCTGGTCCCTTCTTATTTCTTCAGTGGGGCTCAGTGTTTGAAGATCCTTTCTCACTGCTTCATCCCACATCTTCCTAACCCTAACCCCTTCTACAGGTACCTTCACAATCTCTTTGTTATTGCCTGAAAGATTATGATGAATAAGAGAGGGCTGAGGACTGATCCTTGATGGATACCCTACTTCTACCCAGACTTCTTCACTATACTCGTTGCCAACCTTCACCTGACTGACAGCATCCCTATACAGAGCCTGTACAGCTCTTGCCAACCATTTGTCTACCCCTAGTTTCTGCATCGCCCACCAGATAAGGGATTGGGGACTTCTGTCAAAGGCTTTCTCCAAATCAACAGAAGCCAAGTACAGAGGCTTATCCTTGGCTGGGTATTTCTCCTGCAGCTGCCTTACCAGAAATATAGCATCAGTGGTGCTTTTCCCTGGCACGAACCCAAACTGCATCTCATCTAGGCTAACTCTCTCCCTAATTAGTTGGGCTATGACCCTCTCCATGACCTTCATCACCTGATCCAGCAATTTGATACTCCTGTAGTTATTTGTATCTAAAGCATCACCTTTACCTTTGTAGCAGTTGACTATGGTACTGCTACACCAGTCATTGGGTATGATTCCTACCTGATTTACGATGCAGGTGACAAGACCATAACCCACACCACCCGATATTTTAAGCTCGTAACCCATATAGGCTTAAATATCTATATCTATCCATCCATCCATCCATCTATCTATATATCTCTTTCTGTCTCTGTCTGTCTGTCTCTCTCTGTCTATATATATATATATATATATATATATATATACACACACACACATACACATACACACACACACACACTCACACATATATATATTTGTGTATTTTATTATCTAGAGAGACAACTGGATGGAAATGGGATTTGAAGCATTACCGACTGTAAGCCGTTACCAAATCAGACAAGAACAAAACAAGCTGAAAAATGCTAAGAAGGAAGAAGAGAAGAAAAAATTAGAGGTAAAAAAGAAAATGAGCTAGATTTTCCTAATTAAAAATTTTAACTAAATTTTTTAATAATCTTTCCATTTTTTCCTCTCCTCCTAATGATTTTTTGATATCTCTTCTACATTGGTTTCTATAAAAGAATGATTCTACAGGAATACTCTTTTACTCTTTTGCTTGTTTCAGTCATTTGACTGTGGCCATGCTGGAGCACCGCCTTTAGTCGAGCAAATCGACCCCAGGACTTATTCTTTGTAAGCCTAGTACTTATTCTGTCGGTCTCTTTTGCCGAACTGCTAAGTTAAGGGGGCCCTAAACACACCAGCATTGGTTGTCAAGCGATGTTGGGGGGACAAACACAGACACACAAACACATACACACACACACACACACACACACACACACACACACACACATATATATATATACACATACATATATACGACGGGCTGAGAGAAAAGTTGAACATCAGAAGCATCAGATGTGGTGTGCAAGAGAGATGACTGTACTGGTATGGTCATGTGATGCATATGGATGAGGAGAGCTGTGTGAAAAATTGTCTCACTCTAATGGCGGAAAGAACCTGTAGAAGAGTAAAACTCAGGATGACATGGGACGAGGTGGTGAAGCATGACCTTCGAATGTTGCGCCTCACAGAAGCAATGACAAGCAACTGAAACCTTTGGAGATATGCTGTGCTTGAGAAGACCCGGCAAGTCAAATGAGATTGTAGTCACGGCTGATGCCAGTGTCATGTAACTGGCCTGTTGAAAGCACTCTTCAATCGTTGGGTGATATGCTGTGCTTGCGAAGACCTGCTGAACCAATGCCAGTGCCGTCTGACTGGCACCCATGCTGGTAGCACAAAAAACACCCACTACACTCTTGGAGTGGTTGGTGTTAGGAAGGGCATCCAGCTGTAGAAACCTTGCCAGATTAGATTGGAACCTGGTGCAGCTCCCCCAGCTCCCCAGTTTTCAGTCAAACTGTCCAACCCTGATTAGCTCCCGTGCTGATGGCATGTAAAAAGCACCATCCGAACATGGTCAATGCCAGTGTCCCCTGATTGGCTCCTGTGCCGGTGGCTCATAAAAAGCACCCACTACACTCTTAGAGTGGTGGTGTTAGGAAGGGCATCCAGCTTTAGAAACCTTACCTGATCAGATTGGAGCCTGGTGCAGCCTATTGGCTTGCCAGTCCTCAGTCAAACCGTCCAACCCATGCCAGCATAGAAAACGGACGTTAAATGATATGGTTGAGGATATATATATATATGTGTGTGTGTGTGTGTATGTGTTTATGTATGTACATATCTGTGTGTGTGTGTGTCTTTGTGTCTGTGCTTGTCCCCCCACCACTGCTTAACAACTCGTGTTGGTGTGTTTATGTCTCCGTAACTTAGCGGTTTGGCAAAAGAGACCGATAGCATAAGTACTAGGCTTTAAAAAAATAAGTCCTTCAGTTGATTTGTTTGGCTAAAACCCTTCAAGGTGGTGTGCTCCAGCATGGTTGCAGCCAAATGGCAGAAACAAGATAAAAGATGAATAAAAGATATATATTTTAATTTATTTTTACTATTTGTTGTTTTAAGATGTTATGTTCTGACTTCAAATTTTGCCTCATGGCTAAATAAAAAGAAAAAGAAAGCAAAAGAAAAAAGACAAAAAAACAAGACCCCCCCCCCACCCAAATCCACAGATTTTTTTTTTATTCTTTTATAGATATTACCAATATCGTTATAAGTATCAAAACATGTCAGAACTTGAAATAGTACCTTTCTAAATCTCTCAGAGAGATTTATGCAGTTGTGATACAATGAAGTAGTTGTATGCTGTCAACTTAATGTGACAGTCCCCTGAAGGGAATAATACTACTGTTGGTTAGACCTAGGAAGCTGCACTGCTTCCTGTCGGCCTTGACACATTTCCTGTGTCCTTATGTTTACAAGAATTATTCCCGTGTCCTAGAATTATTATATGTTTACAAGAGCTTGACAGGCATCTTCGACTAGCAGGTCATGCTACTCCAGACTGATGATGAGCAAAGACTCAGAAACCTGTCCTTGGATGCAGGCTTAGCTGGGTGGAGGTGCTTGTCTCCCCCTTGTAACCATAAGAACACAGGAAATGTATCAAGGCTGACAGAAAGCAGTGCAGCTTCCTAGGGCTCAATAGCAGTAGTATTATTCCCTTCATGGGACTGTCACATTAAGTTGACTGCATACAACTACTTCATGTCAGAACTCTATGAACATTTATTTATTTATTATCATTATTATTATTATTATTATTATTATTATTATAATAAGGTGGTGTGACGGCAGAATTGTTAGCATGCCAGGCGAAATGCTTAGCTGTATTTCGTCTGCCACTACGCTCTGAGTTCAAATTCTGCCGAGGTTAACTTTGCCTTTCATCCTTTCGGGGTCAATAAATTAAGTACCAGTTACACACTGGGGTTGATGCAATCGACTCATCCCCTCCCCCAAAATTGCTGCCCTTGTGGCAAAATTTGAAACCACTCTTCTTCTTCTTCTTCTTCTTCTTCTTCTTCTTCTTCTTCTTCTTCTTCTTCCTCTTCCTCTTCCTCTTCTTCTTCTTCTTCTTCTTCTTCTTATTATTATTATTATTATTATCATTATTATAAATTTTAATAGTCTGTACAACAAGAGCGAGAACTAAACCCATTTTGGAAAGATGGTGGAACAGGATTACCAGAAGAAGATAAAAAAGAAACAGCAGTGCCTCACATTTCTTGGCTGAGGAAATCTTACAAAAGATGTCAGGAGCAAGCTGAAGAGACTGGTCAGAGTTTGGAAGATGTCGTTGCAGAAAGATGGGGGGTAAGTGCTTTCATTAATGTTGTGGAATTTGCAATTCTTCATTGGAATTTTATATTTTGTATTATTAGTTTAAATTATTATTTCAATAGGTGGAGGCATGGCTGTTGTGGCTTGCCAACCATATGGTTCCAGGTTCAGTCCATATGTTTGTCACCTTGGGCAAGTGTCTTCTACTACAACTCCAGGGTGACCAAGCCTTGGGAGTGGATTCAGTAGATGTAAACTGAGAGAAGTCTGTCATGTCATGTATATAAGCATATACATACATACATATAGATATATATACACACACACACACACACATCATCATCATCATTTAACGTCCTTCTTCCATGCGTGCATGGGTAGAACGGTTCACAGGAGGTGGCCAGGTAGGAAAACTACCCTACGCTACTCTGTCTGTTTGGCATGGTTTTTATAACTCGATGCCCTTCCTAACACCAACCTCTCTGCAGAGCAGACTCAGTGCTTTTTTATGTGGTTCTAGCACAGGTGAGGCTAGTTTGGGCATGATTTTTACACCTAGATGCCCTTCTAAATGCCAACCACTTTACAGTGTGGATGGTATGCATTTTACATGGCACCAGTGCTGGCAGGGTCACCAAGTAACTTGCAAGACAAGGAATTATGAGAGGAGCAGGGGCATTTGAGGAGGGGGACTTGTATCAGTGGATGAAAGGTTAAAGGGTGACAAAGAGACTAAGAGGCAGAAACAAGTGTCTTGCTATAACAGAGGTGCATTGGAGAAGGTGATCCAGTATCAGATGATGAAAGGTTAGAGTGTGACAGAAATAGGAAGATAGAAATAGATGTGTGTGTGTTTCTTTATCTTGATTTTCCACAATAATTATAAAATGATTGTCACTGCCATATAAAGAATGCCATTCATTTCCACTATTCTGTAAGAACATGTCTGGTCATGGAGAAATATTACCTTGCTTGGAAACAGGTGGAGGTTGGTGACAGGAAGGGCACCCAACTGTAAAAAATCTGCCTTAATATACTCTGTCTGACTCATGCAAGCAAGGAAAAGAATACATTAAAATGATGATGATGATGTTTGTTATTTTCATTGATTTTTTTTTTTATTGATTTCTTTCTTTTTCTTTTCTTTTAAGTCTTTGAGAAAACTAGAATCACTGATGAAAAAAGCAGAAAAACTTGAAAGAGAGAAGCACGGTTCCCAGCAGTATAGATGTACGGAATCGAAGAAATCTCATGAATTTTCAAGTAGAAATAGGGAGAGATTTGGAGACAGAAGAAACATGTTCAGATCTCCTGAGTCTCCTAATAAATATTATTCAGATACTCAATCAAAATCGGAGGACAGTTATAAACATGGTTCTTATGATAAAAATATGGACAATTCCAGTCAGAAATATCGCTCCAAGTCACCTAGCTCTTATCACCATGACAAATCTCAGGACAGTAATATCTACCAGTCATCTCGAAGCTCTTATAAAACTTCTATGGAACATTCCAGCAGAGATTCAGGTTATTGTTCCAAACCAAGTGACAGTAAAAGATCTCAGTTTATGAAGCCCGGTGAGCATGAAGATTCCGAGACTTCTAAGAGCCGTGGCAATGTAATGCCATGTAATGCCAGCGGTGTTCCACGGTGGAAAAAACAGAATACATCACAGCCATCTATCAATTTGAAAGTTGTGAAAAAAGATGAGGAAAGATCTAGAGGCGGAAGTAAGCCTGGAAGGGAAAGAAAATATTCTTCTGGTAGGATATAAATTTTCACTAGTATTGTTTTTTTCCTTATCCTTTCATACCTTTGGGATACAGAGATATAAAGCTCCAGTGAATTTTCCTTATATGTATCAATCATTGGATGCAGTCTAGTATAATATATAGATCCAAAAATAGGAATTTAAAACTTAACTGATCAGTATGTAATGTCATATCTTGGAATATTTTAAACTTTTTTATAACTTGTGGATAAGCAATATTTTTTGTAAAAAGTCCTCTTTTTGTTCCCACACACAAATTTAGATGTTATGCATGCATTTACACATACATCCCACTCTGTCACAAACACATACACACAGCTAAGTGTCTGCTGTGTGTGTGTGTGTCAACAGCATTCATATGTGTGTATGTGTACACATGACAGTAGCATTTATTTGAATTTTTCTCTCTCTCTCTCTCTCTCTCTTTTGCATACACACTTTTACAATCCCCTTTCCACAGCATGACAGATTTTTTTCTTTTTACACCACAGGAATCTGTTATTAACACTTTAATGTAATAGATGTGAAGATTAAATAGATAAAGAAAATACATAGATACTGTTGATATTGAAAGATGAATATAAACTCAAACCTTTGTTCCTGAAATACTGCAAATATTATGTCAAACAGTTGCTGTATATTTTTCTGTAGAAAGAATGAAAATATTCATTAATGAAAGTATTTAAATGAAAATATAATTCTTTCTAATATAGGTACAGGGCCTGACATTTGTTGGGTTGGGGCCAGTCGATTACATTGGTATTTCTTTCATTGATTCTGAAATGATAAAAAGCAAAGTCTACCTCAAAAGAATTTGAACTCAGAATATAAAACCAAAAGACATGTTGCTAAGCTTTTTGTCCGGCAAGCTAATTATTTTGTCAGCTCATCGCCTTAAATGGAAGTATAATGAAAGTACTTGCATTTTGTATCATGTTTTTTTTATAATCACCTGTATTGAGTGGCTTTTCACTGATTGACTTTCCTGGGGGTATGTTTTTACACTTTACTTTAAGTAAAGACCAACAATCACTTTTGAATTTGGTTTTGTTTTGAAGATGCATGAAGTTTTACAATATCTTCTAAACAACAATTACAATAAATTTGATCACTGATTTTTTTTTCCTAGACATCATAGTATCAATATGAAAGGTCATTGTATATTATACACAAAAGTAGTTGTGCACATGATACATCATCATCATCATGGTTTAACGTCCGCTTTCCTTGCTAGCATGGGTTGGACGATTTGACTAAGGACTGGTGAACCAGGTGGTTACACCAGGCTCCAGTCTGATTTGGCAGAGTTTCTACAGCTGGATGCCCTTCCTAATGCCATGCATATTATAAACAAATGCTTATAAGGCTTATGGGCTTCCATCATTTACCACATGTCACTCATAAGGTATTGATCAACCTGAAGAGCCAGTCCCAAACCATGTGGCTGTCAGGTCCTGCTTGTGCTGAGTAAAAGGTAAAGACCCCCTTCAGTCATGAATGACCATGGAATTGAACCTAGAAAGTTCCCCTCTGAGGCACAAATCTGAGCAAGGTGGTTGTCGTCCAATTAAAAGGCAAAGGCTGACAGAGCTTGGCACTCATTTCTACAACTGAGTGAACTGAAGCAATGTGAAATAAAGTGTCTTGCTCAAGAACACAACACACAGCCTGGAATTCAATTCACAACCTCACAATTGTAAGCTCAATGCTCTAACCACTGAGCCATGCTGAGTATTGATGTGAATATTATTGAAACCTCTTTCCAAAGAGAAAGCTGATTGAGGTTATTTTTGTTAAAAAATCAGAAAAACACCAATCATAATATTCTTTCAATTTCTTTGAACCAGAAAGCTTTGTTTTCTATAATATTTTAATAAAAAATTAGATTAATTTAGTATTTAAAAATTTTTTTATTCTCTTTTGTTCTGATAAGGTTCCAGCTCTAGTAGCAGCAGTTCATTGTCTTCTGCCAGTGATGGAGATGACAGAGAAAAAGAGAAGGACATGAAAAATGAAGAAGAAGTTCCTGTCATCCTCACTGAAGATCAGATGAATGATTTATCGGCTAAAATTCTTCGAGCTGAACTTATGGGTGATGATGTAAGAACGAGTATTTCTAATTTAAGATTAGATAATAGAAACAGATGTTCAAATATGGCATAATATTGGTTTAGAATTTTGGTACAAGGCCAGCAATTTTAGGGATGGGAGAATGTTTATTACATTGACTCCGGTGTTCAACTAATCCTTAATTTTATTGATCCTGAAAGCATTGAACTGAGAACGTAAAGCCAAAAGAAATGGTACTAAGCGTTTTTCTCCTGCATGTTAAGGATTCTTATTTATTTATTGCCCACAAGGAGCTAAACATAGAGGGGACAAACAAGGACAGACAAAGGGATTAAGTTGATTACATCGACCCCAGTGCATAACTGGTACTTCAGTGCATAACTTTGATGGCTATATAACCAAATCTGTTATCAGAACCTTAGATCAGTGGTTCTCAACCGGGGTCCATATAAGAGTTGGGTGGGGTGTCCACGCAACAACATAGTAAATTGAGGATCCATTATAATATTTCAAAGGCTCCTGAAAAAATTTTGTTTTAAATGTATGTATTGGTAGGTTATTGCAAGTAACAGCTAGGTTTCTTTCCCTGACATTTTACAGAGTTCAACCTACACAAGTTAATGTCTGAAAAACAAAATAAGAATTTTGAAAGAAGTATCTATAAAACTAGTTCTTAAACATCAAATGGCTCTGTGGGTCCATCAGAATAAAATAGAAAGCAAAGGGGGGGCCGCACAAGTGAAATAGTAAATTGGGGATCTGCAGTAGTATTTTAGGGTCCATGCAAAAGTTTGCTTTCGATGTATGTATTGGTATGTATTGCAGGAAACAGCTGGGTTTCTTTCTCCAACATTTTACATAATTCTACCTACACAAGTTAATGTGCGAAAAACAAAATAGTAATTTTGAAAGAAGTATCTATAAAATTAGTTTTTAAACATTGAATGGCTATGGGGGTCCACCAGAATAAAATAATAATCAAAGGTATCCATGAATAAAAAACAATGATTGAGAACCTCTACCTTAGATGGTTATACAGCCAAATCTGTTAGCAGAAACCATTTCATTATATCTTTTAGCTGAGTATATTTCCTGTCAAAACTGTTTGAACTAGCTTTGAAAAAGTAGACATTAAAAGTACTTTTTTTTTTTAAATTTCAGGATCTAATGGTCGAATTACAAGCCTTATTGAATGCTGCAAAAGAGGCTCGGTCTCGAAACCAGCAGGCAGTGAAAAAGTGCCCAGGCAAAACTCAAGCAGAAGATGTCCTTCTAACACATGTTGACCGTAGTGGTGTTGCTTGGCCAATTATGGACTCTAAAGACAATGTGCCAGTAGGAAAGAAAAAACGGAAAAAACTAGTATGTTTTTTGTGTGTTTTTACTTCATATCATTGAAATACATGTAACTTTTTGTTGATTCAACACTGATAGGAGAGTGTATTGTTGTAATTACACACACATACAAAGGAGATGACAGTGGACAAGATATGTGGCGCATTGCTGTACTCAAGAAGACCAGCCCACCACAATGGAATTAAGATCCTAAAACCAAGGTGCCACATAAAAAGCATTGGTGTGGGTGATGGTGCCACATAAAAAGCACTGCTGATTGGTGCCACATAAAAAGCACTGCTGATTGGTGCCACATAAAAAGCACTGCTGATTGGTGCCACGTAAAAAGCACTCATTACATTCTGTAATGTGGTTGGTGTTAGGAAGTGCATCCACCCATAGAAACCATGCCAAAATAGACTAGTTCCTGTCAAATCATCCAACCTATGTCAGCATGGAAAAAGGACATTAAATGATGATGATGATGATGATTGTGACATACACCCATGCATACATCCATATATATGTTTAACCTCAATATTCTGCTTTATATGTGCTGAAATTGATAGCTACATGGTCAAAATGGCCATCGAACATAAGAACTGAAGGGAAAGCAACTGTACCATCAGGGATAGCAATTCAGATATTGTTCAGCCACCATTCTATCTGAGTTTTAACAGATCCTGGGTGAATTTATCCTGACATCAACATTATTCTTAGTGAAAAATTGGTTTATTTTATGTGACTGAGAAAACCATATTTTCTTTTTGCAATATTTCCAGATTGAGACGCACACCAAAGAAGGACAACGTCAGAAATATTTCCATGATGACGACAAGTTTGATTTGAAGAATTTAGTAAGATTCTTAATTTCATGTTATTCAATATTTATTACAAAACTCTTATTTGTATGAAATTTCAGAGATGTCTTGAAAATGTCTGTTTTGTTAACATTGCCTTTTGTTTAATTTTAGGTCCAACATGAAAAAATGAGCATAGCAGAAAACCAGAACAGTATGTTTGCTCGACTTGCTGTCAGGGTAAGCTAACATGGGAAATATTGATTTTTCTAAGTTATGTAATGTCTACTGTCATCATCTCTGTCATTGTTGAAACACTGATATTTCACTATCAACCATTTCTACTGCTACCTTCTTTTCATCGATTAGTTTAGTTGTTATCAGCTCAACAGGGTGTGTAGCTTGGAGACCAGAGATGCTCTCCAGGCTGAACCACTACTTCTCTGCACTGAGAGGTCACAGTTCTAGTACAATCGATTAGAATGTTACAGGAATGAATTGCAAGACAGATTCTTCAAATCAAGCCAATAGACCAAGATTGAAATGGTTGGATAATATCTATATTCTCAGTTGGTTGCACTTAGAAATCCAGTCAGAAGGTCTAATGAGGGTTGCTTCTGATAAGACCCTATGGAGGGGCTGCCAGAGGACCTCTGTGACTTTTATTATATAGTTTTATGCAAAAAACCAATGCCCTGCAAGTGAATTTGGTTGATTGAAACAGTGTGGAAGCTAATTGTGTATATATATATATATATATATATATATATATATATATATATATAT
>NC_068986.1:3491469-3494780 GCF_001194135.2 Octopus bimaculoides | reverse complement strand
TATATATATATATATATATATATATATATATATATATATATATATATATATATGTATGTGTTTGTGTGTACCTGTCTTTGTGTTTGTATTTATCCCACTACCACTTGACAACTGGTGTTGGTTTGCTTATGTCCTTATAACTTAGTAATTCAGCAAAAGACCAATAGAATATGTACTAGTCTTAAAAATAAGTGCTAGCATTGATTTGTTTGACTAAACTCCTTCAAGGTGATGCCTCAGCATGACCGAAGTCTAATGATCGAAGCAAATAAAAAAACAAAAGATAAAAATACAGAAGATATTCATTTCCAAGGATGCTAAATTTTTTGAATTCTTCTTCCAGAATGTACAGAAGACAACTGATGAGTACGTGGTCGATGATATGTTTATAGCTAATGCTGCCAGGGAGCAATCTGGTGCTAAAACGTTTGATTTGCAGAAAGCAAGAGCCATATCTTGTAAGTTCAGCAAGTTTGTAAATTTATCATTTGCATGTTTTGCTACAAATGGATTGTTTTATATCGAACATTAAATGAGATTGTTGAAGCGTTATGAGTAGAAACATATTAATCCAACTGAACACGTGAGTTATTGTTAATGTTTTTGTTGTTTAGTCTCAGATCAACCCTGATCGAATAGACTTTTCATCAAAGGAGTTCCAGCCATGACTATCATGTGTAGTTGTTGTTCTGTTTTTGTTTGTCCCTAGGTCAAATAATTAGTTGAGATTGAAAAGAATTATATAAGAGTCACCTCTAATACTTTCAAAAGCCAACTCTATCAACATCTACATTCATTCAGATCAAGGGATCAAGTAAACTTCACTTTCTTGCCCCGATTCATTTGGGCACAAGGGAACTATGAATGGATCAAATCCCAGTAGCATGGAATATTATTGCTAGAGCCTCTCCATTTTTCAACTAAAGCAGTCCAGTTAGCAACAGCGATATCCCTGGTCTGTTATGTATTGAATCACTTGATTTGCTTTGACCAATGGGAATTGCTTTGTTTAGAGGTAAGAAGGTCCTCTAGCTTTTAAAAATAATTTCTCATAAAACAAAACACTACCTGTCTGTTTTGTAGGGTCATGAGAAAATGGATGTAAACAGGATATGCAAAGAAGTCAATGTGTAAGTTGTCAGGTATTTACAGTTGCACGTATTTGGACACATCATCAGTGTTGTATCGTGGAGCTACAGGGTGTTTCCAGTCAAGCAACATGCATTCTCAGACAAATGACCCAATCAAGTTTGATCAAAGTTCAGCCACTGGCCCAAGTGGCATTCTACTGAGTGTATTAGTCACCCACTTTTCAGCCAGAGCCATCTAGATGCCTTCTTTATTACCTACATCTTGTTCTTGACAGTTCTCCTGCTCTCTTCCATAATACCCAATATACCATAA
The DNA here is from genome assembly GCF_001194135.2 of Octopus bimaculoides. NCBI lineage: Eukaryota > Metazoa > Mollusca > Cephalopoda > Octopoda > Octopodidae > Octopus > Octopus bimaculoides. Next base: position 3,493,376 of record NC_068986.1, on the reverse strand, counting down.
GTTTTACTAGAGAAAAGGCCTGCAAACCCTTGCTCATCTCCACTGGCATGCACCTGGTCCACTACCCATTCCTGCAGCTGTCCCTTACTGACATCGTGTACCTCACCCTCTTCTTCTCTTGAATCCTCTCTATCCTTTCCTCTCAAGGATCAGTTGCTACATAAATTTAACAGCTTATTCAATATTCTTATATAATTTCATTTTCTATTTCAGATCATAATCAGATGTCAAAATCTATGGCAGGTTGTAAATTTTGTTTTGAAAATATATCAAAACATCTTCTTGTTGCTATTGGACAAAAAGTAAGACATTTTGTATATATTTGTATGTTTCAGGCATGACTTTGTAGTTAAGAAGTTTGCTTTCAAGCCACATGATTTCAGGTTCAATTCCATTGCATATTACCTTCAGCAAGTGTCTTCTGCTATAGCCCTGGGTTGACCAAAGGCTTGTCAATGAATTTGGATGACAGAAACTGAAAGAAGCTTGTCATATATGTGTGTGTTTGTATGTGTTTGTGTCTCCTTGTTTTGATAGCATGGAATAATTATAAATTAGCATCACTGTCATCCAAGCTGAGTCACTTGTTTCCAGTCTCTCAAGTCTTCTATGATGATATGTCCAGCCATGTGGAAATATGATTTGCTTGGAAACAGGTGAGAATTGGTGACAGGAAAGGTGTCTGGCTGTTGAAAATTTGCCTCAACAAATTTAGTCTCATGTCAAACTGCCTAACCTGTGCCAGCATGGAAAGTGGATGTTAAATGATGATAGCTTCTTAGACTGGTAGGAGAAAGTTACGCTCAGACTGGAGATTTAGATGAATGCCTGCAAGATGGTGGACTTTACTGAAGTCACCCATGGGTTTAAGGTATAGTCTTAAACTGCACCAAAGACCAGGAACAGTCCTCACCACTTCCAACAGGCTTCCACATTATGCAGTTTTTGACACTTACTTAGCATTGGTCAACCCAGGGCTTTGGTAAAAGAAATTTGCTCAAGGCACCATGATGTTTGATGGAACTGCAAACCATGTAGTTGTGAAGCAAATCATGCTTATGCCTCCTACTGTAGCTTGAACCCTGATCTATCTAAAATTTTATATATTTTGTGTTACACCCAATTATTTGTTTACTTTCGTAGACATTATACATGTGACAAGGTATACTCTACAACCACTTCATTTGAGCTTCCATTTTCTGTACTTCTGTCCGTGTCTAACTATTTCTTTTAACTCTTTAGCATTTACGCTGGCCATATGCAACCCAAATTTTCTACCTGTTTTATGTTCAAACCGGCCAGAACTGGCTTCTCACACCTTCTGCCCTAGAATGGCAGTCTAAAAGTAAACAATAACATCATCAAAATTTTGAAGCTATCAAATAATGATTAATTTAAAGCAATGATTAATTTAAAGCATAATTAATTTAAAGCAATGTGAATAAATAAGCATTATATTCAGAGCAATCTGAATGTTGAAGGATTAAATATATTTGACATACGTGTTTTCAAAGAGAGAGTTCTTTGTAATAGTTTTTGTTCTGTTTTTCTTCAGGCCTATTTAGCTCTTCCAGATTGTACTTCTCTCACAGAGGGACATTGTATTCTTGCTCCTATTCAGCATGTTGCATCTTCAACTGCCATGGATGAAGATGTCTGGGATGAGGTTCAGGTAAGATGTCTACATTTTATATATATACTAACTGGCCTTGTGCTGTCAAAAATGAGGGTTAATTGTTGTATTTTATAGATAAATAAGGTTCGAAATAAGGTACATAATAATCACAAATACAAACATTCACATTCTTCCTTTGTACATGCACACACACATATACTCACACAGAGTTGAAACGCTGTTTGATTTTTCTTTTCAGTGTTGAATGTTCACCATCCCACTTCCATTGCAC
>NC_068986.1:3487783-3491459 GCF_001194135.2 Octopus bimaculoides | reverse complement strand
GAATGTTCACCATCCCACTTCCATTGCACACACATACACACACACACACACACACACACACACACAAACATTCACATGACTCCTTTTATATACACACACATATACTCATACAGAGTTGAAACACTGATTTTTTTTCTTCACTGTAGAACTTCCATCGTCCCACTACCAAGTTTGCCATCACCCCTTCCTTCCTTCCTTCCTTATTCATCTGTCACCCCTTCCTTTCTCATTCATATGTTGTGATGGAGAAATACACAAGATTATTATTATAGTAGAAGATATTGATGGTAAATCAAATTAATACACATGTCAATGTTCACATACATTCACATACTTCCCTTCCACACGCGCACACATACACACATATACTCACACAGAGTTGAAACGCTGTTTGATTTTTTTCTTTTCAGCATTGAATGTTCACCATCCCACTTCCATTGCACACACACACACACACACACACACACACACACATGATACTCATACAGAGTTGAAACACTGACTTTTTTCACCCCTTCCTTCGTTATTCGTCTCTCACCCCTTCCTTTCTCATTCATATGTTGTGATGGAGAAAAACAGAAGATACATGACAAGCTCTTTGCTACTTCCTCTCTCTCATTACTATTACTTTCTCTCACTCCCTCTCAGGGCTATTACTCTCACTACTTCTCCTTCACTGAATTACTATTTTCTCTCCTCTCCACTTCATTTATACTACTCTTTCTCCTACTCCTTCCTGCATGATTTTGGACAAATATATAAAAACAACTATGCTAATTATATTAGGAGATAAACTCCATACGATGTACCTGGTGTAAGCTATGGACACATAAAAGGTGCAGCAGTATCAAAGTAAGGTTAACCGGGAAAATAGTCTTTGTGTGTGGCAGAAGCACTGGAGCAATAAACACTGAAGATGTACAGAAAACAAGATTCCATCACATGCCAAGGAAAGAAACTAGAAGTAGTTAATAGCTTCTGCTACCTAGGCGACAAAGTCTGTAGTGGGGGCAGTTGCTTTGAGATTGTAGCAACTAGAGTAAAAATAACTTGGGCAAAGTTTGGGGAGCTTCTACCTCTGCTGGCAACTAAGGGCCTCTTGCTTAGGGTGAAAGGTAGACTGTATGATGTATGTGTGCGAACTGCCATGCTACATGGCAGTGAAACATGGGCCATGACTGCTGAGGACATGTGTAGGCTTGAAAGAAATGAAGTTAGTATGATCTGCTGGATGTGTAATGCTAGTGTGCATACATGACAGAGTGTAAGCGCCCTGAGAGAAAAGTTGGGCATAAGAAGCATCAAATGTGGTGTGCAAGAGAGGCGACTACTCTGGTATGGCCATGTGTTACATATGAATGAAGACAGCTGTGTGAGTAAGTGCCACTCCGTAACTGTAGAAGGAACCCGTAGAAGAGGTAGACCTAAGAAGACATGGGATGAGGTGGTGAAGCATGACCTTCCAACATTGGGCCTCACAGAGGCAATGTCAGGAGACCAGGACCTTTGGAGATATGCTGTGGTTGAGAAGACCTAGCAACTAAAGTGAGCTCACAGCCACGCATGTCTGGTCCTGTTAAGAATATTCCTGATGTGTCAGGCGATATGATATGCTTGAGAAGACCTGTTGAATCAAGTAAAACCAATATTGTAGCTGGGGCTGGTGACCCCTGACTGGTTCCCGTGCTGGTGGCACGTAAAAACCACCATCTGAACGTGGTCGATGCCAGTTCCGCCTGACTGGCTCCTGTGCTGGTGGCATGTAAAAAGCACCATCCGAACATGATGATTACGAGGCCTGCTTTACTGGCTCCTGTGCCAGTGGCACGTAAAATACACCCACTACACTCTCAAAGTGGTTGGCATTAGGAAGGGCATTTAGCTGTCCTTCCAAATTCCAACCACTTCACAATGTGGACTGGATGCTTTTTACATGACACCAGCACCAGCAGGGTTACCAAGTAACTTGCAGGACAATGAATTTATGGGAGGGGTGAGGCATTGGTGTGTGTGTGTGTGTGTGTGTGTGTGTGTGTCTCCTTGTTGATACATTATGTGATAGTTGAAAGCAAGTGTCTTCATCACCTGAGTAGTTTCATTTGTTTCCATGGAAACATGTCTGGACAAAGGGAATTATGTTATTAGGAAACAGGTAAGGATTGATGATAGGAAGGACTTCCAGCTATGGAGAAAGTGCCTCAAGGAATTATGTCTAATCCAAGCAAGAATGGAAAAACAGATGTTAAAATGATGATGTTGACAATACTCAGCTCCAAGTTATAGCTGAGCAAGCCAGTCTAAGATCAAAAGTATTCTATCCATGACCATCATGCCTTTTTTGAAGTAACTAGGATTATTACGTTGCCTAATATGTCATTTCTGTTTTATAAAACTGTAGATGTGTATTTTGAAGAATATTTGGTTGCTATTTCTAGCAGGTTGACTGATCATATAGAGATGCCCTTGTAGATATCAATAATGGTTATTGTTTTTGTTTAGCCCTCGTTCAGCTCTGACTGAGCAAGTCATTCCATCTATGACTATCTTGCTTTTTTTTTCCAGACATACTGTATTTTAGATTACATTATCTAATATGACCTTCTTTTGTTTTAAGATGTTAGGACATGATTTAAGGTAGATTGGCTGTTGTTTCTAGTTGATGATTTGTCTTACCAGATAGTAGTTCCCTCCCTCGCTCAAAGATTTCTTGTTTATTTTTTCTACAATTACATAAATATATATTAGGACAACACCGATCAAACAGGTTTCAACTTACTGCCCTAAACTCATCACTAGTTTCTTGTTACTCTTAATTTATTCAGCTATATTATTCAGAGTAAACCTGCACTCTCAGAAACAACGACAAAATAAAATAAATAATAATAATAATAATGATAATAATAATAAATTAACAAGTTATACATAATCCAATTAAGTTTGGTTAGCTAGGTACATTGTTATAGAAATTTACAAGGTGTATCAATCTATATGCCCTCAGTCACCCTCCGTGTGTTTCCAAATCTGCTTGGGCTACAACTGTCAGTAAAGGACAGTACTTAGCTATTATTTTCTTTCTGTTTCTTACCTTGGCACACCCTGCCATCCCCTCAGGTAATCTCCTCCTTCATAGGGGACAGTACTGCCCCCTTTTAAAAATCACTGTACTCTGCATTTCAAAATAACCTTAATGTTATTCTCACTGTAAATGTTGACTTGTCTGCTTAATGTTTTCTCCTTCTTATTTTTGAAGTGAACATTACTTATGTGTGGTCTTTCTCCTCAAATAGACTAACCTTAATCTCTTTTAATCTTCTAATACTTTGTGTTATATTTTACTATTGTGTTGTAAGCCTCTTCTGTATACACCCCACTGTTTTGATTCATATATTTTACCCTGTTGTATTCTCATTTTCAGCTAATTCTTTGCCAAAGTTTTACTAGAATCCACAGGGATCAGTGTTGATCTCCTTTTGCCGTAGTTTTAATTTGATGGGAAATAAATCTCTTCCTGGATAAGATGTTGATCCTTTCTATGCAGAAGTTCTTGTTGGAAGATTTTGTCTCTGTACTGGCTTCAAATAATGATAAAAATACAAAACAAAAAAATACTTGATTTTGCACATGATTTATGAGAAGATTAAACTCCTTGTCAATTCTGGTATATATATATATATAT
>NC_068986.1:3486010-3487452 GCF_001194135.2 Octopus bimaculoides | reverse complement strand
TATATATATATATATATATATTCATACATTTGCTATTGATAACATGTATCAGCTTGTGTGTTGGATGATTTTTATAGAATCCCAGTCAGAAGACTGTTCTGTGTTTTAATGATTTGGTAGATAGAAACTGAAAGAAGCCACATAAAATGCACATTTGCCGGTGCTGCATTAATGCACCCATGCTGATGGCATGTAAAAAGCACCCAACACATTCTGTAAAGTGGTTGGCATTAGGAAGGGCATCTAGCTGTAGAAACCATGCCACAACAGACAATCAAAGTCTGGACAGCTCCTGTCAAACAGTCCTGCATGGAAAACGAACATTAAACAATGATGATAAACTCCAGCAGGCTGAATCTTATGAACAGTCTTTTAACCAATCAGTGTGCAGCTTGGACATCATGGTTTATGTTTGTATGTATGTATGTATGTGCGTGTGTGTGTGTGTATCTTTGTCCTGACATCACATGATAGTTGTAAATGAGTGTCATTCTCATACAAGCAGTGTCATTCATTTGTAATATTCTGTGATGAAATTACCTCACTTGGAAACATGTGAGGGTTGGTGACAGGAAAGGTATCTAGCCATAGCAAAATATGCATCAGTAAATTCCATCTGACCCATGCAAGTATGGAAAAGTGGACATTAAAATGATGATGGGGATATATATGATTGAACTTGTCTTTAACATTTAACAAATCAATGTTACTAACTGACTTTTGTTTGTCCTACTTGCAGACATTCAAGAAGCTTCTAGTAAGAATGTTTCAAGGACTAAACAAAGATCCAATATTTCTGGAGACGAGTATGCACTTAAACCGCTTTCCTCATGCTCATATTGAGTGTGTTCCTGTAGACAATGAAGAAGGTGCTATGGCCCCAATGTATTTCAAGGTGAGTTAACAATAAATAGCGTTATTATTCATTATTCATTATTCCCATTTCTTATCATGATATCAATCCCACTGCATATATATATATATATATATATATATATATATATATATATATATATATATATATAGGTTGGAAAACATTTTTGGTATTATTTGGCACTTGTGCCGGTGACACGTGAAAAGTCATTCAAGCGAGATCATTGCCAGTGCTGCTGGACTGGCTCCTGTGCAGGTGGCACGTAAAATACACCATTTTGAGCGTGGCCATTGCCAGTACCGCCTGACTGGCCTTTGTGCTGGTGGCACGTAAAAGCACCCACTACACTCTCGGAGTGGTTGGCATTAGGAAGGGCATCCAGCTGTAGAAACTCTGCCAAATCAGATTGGAGCCTGGTGTAGCCACCTGGTCCACCAGTCCTCAGTCAAATCGTCCAACCCATGCTAGCATGGAAGGCGGACGTTAAACGATGATGATGATGATGATGATGATGATATTAACACATGCTCTGTTTGCTAATAAGAGTTACAAGATTGTACATGTAGGA
>NC_068986.1:3480780-3485390 GCF_001194135.2 Octopus bimaculoides | reverse complement strand
TATATATATATATATATATATATATATATATATATGTATGATGACTTTCTTTTGCTTTCCATGTATCAAATCTACTCAAAGTTTTGGTCAGTTTGGGGTTATAGTAGAAGATTGTCACCTAAGGTGCCACACAGTGAGACTGGTCATGAAGCCATGTAGTAGAGAGGGAAACTTTTTGACCATATTGCTATGCCTGTGCCTATGAAGATAATGAAAATAATATTTACTTATGAATAACAATATCACAGTTGACATTTCTTTTATTCATTCTTGTTGTCTGTTTGTCTTATTCTTTTCTCCCTTTCCGTTTTCTTTTTATTGCAGAAAGCAATTCTTGAGTGCGAGACTGAATGGAATATGAACAAAAAATTGGTGGATCTGACCAAAAAAGACATACGGCGATCAGTAATTTTGTTTTTGTAGTTAAAAAAAAAAAAACGTTCCCATCACACTATTTATTAAAGATCTCTTTGCTCTTTCATTAGTTTCAGTCTTCAATAATCATGTCCCTGCTCACCTGTGGTTTCTCTGATGAAATATTTTACATCCCTTAACACTAGGCTCAAAAAGATTATTACTGTTGATAATCAGTATTTCTCTAATTATAACTCCCACAATGACATGAAAAATTGTAATTGTAGAAAACCCAACAATGGCCCTTCGGGTTATTGCCTACAATATTATGTCATTTATAGATGCACTGTTTATACAGGGCACCAACATTCGATAAAACTATACATCGAATGCAAGAAATGATACTTAGCTCATGTCAGTTCATTTTCTTATATTATCCAGAAATCTTCCACCTCATTAGCAAATAATGTCCATTACCACAACTTCCTGTAACATTATCTGGTCCATTATTTGGACTGGAAAACCATACCAAAGTGGATACACTAAATGCAATGTGTGTAGCTGTAAATCTCTGGAAATATTATGTGAGAATACAAAAACTTCTTAAGAAACAGTATGGTGCAATGCATTCTGCAAACCTCAATATTGAAAAATATTGATTGCTTCGCTAAAAACTGCAGGTAGTATGGGTTAACCATTAGTCTGTTTCATTTCTATTTGTAGATTCCAAAAGGATTCCCATTCTTCAGTGTTAACTTTGGTATCCAAAGTGGTTTTGCACATGCAATAGAAGATGAGAAACGGTTTTCAGTTAATTTTGGCAAGGTTAGTAAATATTTCACCACTTTCTTTCAATATCATAGAGTCAGTATTTCTCACAGATTGTTTGTTTGTGTGTGTGTGTGTGTGTATGTATATATATATATATATATATATATATATATATACACACACACACACAGGGTGTGGTGAATAAATTGTCTGAATTATGCAAAAATGAAAATAATACTGACATCTCATTTTAACTGATATATTTACCAATATTATGTAAAATTATCTTGAAATACTAAAGAGTAAATGTATTCAATAAAATCACCTCCAGACGACTTTGGGACCTCCTGCAATCTTCTGGATAGTCTCCTTGTTTAATTTGGTGAATGCTACCATAATTGTTGCCTTCAGTTCATCTTTGGTGTTACAAAGAGTTTTGTTGGTCTCTCACTCAATTGTGCCCCACACATAACAATCAAGAGGCTTGCTGTCTCGGGAGTTAGGTGGCCAGATGTTAGGGGTGGTATGGTCACAGAAAATGTCTCCTGCTTGTGTGGCATGGTGCAGAGTCCTGTTGCCAGACATAGGGTGTTCCAGCAGCCACCCTCTTGACCCAGAGCAGCACTACTTCCTCCAGGCACTTGATGTAGGCCTCCGTATTGAGTCTGAGGCCGTGTGGGAAGATGAATGGAGGCATAACGTCGCTGTCACTAGTGTTCACTCCAAATACCATGATATTCACTGGATGTTTGATTTTTATCACTCTCAGAACTTGTTTTGCAGACATGGCAAACCAATGGTTGTTCTGTACATTCACCATCTGTTCGTATTGGAGCTTTCAGGCGCAAATGCCAAGCAGTACTGCAATCTCTGTGTGTGTGTGAGTGTGTATATATATATATATATATATATATATATATATATATATATATATATATGTGTGTGTGTAATGTATGAATTGGCATATTTAATAAAATTATGATGGCTTCTAACACTGGTGAAGAAAGAAAAATTATATGGTTGTCACTGTATTTATCTCTATATGTATATATATTTTATCTAAGTATATGTGTGTGTGTGTTGCTGTCTTAAAGCAGATTGGAAATGGTGGTGGTGGTGATGATGATGATGATGATGATGATGATGATGATGTTATGGTGATGATTCCCATACTGAGTGGTGCACTATGTTCTAGAGCAAAAAACAATTTATTTCACGTTGCTCCAGTCCACTGAGCTGCAAATGGTTGACCCTGCAACAGACTGGCATTCTGTTCGGGGGGTAATATTGGCCAGCTCACCTAGCCAGTGGGGTGGTATCATTCGGAAATTAAAATGATGCAAAGTGTATTCTGACCAGTAATGTATAACAACATTCGACAGCCTGGTCAATCATGTGATTATAAGAGATATATCTGTATCTGTCTGTCTGTCTGTCCATATGTCCACCCATCCATCTATCCACCCACCCATCCATTCATCCATCCACATCATTTAATGTCCATGTTCCATGGTGGCATGAGTTGGATGGTTTGACAGAGGGATCAGGAATATTGCACATGTGAGAGTAATTATAAATCATTCTACGGCTTAATTTTATATATCTAAAAAAAGTATGAGGATTTGTTAACAATAAAATAGGTTTTAAGATTACACATGTAGTCTCAAGTACCATAGTTCACAATTGTACTGGCTAAAATATATCCTTTATGGAAAGATAAGTAAAAAGATAAGTAATAAGAAAGATCTAAAATAGATTATTAAAGATTAAAATAATGAAAAGGATCTAAATGAATAATCTTAATAACTAATGAGATTAAGTATAAAAGGTATCTAAATCTTATAAAAAATATAAATATACATTAGGATTATATCAATTGAATAAGTGAGCATCTTATGATTGTAAACAGGTTTTAAATGTTTATAATTAAGGCTAAGCTGAAAGGTAAGTATATAGAATATAGAGTATAGTTTTGGATGCAGCAAGTAAAATATTTCTCACAATATGAGAAAAGTTTGCTTATCAAGAAACAAAAAAGTCTGCCTCCACATTTGAGGCAGGCCTTTCCTGTCAGCAACCCGTAGCTGTTTTGAAGTAGTTGGTCAGCCATATTTTTGCTGTATATTAGAAATGAATGACACTCAATAACAAAAATGATGTGATATCAAGACGGAGACATACCCGTGTACATACTCACATAACTATATGCATACATACATGCATATATGTATATATATGGAAAGAGAGAGATGGAGAAAGGGAGAGAGAGATAGAAATACAAACTCTCCTTGCTTTCTCCAAACACTATTTTTGTCTCCTTCATTTGCTTTCAATTTATATTTAGGTGTGTAGGCTTTTAGATAGTTGTTGTCTCTGTGCATATGTGTATATATGTACAAAGTGAAATAAAAGATAGGAAGAATGTAAAAATTCTTATTTAGAATAAATTGAAGAAAACTTGTCTAATGAAGGAATTTGATTTGCAATTTCGGCCTCATTAAATTTGTTTGAAAGATAAGTTACATCGATTACATTTTCAAAATAAAAATCTGTATTAACGTGTGTATATGTATATATGTACATATATATATATATAATTTTAAAAGCTAAAACACATACATTAATAAAAGATAACCACACTTAATTTTAATAGAGATAAAAGTAACTTAGAAAAGGCGTTTATAAAATGTTTGTAAAGTACACCAAAAGTGAATTCAGGTAATAATCTCAACAGATCTTAGAGGGTATATTTTATACTTAGGGGAAGTGTAAAATTTAAAAGTCCTCTAGTAAAAAAAGATAAATATATCCTATATCAACCATATCTGGAAGAACTTACTTTTGGAAAGTAATAATTAATAGGGTATAAATTGTACTAGGCTATATTAATTTAAATAATAAACTACTGTCTCCTAGTTTAAGCTGTTCGAAAATATGACACAGATATTGTGCCATATAGCCAGCTGGAAACGATATTTCCTGGAGCTAAACAACAGTAGCAATCGTCCCTTCCATGGCTGTTCGTACACATGCGTCATACAGTTTGCTTTTTACTCTGAGTGAGAGGCCCTTTGTCATCAGCAGAGGTAAGAGCTCTCTGAACTTTGCCCAGGCTATTCTTATTCTAGCAGCTACACTTTCAGCACACCCACCCCCACTACTAAGTTGGTCACCCAGATAGCAGAAGCTATCAACTACGTCTTATGTGCACCTCTTATGTGTCCATAGCTTGCATGGGGCACATCTTATATAGTTTCTACCCATTGAAAATTTGTGGCATTATTTGAAAATTAAAATTCATTCAAGAGCCCCAACGTGCATTCCAGATTTGAAGAATATTTGTCAAGAAGAATGGTAAAAAAATTCCTAAAGAAACATGTGAGTCATTGATTAAGAACTACAAGAAGAGATTGGTTGAAGTGGAACTGAATAATGGTTATGCTACGAAGTATTAAATCAGAATTATCAGTTACTAGCAGTATAAC
>NC_068986.1:3476148-3478152 GCF_001194135.2 Octopus bimaculoides | reverse complement strand
CATACTGGTCAGTTTTTCACTTGATTTTGTCATTTATTATGATCAATACCTTTCCACTTCATGTCTCTTTTTTTTTTGGTGTATCTTTGAATCTCAGTCTAGGTCTTCCATGGTTTCTTTTCCCCTTGCATAGCTGGGTGGAGAGGATTTGTCTGGGGAGTCTGTTCTTGCCCATCCTGTGTACATGACCCAACAAACGTAAATTTCTATCATTGAGGATTTCCATCATAGGAAGCGACCAGCACATTGTAGGATCTCTTCGTTCCTGATTTTGTCTCATTGCTGCTGTCTCATCATATATGCATGCAACCTGTCTGCAAGCTAGATTGCCTTGGAAAGCAGTGTGCCACTCTTCTATGGCATTATTTGTTTGCAGGAGATCGATATGAAGTCTTCTAAAAATGTTCCACAACGATATTGGAAATTTCGGTTTTCTTCTTCTGTTGTTTGCCAATGGGCAGCCAATATAATTATCTTTAAAATAATCTTCATTATAATGTCAAGATCTTCATTATAATTTTCTAATTCACGAATGGCTTGAAACTCTCCTATGACATCATCTGTACAAAGAAATGTTGTGCTGATCATCATTTTGATTAGCATTCAAACATTTTCTTTATTAACATATCTTTCTCTCAGAGCCTCATTGGTAATCTTTCTCCATATGCTCTGTCCCAAATGGAAGAAGCATCCTGCTGTGCTTGAGTGTGAGAATGTGAGTGTCATTGCATTTCTTGAAGCAATTTCAAAAGTCTGTTAAGATGGAGCCAGGATCTAGCAAAAACTCTAGTTGTTTCAGTTTAGTGAATATTGCTGTCTAACTTTCTTCACATTTATTCGTAAGTAAAGCTTCATGGACTGTCCAGGTTTCGACTCCATACAACAGCAAAGAAAGCGCTATAGCCTGTTATACCTTACATTTGACAGGTATAGAAACATGCTTATTTTTTCCACAGCCTCTCATGCAATATCTCCGTTCATTCTTGGTTCAGTCATGCGTTAACTAAGATGGTATTGTTTAGGTATTTGAATGCTTTTGAATTGGGCCAACCCTTCAAATCTAATAATGATGTTTTCTTTTGTTACAAATGCAGGTAAATATGCATATATATATATATATATATATATATATATATATATATATATATATATATATATATATATACAAGTATGTGTTTGTCTGCCTGTCTTTCTTGTTTGTTTGTTGAAGAACGACACAAAGAACAAATTTATAGTTTGTTCTCATGTCAAATATCAGTCCGAAAGTTTCGAATTTACTAATAGCAGTATATTGTTGAAGAAGCCATTAAAAAATTGAGTGGGTTTGTTCAATGTATATGAATGGCCTTTTTATATATTTTGAAGTGCCTTTGTGTGCTATAGAAATACTTACTGCACATGTAACTAGAAGGTATTACAATGAAATGATAAGAGCTTTTGCTTTGTTGCTTGGTTAAGGAAAAACTTGTTTCTGACCATAAAGCTTAATTACAAATGTTGTTATATACCAGAGGTTTTCAAACTTTTGTGGCCATCACCCGCCCCCACATCATGGCCACATAATACCCCTCAGTGCACTCACACTTATTTTTAAGTATATATAAATCTTCATCATCATCATCGTCGTTTAGCGTCCGCTTTCCATGCTAGCATGGGTTGGACGATTTGGGTACTTTTACGTGCCACCGGCACGAGGGCCAGTCAGGCGGTACTGGTGACGGCCACGCTCGAAATGGTGTATTTTATGTGCCACCTGCACAGGAGCCAGTCCATCGGCATTGGCAACGATCTCGCTCAAATGTCTTACTGCCAACGGTCACGCTCGAAATGGTGTATTTTACATGTCACTTGCACAGGAGCCAGTCCATCAACACTGCCAACGATCTCGCTAGAATGTCTTTTCACGTACCACTGGCAAAGGCGATGTTGGTAACGATCATGCTGGTGCTATTCATGTACCACTGGTACGGAAGCTAGACAGTTGCTCTGGCAACAATCGCTCTC
>NC_068986.1:3473142-3474114 GCF_001194135.2 Octopus bimaculoides | reverse complement strand
TACATAATCGTTAGAACACCCCATAGAACTCACACTACGTGATACTCAGTTTGAACCTTTCACATTTTGAGTTAAAATCCTGGTAAGTGGGTGTATTATGTGTGTATGTATGGGTGTGTGTTCTAGAAGTTTGCTTTGGATCCACATTATTTTGGTATCAATGCCACTGAGTGGTATTTTAGACAAGTGTCCTTTACTATAGATCTTGGCCTTTGTGTGTGTGTGTGTCTGTGTGTATATGCGCCCATATATATATATATATATATATATATATATATATATACACACACACATACATGTATATGCATACATATATTATCAGCAGTCAGTTGTCACAACTATGACTGTATGACTGTTCATGGCTTTGGCATGACTTGATAAACTTTCTCCATACTGGTCAGTTTTTCACTTGATTTTGTCATTTATTATGATCAATACCTTTCCACTTCATGTCTCTTTTTTTTTGGTGTATCTTTGAATCTCAGTCTAGGTCTTCCATGGTTTCTTTTCCCCTTGCATAGCTGGGTGGAGAGGATTTGTCTGGGGAGTCTGTTCAACGAGTGAAGAACGTGCACATGGTTCTATTAATTATATAGAGTAATATTCAAAAGTCTTAGTTTTGGCACGCTAAATATGGGATCGATGCCAGTGCCCCTGGACTGGCTCATGTGCGGGCGACACATGATATCTTTCGAGCGAGATCGTTGCCAGTGCCCCCAGACTGGCTCTTGTGCGGTTGACACATGAAATCTTTCGAACGGGATCGATGCCATTGCCCCTGGACTGGCTCATGTGCGGGCGACACATGAAATCTTTCGAGCGAGATCGTTGCTGGTGCCCCTGGACTGGCTTATGTGCGGGTGACACATGATATCTTTCGAGCGAGATCGTTGCCAGTGCCCCTGGACTGGCTCTTGTGCGGGTGACACATGAAATGTTTTGAGTGGGATCGTTGCCAGTGCCACTGGACTG
>NC_068986.1:3467761-3470752 GCF_001194135.2 Octopus bimaculoides | reverse complement strand
TATATATATATATATATATATATATATATATATATATATATATATATATATATATATATATATATATATATATATATATATATATATGTATATTTATATATATATATATACACCACACATATTTTATACTCTATTCCCATTTTCTGTTCTAACTTCAGTGCCCTAGAATACTTACCTAGAATATCGGCCCCTTCCCCCATTCCGAATTTTTTGCTTGTATACCCTTTTGACTGGCAACATTAGTGGAGCCCCTTTCTCTGGATGAAACTAGTAAAAACAAAAGGAAACATATTTTCTGTGTACTGTCTTCTACTCTTTTATTTGTCTGAGTCATTTGACTGCGGCCATGCTAGAGCACTGCCTTTAATCGAGCAGGTCGAGCTCAGGATTTATTCTTTGTAAGCCTAATACTTATTCTATCAGTTTCTTTTGCCAAACCGGTTTAGTTACAGGGACGTAAACACACCAGCATCGGTTGGGGGGACAGATACAGACACACACACATACATGTATATTTCTTTGGCAGTAGGAGCTTCTTTCAGTCTCCATCTACCAAATCCACTCACAAGGCTTTGGTCGGCCCGAGACTAT
Organism: Octopus bimaculoides; assembly: GCF_001194135.2. NCBI lineage: Eukaryota > Metazoa > Mollusca > Cephalopoda > Octopoda > Octopodidae > Octopus > Octopus bimaculoides. The sequence goes on along the minus strand of NC_068986.1, from coordinate 3,470,161 downwards.
AGTAGAATACACTTGCCCAGGGTGTCACGCAGTGGGACTGAACCTGGAACCATGTGGTTCGTAAGCAAGCTACTTACCACACAGCCACTCCTATAGAGTCTAGTTAATTTTTTGTTGAATAAATGCAACCATCTTTCAGCTCCCTGCTCCCTTATATGTTTGTTTCTATCTCCTTGTGACACTCATTTTTCCAGCCAACTGGTGTCAGGTAGAAAAATCTATAAATTCCACTGATGACCATATAAGTCAACAGTACTGTGATAAAAATGAACTTTTCTTAAAGCTTGTCACTCTAATTGATTAACTAAAATGAAAAATAACAATAAAAGCTTGGCCAAGTAAACTTTTACTCAACTGTTTGAAATAATATAATCGTTTATTGATTCTCGCTTAGAAGTAAGCACAGCCGCCACTCGTAAGCGAGTGCGACCCAGGCAACATATCCTCTCAGTTCTCCCCCTGTTGATCTGTTGGAATTACTTTACTGCTACCTACTAGTACTCCGTCGGTTATGACGACGAGGGTTCCAGTTGATCTGATTAACGGAACAGCTTGCTATGGATATTGAAAACATGTGAGTTATATGGAGAGACGGCTGTACCAGCATTACGTTGGTATTCATTTTCAACTGAGTAATTTGGAGCAACTTGAGATGAAATACACCTTCCTCAAAACCACTCAGTCCAAGAACGAAACTCATAATCTATGACCGTGAGCTCAAATACTCTAACCACTCAGCCAGGCGCCTTCGCAAAAAAAAAAAAAAAAAAAAAAAAAAAAAAAAAAAAAAAAAGCATAGCTGCCACAATCGCATGCCAGTATGATTCTGTATGTATCAGTTAGTGAACGCAAGAAAAAATGTATAGTCAATTTTATTTTCTTTTAAGTATTTTAATAACGACTTGTTTGTTCTCTACTTTTCTAACTCAGGAAATTATTGGAGGTATGATTGACGCGGATCCTTATCTTTTCCGTAAAGGCCGATATGAGAAATTTGAAGTTCAGCGACAGAAAGTTTTGAAGTTTTCAAGTTGGTGGAAACCCTACGACTTTACTTCTAATCGAGACTATAAAGATTTGCCGTGAAACTGGACAAAATTTCACCAAGAAACATATATATCTGTTTCAATTTGATAGAATAAAAGCCATTCTTTCATTTGGGTTCGATTCCATTGTCTGGTATCTTACTTTTCAGGCCGCAGACCAGTGTTTTGTGAGTAAATTTTGTACAAGGTTTGTCGTATGCATGCATGTGCTTGCTTGGATTCTGTATTGGTATGGAAACATATGGAACTGTCTGTTACCACCTTCCTTAAAATCATGTGGTATCAGTTTAGAGCATTTAATTTGTAATTCAAACAAATAGTCTTAAGAAGTAAAGCATAATCCCGTATTTACTACAACTACTCTCCACGTTTTGGTTATTCATTATTTTTAAGTAACTGAATGGGCACTTGTATAATTAACAAGAATCAGCATCTCATGGTTTGTGATAAAGCTGTACTTTTAAGTTACATGTACAATCCAGTCGACGGGCTTCCACAGTTTCCGTCTACTCAATTTCTCACAAGGTCTAGATTGAACCAAGGCAATAGTAAAAGCCACTTGTCCAAGATGCCACAGTCGATTGAACCCTGGGACCGACAGTCATCCGTTTTTAGTTTTTTTTTTCTCTTTAAAGCTTACAGCATTAAATAGATTCCCTCCGAAGAGGATGAGCATCGCAACGCTAATTTCTCTAGACACATTGCAAAAAGACGAAGTCTAATCGGAATCTCCAGCAGTTCACTTATGTCATGGAAACTTAGTCACTCACACAAACAACGCAGATCAGATAATGTTTTTAAAAACTGTTAAGTGCTGTAGATACTTCAGAATCCAAAAATATGAGCTGAATTTTTCTAACACTAACAGAAAGTCAAACTATCTTTTTCTCTTTTTAAAGATAAATGGTTGAACAATTAGTAAATATAAGTATCTTACCATTCCAGTTTCTCTGCCAGCCGTTCCTGAAAAGGTCATGGGGTTGGGGGTATAGTCTTCAGACACCACCTCCCCAAGGTTGTACTAGAAGCAACTGTCATACTTTCCAGATGTACTCCAAAGCGTGACCAAATGAGACTGACTATTATTCAGCCAGCTCGTTCTTGGTCTACTCAGTCTCTTACCGGTTGGCTCGGCTTGGATCATTCTAATCACATGTCTGTTATACCAGAGCTATAACCTCTAAATGCAGAGAGGTAGCTATCCAACCAGGAGAGATTACCCGACCTCCGAGTTACGTACGCTGTCGAGTAGCGTTACTCCACAAGCCCTTCGGAGAACCGAACATACTCTTTCGTTTAGCATTTAACAAGTGACAGTGTTATTCAGAAAAAAAAAAAAAAAAAAAAAAAAAAA
>NC_068986.1:3466262-3467000 GCF_001194135.2 Octopus bimaculoides | reverse complement strand
AAAAAAAAAAAAAAAAAAAAAAAAAATTTTGAAATGGTATGAATTCATAGATCACGTTTTAAAAACATTCTAGTAAAACCTAGAAAGGCAATTACTAAAATTATATTAACAGGTTGGAAAACCATGTCTTGTATAATTTGTTTTTTGAAGGAAGATGGAAGCCAACACGCCTTACTGGTTCCTTGAATTAGAATTTTGAGATTCAGAGATTTTGTATGTAGGTTTCGAAGTAAAGCAATTACATTTTCAGAGACGTTCATTTTCATTGACGACAACAACGTGACTCAAATCTCCGTTTGGTCTGAGTTTGTCATTTATTTCTTGGATATTATCTTGACTCTTTTCAAGCGAGTTTGGCGTAGAAAACATGTTCGAGCTACTTGGATATGTTATATGTTTATTCAGCGAATTATTGACTAGATTTAAGTTTGGTTCACCTGCTTGATTTTCTATTGATTTACATATCTTCATTTCCGCATTGTAGCCCAAGTTTACATTACCATTAAGAGCAAGTTCATTTTTCTGAAAATAAAAATACAAAATAATACAAACTAGAAAGAAACTACATTGATTTGTTAAGTTATATTTGAAAGTTAAAAGCTGGAGACAAGTTTGAATTCCAAATGATCTAATTGCTCATTCATTTCCTTCATGTCCACATGAAATTTAATGTTAACAGATATTAGTTTCAACGAAATGTGAACAGTGACTAAATTTTAAACAAAGCTCCCCCCCCCC
>NC_068986.1:3463702-3466252 GCF_001194135.2 Octopus bimaculoides | reverse complement strand
CCCCGCTCTTGTTTAGGTTCAAAGATCCGGGCATGCTTCTGGCTGAGGAGTCAACACGTCGAGACACCGGTATCCCAGAATTCCTTGCACCAATGACACGTGTGCGTTGTGAATTTGTTTTCCTGTGACATACACAGCGATTAGCATATTTGCGTTCGAAGAATAATTAAGCAAGCAATAGTTTCTAATTTATTTCGAATATCAAAAGTTAATCGAGAAAGCCACTAGCAAATTGAGATTTTACAAAATTCGCATTTAATTTAGACGAGTGCACTGATCGACTTATTAAGTGAAACTCATAAAATATTCTTGGTTTGGTGTTCAGATTCAAATTCCTACAATTTTCTTTGAGGCATTATTGAAAACTATGAGGTTCAATAACACTAATGATTCGCATCTTTAACTGCTAAACTATTTGCATAAACCATGATGCAAAGATTTTAAGATATTCACCAAATGATAAAATCACCAGAACCTAAACATGTATCTACTTCAGCATGCATAAGCAGTACATTCACACAATCATGCTGAAAACTTTAGCCGTTTCTCCAGATCAACTTCCATCATCTAATCCCGTTCTTTGGAAATTACTCTCTCGAAGCTGTTCTTGCCTATTTTCGTTGGCTTCTTTTCCTCTTTGACAAAGACCACTTCTGCCATTCTTGCTGTCACTGATCTCCTTGCTGACTGCTTGAGCTACGGTCTTCACGACCTGATCATGTCTAGTGATAGTGTCCTTCACTCAGAAAATAAAACTGGCGAGGACACCATAGATAGGCATGAATCAAGAACTTAACTGCTTCCGGATTGTCTTTCCAGGTGACATTCCGCTCCATCATCCGTTCCCACTTTATCCAGGTACCTTGTTTCCTCTGCTTGCTCTTTCTCCACTGATCCTTTGCACCACATTCCGCCTCTGCTTACTGCGTCATATTGGGTCTGTTGAACTTCTGAATCAGACCATGCCCTGTGCAGCCCCACCCCCCAAGGAGGACTGCGTTTCTGGTGCACTACTGCCTTCCACTTCCTGTTCTCACTGCAACCCCTACGTCAAACACTTCGGTGTCTCTGAAATTGGAGTACTGAAGGTGTTCTGGTACCAGGGATACCATGAATTTCTCCAAGGACTGAACTTGTTGCTGCTTCCATACAGCGCGAAGTGCTTACACTGCGTGGTAAACCCAGGCACTTCCGAAGGCGGCTACTTTTATATCCTCTGCTATTGTTGTAAATCTATAGTTTGAGAGTGGCGGAATTAAGTAAGGTCGAAGTCTTTTTACTTCGAAAAGTACTTTAATGAATCTACACTCCGTCCTCAAGCTTCAACTACAAATATTCGAACATAAATGCTTTTCCTCTCTAAAGTTTAATAGCCGAATCAGCTGTGGTATATTTAGTTATTGACGCTACGTACTTCTTATTCTGTTGCAGACAATATGAGCTAATAAAAAAAATGTCTGGATATAAACAAACGATAATGCTTCGTTAGCATAAATATGAAAAAAAAAATGAACTTTCAACTGTTGTCAAGGACAATAAAACTCGATAAATAGGCGAAGTTAACGCAGAACTAATTTAGAAAAATTACATCCGAATTTTTTAATGTCATTATTTGCTATCAACTTGTAACTGACAAAAAGTATTTCAGCAAATATGTTTTGTTTGCACCGAGTAAATTCTCTGACTTTGCTATTTACTGAAGAGTTACAAGCTCTGATATTACTGAAAATTGTTTTATCAAAAGAACAAAAAGTGCTAGCTCAGAAGTTTTTAACCTGAGCAGTAGTACCCTATTGAAATCGTTGAGAGATCACGAGGGGTAGTAAATGTCAAAGAAGCGACGCTATTTAGACAGTCGTTATGTTACTTGAAAATATTTTAAAATTGTTCAAACCAGGTATAATTATATTTTAAATACATTGAAAAAAATCTATGTTGGGATTAGAATGGCAGTAGGACGTTGTTAGCAGAAATATGACTGATAAAGCATGAAGGTCCAGTACAGTTTTCTTATACAAGTCCTCACCTCCTATTGTAATTTCCATTAAAAAAAATCAACATAAAATTTCCAGAGGCGCAGGCGTGGCTGGGTACTTCAGTTTTTCTAAGCCCTATAAAAGAACTCGAAATGTTGAACCTCCAGCCAGGCCTTTCGCGATACCCTCAAAACCAGGAACTTTTCAGCATACGGTGTTCCTCGTGAGAATGTGATGGAATATGAACAATCCGTAAGCTGACATTCTACAGTCTTGGCCCATGTCTTTCTCTCTCCAAATAAGAAAATATAATTCAAGAAAAATATTTTACTAACCCGATTATATCCATCGGCATTGGACATTTCCTCGGTGTCTTCTTCATTCTCAAAACCGAATAAACAGTGCAATCTGTTTGGATCAAAACAATTCAATGCCACGAAGAACAAACCGATCACAGAAGTAATAATACCTTGAGAAAGAGAAATATTGTATTGCAATTGAATTTCGGAACTAGGTTAGCAGCAGAATAAAGTTAATAATCAAAGATTATATATATATATATATATATATATAT
>NC_068986.1:3444654-3463623 GCF_001194135.2 Octopus bimaculoides | reverse complement strand
GTGTCACATATTTTTACAGATAAATTCCTCTATTTGCATAATATCGAGGTCTCTTTCTTTTTGTTGTCCTTCCTGTCAAAATATATATATATATATATATATATATATAGACCCCTGCCAACCAATGCTTTGTGAGTGAATTTGGTTGACAGAAACTGTGTGGAAGCCCGTCATGTGTGTACGTATGTCCACTGCTTGACAGCTGGTGCTGGTTTGTTTATGTCCCCTTAATTTAGTGGTTCGGCAAAATATAGCAAACTCTAAGAGAAAAAAATACTGAGAATATATTTATTCGACTAAATTATTCCAAGGCAGTGGCTTCAGCATGGCCGCAGTTTGATGACTGAAACAAGTAAAAGATTCTGTTTTCTGCTTGGAGAATACTGCAAGTAGAATGCCAGGCAGTTTCCGACTTCTACAGTACTTTCAGTAAATTGGATTCGTTCGACCGTGCGCGGAACATCAGGTACAACAGTGCGAGTGTAGGAATAACTAACCTGGACAGATGCGCTTAAAGAGTCTGTGAACGAAGTCTATATGGATCAAAGCAGACCAACAAGAAATTAAAATATGCATAACCCCTTCAGTCACTTTATACAATGTATTGGGCAATTTTTCAACATAAATTACAAAAATATAAATAAGTTGAGTCACAATTACCAATTCATTGGACACCTCTAAAACGTACAGATAACCAAGACCACGTGATTCTGACAGTTTGCTCACACGTCATAGAAGATGGCTGCGTGTTCTCGTAAATCACAGATTTAAGTAAATTAGTATGTTTACTTACCTAATGCTAGTAAAATTTTTATTTATCCAGGCCAAAAATTAAGCAGATTTACTCAATGTGTTATTTATCCGTATTTTAGTATAAATAAAAAAATAGTTTTACTTTTTTATCCGTGATTAAAGGGGTTGAGTTATAAAATGACGCTTTAGCGAAACGATGTTCACAAAAATAGTTAATTTGCGTTTATAGATTCGATTCTTTGACGAGATATGACAAAGAATAATCCAACAATTTTAAAAGTAAAGGCGAGCGAAAAAAAGAGGAAAGAAGAGTGCGTGTGAGAGACACAAAGAGAATGAGAGAGTGTATTTTCTTACCTGTTACCAATACAAGATAGAAACACCACCCATAACTAAGTCGAAGCACTTCTTCACCAAACGGTATTTGAATTGGATGCGGTGGCTGAAGTAAGTGATAAACGATTGCAGTTATACACATGGTGAGTCCACTGATCAGAAACATCACGGAACCGTAGAAGACTACCGAGCACATTAAAATTACTGTTATTATCCAAAAGGTGAGCGTCGAACTGGAAAAATTAAAATTAAAATTTTTTTATTAAATGACACGATACAGGAAGTCTGAGCAATCTATTGGGGCTTTACAGAAGGTACTTACCATAGTAAAATATAGGCGTAGTATCCAGCAGTTCGAAGATATTTTCCCCACATTAAATCACTGCCCTCAAAGCATATGTAATCAGTTAGAGTCAGAATTGGTGACGGTAAACCAAGTTGGAACTTGTGGCCACGTTGTATTTGTAATTCGTCCGCTGAAAATTAGAATTTAAAAAACTTAAACATACAGAGAAAAAAGACTTCCTATTACCGTTTGATAAGTTGCTAAATCAACTGAAATCTTTGTTATTTCTATTGTTACAAAATAACTAAACGGCTCAAAGACATGTGGTTCCTATCTAGCAATGACAGTTAATACAGTAACCAGCCCCTTACAACATGAAGTAGGATTAGAAATTCAAATTTGAGATTAAAGAATTCGAGGAACAATATGCATAAAATACATTATGTAGTTTACAAAACTATTTTATTCTTTTTAGAAATCTTCAGTATAATATCTGTAACTAGTTAGATATCTTACGAAATGAGAGGTTTCATTAAAATTAACGATGAAACAAATAAATAGGGAGTAGATTGGAAAATGCATTTTAAGAGAATTAATCATTAAAAAAAAATCTTCGCATTCTAGGTTCACTGGGAGCAGCATTGTTACTGCCTTTTAATCTTTAGTCATTCCTGGTGAAACCGACACAAGAGTAATTGAAGAATTGCAAAAACATTGACCAAATAATTTTTCTTGGTTTAAGGTTTTCTAATCTTATGAGACCTCAGCTATCTAAGTATCCGTTTTATCTCCAGTGTCCAAGGATTTCGGTTAATAGATCTTGGAGGTATTTCTCTTGTTTGTATTCCGTTTTAGATTTTAAACATCTAGAGACGGAATTTTTTTTTATTTGTAATTGCTTGAATAATTTTAGCTGGTCAGTTTTCCTAATCACACATGCAAGATTCTACTGTATAGAGCAATACTATACAGTATTGCTCCAGAACAGTCTTAAATCCAACTTCAACTTACTACTATAAATGTTAGGAAAAGAAATCACGTTAGATTATGACCCAGTTTCTCAGTTATGTAGTCCTAGGCCATTTTGGATTGGGCAATCCTATGATGAAAAAGTACTTTACCTTTTTACAGAAGATGTCGGATTTAATTATCTAATGAGTAAATTTCTTATTTAAGAATCTAGGGAGTAATCTGAGGGAGATTCAACTGCTATTCCTAGGAGATCGAGTGACAACGTGGAGGTTCCTTCGTTGGCTCATTATTTGCCTAGTAATTATTTTAAGAAAACCATTTTACTGTCGATTGGATTCTTTAGATTTCGTATTTTGGGATTTTTAGAAACAGTAGTAAGCAACCTATTTCAGAATTACCAAGGATTTCATTTATAGCTTTGGATATAGCAGTATCAACGACAGAGATTTAGACAATAATCGGAGTTAATCCTTCACATTAATTGAAAGGTAATATGTGATGTGGCATAAAAGGCAAAGTTGAACCGGCATTGATTATTTTGAACTCTTGTTAATCGACATCGCAAATATTCTTCACTGCCGTTGACTGAACACTGAAGTCTAAAGAAAAAAAAAACTTGAATGACCGTGGTGTAGTGAAAGAGTTCATTTGTTTGTTCAAGCAATGTTAGTTGTTTACATGTGGAAGCGCAATGGCACAGTGGTCAGGGCAGCGGACTCGCGGTCATAGGATCGCGGTTTCGATTCCCAGACCGGGCGTTGTGAGTGTTTATTGAGCGAAAACACCTAAAGCTCCACGAGGCTCTGGCAGGGGATGGTGGCGAACCCTGCTGTTCTCTTTCACCACAACTTTCTCTCACTCTTACTTCCTGCTTCTGTTGTGCCTGTAATTCAAAGGGTCAGCCTTGTCACACTGTATCACGCTGAATATCCCCGAGAACTACGTTAAGGGTACACGTGTCTGTGGAGTGCTCAGCCACTTGCACGTTAATTTCACGAGCAGGCTGTTCCGTTGATCGGATCAACTGGAACCCTCGACGTCGTAAGCGACGGAGTGCCAACAACAACAAAGTTGTTTACATAAAACGAAGCGCCGTGGCTTGCTTTCAGTTACCAATATTTTAGTTATCGTGGAAATTATGTGCAAGTTAATATTAAATGGTTCGTAAGATGCAAAAATAAAAGGATATTGTCTTACCGTCGAATAGAAAAAGTTGTTCATTGTAATATACAGTCGAGTTCTGACTGATTTCACCTGCCAAAAGTAAATTAAACTTTTTTTAACAGCAAAGCAAATTAGTTTGGTTGGACAAGGAAGAAAGATTACAAATGCTGCCAAATAAAAAGCCGCTTTGCACTCCTTGAATACAGCCGTAATTGCTAGTTGCAGCAATCCAGTTCTCCGAATACATTCTCATATAACTAATTTTATAGTCAAAATTAACGTCAGTAAAATATTAGCAAGGTTTTGTTTTCCACCATAAATAAGAATTCGAAAATGTTATTTCAAATAGAAACCTATCTTGAATCATTACGTTTATGTTAAATCAGCCAATTAAAAACGCAACCTTAATATTATTAGCTTTTTTGACACCAAATACATTTTTATTTCACTCCACCAGGTATCAATTACTCTCTGTCTTTACAATATAGTTAAATGTGTGTCCTAGGAAAGGAGGGAATTGCCCAAAGTCATCGAGGAGTTGTCTCAGATCAGAAGTGAAGAAGGTGGTTTAGTCTATCAGGGTTTTTATATAACTGGAAATAGTTGAACAACGAATAGGAATACTGATAAAATAGTGTGGAGTTTAATAGGGGAGAGTGCATGTAATGATAATCAGAGAAGAGGCTATTTGAACGTAGGCAAAGTGCAATCAATGAGTGGGGAAGAACAAAATTACTTTAGACAGGCGAGACAATAGCACAACTGCAAAGAAATTGACATCTTGATATTGCCAAAAAGTTCGTAGAGAAGAGAGGGTTTTAGTATAAGGGTCAGAGTGTGTTTGAGGGAATGGAGGATTCAATAAAGATATATAGAAACCATTGTTTATTATTCTACCTGCTCTATAAACAAAGAAAATAAGAGTTCAGTGTTTTTTTTTAATGTTGAGATTTATACTAAATGGAACAATGAATGCGCATGGCTTGATGGTTAAGATGTTCAGTTCATAAGGTCAGGATTTGGATTCATAGATGAGATTGTGTGTTGTGTCTGAGCAAAGCACTTTATTTCACGTTACTCTCGTCTACTCAGCTAAAATGGGTACCAACCGGGCCAAATCATACTCGTTCGTGAGTAACGGCCGGCAATACGTTAATAGCGATTAAATATTTTCGTATTACTGGTTAATTAATTTTGGCGTTTAAAATATTTCTTGAAGGAATTCAAAGAATCTCCAAATGAATATTGCCATTGTGTGAATGTTATATTTCTTGGTCTGTATTTAATGTACGAGCGACTATTTAATGTGGCTGAGCGATTGTTTGTATATAACATCTACAATTTACAATAGTCTCAAGGATAAATAAGGAATCCTCGTATAAAACCTGTCCCTTTGGCACAACTCAAACTGCTTTGTCTTGACTCAGTTTTCGTTTTATCGAAGATTAATTAATTTCATACCCCCACCCCATGTTAAATTGATGAAGTCTATCTGGAGAAAGAATGTGATTAATTTGTTCTTGTCAACCTACCTTTAAGAGTCATGTTGACGCTGGCGAGAGAAAATGATAAACCGATTTTTGCGTCAATTTTTTCCTCGGAATAATCGATGTATGTGGTTTGAGCATTGACGAATCCTTCTTTCCAACTATGACCACAGAGACAAACTACAAATAGAGAAATAAAATGAAAATATATTTAGATTGAAAAGAAGAAAATCGTTTGAAAAGCACGACGGTTAAACGAACAAGATATCAAATTGCCGACATGAAAGTGTTGTTGCAGCTATTACACTGAGCTTCTCAACAGAACGGCTAATGCAAACGTCTTTGAAAGAAATAATCAAGGATATCCAGTTAAAAAAAAAAAGGTTAAGGTCTTTGGAGGGAAAAATATGATGTTACAACTGCCTGTAGCTCTGAGAAGTTGTCTTGTAAATTTGAAGTAATGAAACATTAAATCCGTCCTGCGACTAAATCTCAGCAAAAGACGCCGACCAGACTTAAATTTAGACCAAAATAAACCAGCGGGTAAGTATTTGAGCCAACGAGGTAGCCTTTAAGCTCTCAAGGGGGTGTTACCTCCCAGTTAAAGAGCCACTGATTTAGACAACTTATAGAAATGGGATGGTCACAGACTTGTGCCATCAAGTCGACAAAACGACCCTGAGTGGCGTCTTTGACAAGCACTGCTTTGTCATGGAAATTTCACGAGTGAATATAATTGTGATTTTCCGTTACCTTCGTTTTTTCCCTTGACTGTTAGATGCAGAAAAGTTCATCTGAACCTCTCAGAGCACTCATAACGTAAAAAAGCTAGAACAAATCTCTCTTCTTATGTGCCAAACCCGTTTTACAAACTTCAGCTAACAGACCTCCATGCCCAATTTTGAAGTTTCGTGATTTTTCTGGTGGTGGTGGTGAAGTGGTTTCCTGATGCCTTCTGGTGATTTATTTAGTTTACCCTTGAAGTACAGGACCAATATAACATTGGCGGGAAAGCCGAGAATCAGAACATATCCACACTCCAGATGACCTGTGGGACATATCTAGAGGTTAGCCTCCTAGGCCTGTATATTTTATTCACTAGGCCATCTATTTGAGCTGTAACTGGAGCTCTTGACCGATTATACCATTCCAGTCCAGAGTGGACTAATCTTACTTAGTATTAAGTACTAGTCCAAGATGGTGGATTGGTGAAATTATTAGATCATTTGCTACCAAGGAGTAACAACACCTCCAAAACTGTTGTACTCGCGAGATGGAGCCTCACCACTGGACGAAATTTGACGTCAGAAGGTTGAAAGTCCTAATTAACTTCGGTAAGATTTGAACTCAGAATTTGAAGAGCTAAAACAAATCTCGCATGGAATCTTGTCTTCCGCTTCAATGATTTTGTCACTGTCGGTTTACCGACGATATGGTTGTAGTGAACACGAAAATAATTTCAGGAAGAAGTCGCAGAAAAAAAATGTAATTTTATTTAGATACCATAGATTATACACACGAAAATACACCATCGGTTGTGCTGAGCACATAACAAAAAATATGTGAAAGCTCTACCTATGAAGAAATAAAAAAAAATTAGACATATTCCTATGATTTTGATGTGCAGAAAAAAAAATACTGGGAGAGATTTCCGACGGACAGTTTCGCAGGTTGCTGACCGTCTCTTATAGGACATGTCCTTGAATTTCCTTCCTCAGTTAATGACATAGAATTCAAAGTAGTTAAGAATTGAACTATTAACGTAGCTAATTTGCATCTTTGTATTTTAGCTGGCTCACCATTAATTAAACGACGTATTTTACGCACAACATCGTGCGAATTAGAATAAATTCAAATGCGAGAGTATAACGAATTTTAAGAATATACACACTCACAGACATATGCAGTAGCATAATGTGTGTAGTAGCATTTTTTTGTTGATTTGGTGGCAGTTAAGATCCTTTACATTTTGTTTACGTAGGATTTGAACAAGCGTAAATAGCTATTTGACGTCAACTGCAACATTAGAATTATCTGCATGAATAAACAAAGCATTGTCATACGAATATTCATTTCAAGCTCCACGGAGTTTAAAGAAACTAACAATTTACTTACGTTTGGAACGAAACTATTATTGTTGGTGTATAATTCATTGCGTCTCTTTTTTTTTTTTTTTCCAGCAAATTTTATTCAACAAAAAAATATTTAACGAATACATCTTTAAATGACGGTCTCACCGTCTGCTAAGCAAATGAGAAGCAGTAATTGAAGTAGACGGTGAATATCCTCCGGGATAATCATTTAAAGATTTTGTTACATGTTGAATAAAAAATTTGTTGAAAAAAAAGCCGCAATAATTATGCACCAATCCAATAGAATAAATTTTATTTTTAATTTGGTTGAGCGTGAAATCTACTTTAAATAGCATATAAATAGCGGTGATGGGGACAAAGACAAAATTTACCATAACTGATATTTTCGGGAAGTAAATCAGTAATAGAATTATTTTAATAGGATGTCCACCATAAGTACAGGTGCGTTGATAGTGTGTTGCTAGCGTTCGGTTTATAACTGTTCGGAGGTGGATTCGATTGACGCACCTGGAGAAACAATGTGTCCTTGAGCAAGGCACTTCATTCGACGTTGCTTCAGTCCACTTAACTGGAAATATGTATCAGCGATAGTTAGGAAGAGAATGCGCAAGTTAACCCTGTGGTGGACTGGTGTCTCGTTCAAGAGGAGTTTCGTATTCTCAGTTGCTCAAAAGCATCACGTCCATCTAGATAAAGTTCAGCTTACTAGGTAGAGACAGATATTAACAAAGTATTAATATGAGTTCCTACTTACCGAGAATTATCATTATCACAGTGAAATTGAACGTCAAAGCAAAAAAAGATTTGAATCTCTGAAACAGAAGAAAAAAAGTTGTAAGAATAGCAACTTCAAAATTAAAAAGTTAATGCTTTCGTAATTCACACCTACGGGTTCTTCAAACCAGCTAAGACAATGACTCTCATTCTGAGAAAAGTTTTGTCTATGCCAGTTGAGTAGCAAAACCAACTACTTCAAGTGAAAAACTAAAAGCTTTTTGTGAAGTCATATTTAACAAGAGCACTCAGAGAGCGCAAACCTCTGTCAATTTTTCTTTATTTTGGTACTACTGCCACAACACAGAGGGGACAAAAAAACATAAAACGAATGAAAATGAGATGTTATATAAAAATGAAATGGCTGCATGGGCTCCACTCCCATGCAGTATCATTTGAACGTTTATATAAACTATTTACAATTGTTCTATTATCTTACTGTTTTTTCTTAATCACGTTTTTTCCTCATTTAAAAAAAAAATGAAACAATTTTACTTATTTCTTTCTTTGTTCAATAAAACAATTTTACTTTTTAATATCTCATGAAAGGTTCTAAATCTTTTAGCTCCACTACTGGTGGCAATTCATCGAACTCCATCACTCCTGGCGGGTCAATCCCTTTTCCATACATGTCCTTTAGTCTATTGTAGATGTCCTTGTCAACCATGATGGCCTTCACATTCTCGGAATACACATCTGTGAGAAACTTTACTCTTAGATGCCTCATCTTTAATATTTTCTTTTCAGTTTCTTTGCTTTTTGCGTACGTCACAAAATTCCATCGAAATTTTCCTTTTCTTATTTGTTTTCTCTTTTCCTGCTCAGCTCCTGGTACCTTCTTTTCTTCCACCATTCTGAACAGTCTCTCCAGTTGCGTTTCTAAATTGTCTTCCTCCGCTGGAACAACCGGCGTCTCTTCACCAATGTCTCTTCCTTGTGCAACTCCTCCTTGAACACTTCTTCGAGTTCCTTTTCGCTTACTTTAACCACCACCATTTCGTCTTCCTTCTTTCTGGTCTCCTCCTTTTCCATCTCTTCTTTTTCTGCTCCTCTGGCGGAGAGTTCACTCTCCCACTTCTCTTTCTTTTTTTAAACACCGTGAACCCATCCTCCGTTGCTTTCTCCTTTGTCTCGACCTCTACCACCTGGTCCGTGCTCTCCTGCCTCTCCGTCTGGTCTATCTGTTGTTCCCTCTGGGGGCACTTCACCTTCATGTGGCCCTTTCCCCCACATGTATAACATATAGGCGGCCTGCCCTCCACCACCATTCTCAATCTTACGCCATCGGGCAGCACTATCTCTTCGACAATGTGCTCTAGGTCAAGAAAAAAGAGTGCGTCAACTGGAGAGGTCAATCACTGGATATGATTGTCCAGGGTTCAAAAAAAACGATGGAAAACATTACGGAAATAATAATTATGGAAGAAACAATTATGACTGTCAGGGTTGAAGGAAGAGTTCTACGCTGCTTTAAATGTGGCCTGAAGGGACACATAAGAGCAGAAGGTACGTCAAAGACAAGGAAAAAGCGACCAGAAAATACAGAAGAGAAGATAGAAGAGAGCCACAGAAAGGAAGTAACCGAAAAAGAAACGGAAGTAGCAGAAATAGGAAAAAATAAATGGGAAAATGTAACAGGAAAAGAACGAAAAAAGGCAAGTGAGCTAAACTGTAACCCACATTCCACACCCATACCACCCACACCCTCTCAGACCCACCCACTCCCTCTCAGACCCACCCACTCCCTGCAGACACTAGGCCTATCCATTGTTTGTCACCTCTATGTTATCTCGCATATGTAATAAAAAAAAACCCCAGGTATTTCGTCTCTGTGAAGTTTTTACGTGGGTTTGTGCTGAAGTGTTTATCGAATTGTTGCCATTGTTGTTGATTTGAATTTTTTGAATTGTTGCCAAAGTTGTTAATTTGTTTATTGTTGTTTTGTTTCCCATTGTGGGGAAAATGGAGAAGGCGCCGGAGGCAGGTCCAAGTTATGCGACCGCAACGGGCAAAGGAGTAGACACGCGAGAGTTGGAGGTCCGCGAGATGAAAGTGGAGCCTAGAAAGATGAAGGAGAGTGAGAAATTAATCACAAAGGAAGGAAACATTTTGAAGCTAACACCGCCTGAAGAGCCATCGGCCAACAGGACAAAAAGAACGGTTATATTTAAAACCATGAAGGCAGCCACGAGAAAGATAGAGATCGCACCAATAGAGGCCATAGAGGAATATGTTAAGAATATAAAAAGATTCACAACATACATTACGAGAGGGAGGAGATACGCCACTGTGGAGGTGCGCTTC
Organism: Octopus bimaculoides; assembly: GCF_001194135.2. Taxonomy (NCBI): domain Eukaryota; kingdom Metazoa; phylum Mollusca; class Cephalopoda; order Octopoda; family Octopodidae; genus Octopus; species Octopus bimaculoides. The sequence continues at coordinate 3,453,454 of NC_068986.1, read as the reverse complement.
ACAACAGAGGAGGGGGCAATAGAGCACTCCACAGAGGCAATAAGGACAGAGGAATGGGTACTCTTGCCTTCGTACTGCGGCAAACGTGTGGCCAAGGTGTGAGTAGGAAAGGTACCACCCGAATTGAAAGAATGGCTGATGACAGCCATAACGTATATGAAAGACTGGAAGATTCTGAAGGCTACAAGGACCCAGAAGGTGAACTACTGGGGATATGGGATCGAACTAACGATTCAGGCAACAACGGAGGACTTGAATAGTGTAGTGGATGAGATTGTGCTGCCAGAAGATGTGAGACTGAGAGTTACTGTGGAAGGTAGGCCGCCATTGTGTTTCACATGTGGAGAAAAGGACCACATGAAGGCATGGTGCACCCAAAGAAAGCCACAAACAGAACAGGAGAAGAGACAGGAGAGGGTGGACCATGTAGTACAGGACAAGGCAACAGACAAAGAAACAGAAAAAGAAACGGAGAATGGATTCACTATGGTTAAAAAGAAAAGAAGGAGGAGCGGAGGAATGAGTTCTCCGTCAGAGAAGCAGAAAAAAAGAGAGAAGAGGTGAGAAAAGAAACTGTGAAGGAGGGCTGTAGGAAGGAAAAAGAAAGTAAAAAGAAAGTGGAGTTACCAGTGGAGAAAGTGTGGGAAACCCAACTGTATGAAGGTGAGATGGACAGACTATTTATGGAGGAAGAAAAGAGAACCAAAAGTCCAAGAGAACAGAAAGATACGAGGAGGAGATGTAGTGTGGTATTATGTAACGTACCCAAAAAATGTTGAAACAGAAAAAGATAATCAAGTTTCACTTAATAATAAGAGTTAAGGTGCCTTCATACGTTTACGCAGAGGATATGAAGGCAATATTGATTGAAGAGGAAAACTACAGAAAGTTGAAAGAGATGTGTGGAGATAGAATTTACCCACCAGGAGTGGAGGGGGAATTTAAAGAGTTGCCACCAGAGGTGGATTTGAGAGATATCGAACCACTGATGAAGTTCTAAAGACAAAAAAAAAAAAAGTAGGAAATTAAAGGGGAAAAAAAAAGAACAATTGTAGATAATACATATAACGGTTCAAATGGTACTGCATGGGAGTGGGGCCCGTGCGTCCATTTTCATATAACTTTCATCTCATTTACATTCGTTTTAGGTTTTTCGTCCTCACTGTGGTCTTGTCCGTCCTTGTGGTGTCCACATCTATGTTTAGGGCTTTATGCCTAATAAAGAAATAGGTATTTCGTCTTTCTTTACGTTCCGAGTTTAAATTCTATCAAGGTCAACTTTGCCTTTTATCCTTATGGGATCGATAAATTAAGTACCAGTTGCATTCTGGGGTCGATCTAATCGACTGGCTACCTCCCCAAATTTCGGGCCTTGTGCCTTGAGTAGAAAAGATTATTTTAAAATCTTTGTTTCGGTTCTTTTCCGACTGTACAACAGGAGACAAGCTTTCAGCTTATTCATGTAAAAGCACAATTTGGGATTGTAGAAGAAAGCGGGCATCCTTATTTTTAACAGGTTGGCTTAAGGATGGGGTTCAAACGAAACCAAAAGAACCTTACAAGGCTGATAATGTTTTAAGTGATATGTCACAATGTAATAGAAGTTTAAGTAACTTTAAGTGGAAGAAACAAAAACAAACAACCAAAAAAAAAAAAAAAAAACAGCAGTGACTAGATAATTAATGAAAAGCTTAAATCCTAGATTTGGTCAAATTACTTTAGTCAGAGTGGAGTATTTGGGCCTGCGAATGAGATATCCTGAAACCAAAGGATATTTTCCTCTAGTCCGAAGGCTTCGGGGAGTTGCTTAAGTTGATCTCACTAATTGAATGGTATAATTTTTTATTGATCCAAAAAGGACGAAAGGAAAATTTGATTTCGGTGGGATATGTGTGACAAAGGTCACAAATAAAAAGACATTACAAGAACAAATTACAAATGAAGAAATAAAATAAAAAGCGGTGATTTATCTAGAATCAAATGAGAAAACAAGCATAAAAATTGTACAAAAAGAAACGAAATTGAGACAGCTACTTAGAACCAATCAACGAAGCCCATTGATATATTACCTTGATATCAAAGTAAAGTGACCTTTTATCGGATGAGAGTAAGCCTATTCGAGTAAATCTCGTCAATCAACCGCCTTTCAGAAAATTTACCGGAAGGATGTATCTCTCTTCACTGTTGCTGAGTAGAACCTGTATAATATTGTTTCTAACTTAGATAACGCTTCGAATATCAAGATAAGCCCGGGCTTATCTGGATTGTATGAGTGTCTATGTCAACAAGAGCACATTAGCTACTTTTTCTTATGAAACTACTAAATTTACTGTTGTTCAATAACGTCTTACATTAGTTACACTATAACAAATATGTAGAAAAGAAACATATAGACGATTGATTACTATTTGCCGGTTGCGGCTTAGCCCCGACTCAACACAGGCTTATGAGAAAAAGGCGTTTCAGCCGTGACCGTCTCAACATTATTTATTTTAGACTATATTATTCGTGATATTCTCGCTTTAAAGCAATCTTTCTGCTTTTTCCATCTAACGTTTATTTTATTGAGCAGGGGTGATATAGTGGTAGAGAAGAAAACAGGATTTGAACAAGGAGCACGCAGAATCTCCAAGCTAAATACTGTAATGTGATTCGTAGGTTACTTGACTATTTTGGCAATTATAAACATTACAGTTGGGCATTTATCGAATCTTTTAAAGTTATAATACGAAGATGGAGAGAGTTAGCGAGAGTAATTGAACATCGAAATAAAAAAGAAAATAACTCACCGATTTTCTACGACTTCCTAGAGTCGCAAATATTGCTGCTACGTACAGAAGACCACACATATAAATAACACTTACGAAGGTTTTATCAACGGAAACCTCACTTCGGAGACTGTCGTAATAACTAAAACCGTACGGTCCACGAAAAGCTCTGAACAATGCCATACTACATGGAAAGAAAAAACAAAAAACAATCTTTAAATCCACTTAAAAAAATATACAAACACAACAGACATAGTATATGAGTGATGGAGGAAAAATATTTATCTTACGTTTTTTCCTGAAGCATTAGTGGTGCGAAGCAAACTGTGTGAACTCAAATGAGATCGTGTCGCCCGACAGTCAAGAGAAACTGTTTTTAAAAAATTAGAAAACCTCTAGCAGATGATAATCTAAACTTTATAATACACTACTACAATAAAACAGCTGCGCGCGTGTGACTTTTCATTTTAACTATTTGCAAATGTAATCTGAAAGCTTAAAAGAAAAAAAATACCAGAACTCACATATCCAGTTTCAATTCTCAAACATAAACGAAATAATTTTTTCTGATTTTGATTTATAATATCAAATCGGTGGATTAGCCAAATCGATAGAACGTCGAACAAAACGTACTGCAGTATTTTTCCTTCGTCTTGTTTAACATCCAAGTTCAGATCCAATTGTGGTCAACTTTGCCTTTCATCCTTTCAAGCCCGACAAAATAAAATAGTGGTCAATGACTGGGGTCGACGATATCGACTGATCCCTTCCCTCAAAAATTGCTGAACATGTGCCTAAATGAGAAACCACTGATTTCTAATATAGACACAAAGTCTCAATTATTATTTTTTTTTCCTTTTTGTAGGAAAGTGGTGCTGGTCTCATCGATTTAATGGGCCTGTTATGTTTGGCTGATACTCTATTTATTCCACCCCAGATAAATGAAAAGTAAAGTCGTCCGTGTGGGATTTGAAAGGAATAAGCTTCTCGATTCGTGGTTTTATTATGTGTCTATGGCGTCATGCTTGATTAAAAAAAAAAAACCCCAAAAAGTATTGGAATTGTAAAATATCTAAAAATAAGGTCGATAGACTTTCAAATTTATCATACTAAGTCGAAAACAAATCATGTAAAAGCTCGCCATGATTGGGTTTAAAAAAAGCATTGACTCTTTTGAACCACATGGTGTTTTGGTATCTGTAACCAAAAAAAGACAAATGCTTTTTCTGTTGGGATTGAAATCGATGGGTGCATATAGAAAACAAAGGATAAAGTGCCTAAAACTATTTTATTGGTCTGTAAAACTATATATATTATATAGTTTTATATCATATATACTGGAAGACGATCTCTGATTGGCTATTACACTTCAAAACGTTTGTTTCATCGGGCCGATGGCTCGGCCTCAAATCCTTTCAACTTCTATCACTTGGGTCGATCCATCGGGCTGCGTCTTCCAAGGGGGTTAAAAAAACATCTTTTTTTATTGTTGGCACTAAGGCGGTGAGTTAGCAGAACCGTTAGCATACCGGATAAAATGCTTAGCGGCATTTCGTCCGTCTTTACGTTCTGGGTTCAAATTCCACCGTTTGTCCTTTCGAGGTCGATAAAATAAGTATCAATCAAAAATGAGGTCGAGGTAATCGTCTTTCCCCTCCCCTCAAAAACTGTTCGTTCTGTGCCAAAATTCGAAACCTTTATTGCAAAATCGCTCTGGCAAAACAGCTATAATATATTTTCCTGTGATGCAACCTAGAATATATATATCGCAACATAGAGGGATATTTTATTCTTATCTGCCTCGGCTTATCTCGTTGTGGATGGGTATCGTATCTTCGGCTAACATCATCCGTAATACAAGGCGGCGAATGGCAGAATCGTTAGCATGCCGGGAATTTCGTCCGTCTTCACATTCTGAGTCCCAATTCCGCTGAGGTCGATTTTTGTCTTTCATTCTTTCAGGGTCGATAAAATAAGTATTAGTTGAGCGTTGGAGTCAATCCAATGACTTACCCCGTCTCTCGAACTTGTCTTTGTGTCAAAATTTAAAACCAGCGTTATCCGTAATATATAACGAAACATGGATGACTGTCATGATTAACTTTATGTATTAAAAAATTGTTATGCTTTCACAACTTTAATTTCTGAGCTACAAGGATTCTATATCAATTACATTGCATTTAACAATGCATTAATACAGGCCTACCCTAACCCTCTAACTTAAATCAGTACCTAGCTTTAATAGTTTTGAAAGAGTTTTGAGACAATCAACATGTTAAATATATAATTTCTCTAAGGTGGCAATCGTTAGAACGTAGGGGAAAAAGGCCATGTGATTTCTTTCAGCTCCTTACATTCATGGTAGAAATCTCCTCGATGCCAACTTTGCATTTCATCCTTTTGTGGTAGATAAAATAAAGAACTGGAAAATATATTATACCTATTTGTAGACAATAAGCCCCGACAGATAGAAAATAAATGTTCTCTCCATAAACAACAAATTGCCTTTACAACTTATCTTGACATTCCATGTTCAATGACTGCAATAATTTGTTCCAGTTCTGGCAATGGCCAATAACTTTGAGGGCAGAAAGCAGTCGATTAAATCGACCCTAATACTTCACTGGTAAAGTCAACGTCAGCGACATTTGAACTCTGCATGTAAAATCCGGAAGAAATATCATAAGGCGCTTTTTTTCAAGGTTTTATTGATTTTGCCAGTGCACCATCTTAGTGTTTCCAATAAAGGGTTTCAGATTTTGGCACAGGACGAGCAGCTTTGAGGGGAGGGAGAAGACGATTACCTCAACCTCATTACTTGATTCATACTGAAGTATATGTGGGCGACAGGCTCGCTCCGCTTTTAATTGATGACCTAAATTAGAACAAAATATTATAAAACTCACACAAAGGCTATCAAATATGTCACCCACCCTGCCATACGTGTCCTAAGCAAAAGAAACTCTCGTTCATTTATACAGTTTTACTGAAGTTGAAACTAAATCCTGATTGATCGACGAGACATAATTTTATTATTACACGAATTTATGGGACGAAGCTACGTGTTATAGTTTAATGTGTCTATATTTTTATACTGAAATGGTAAACTTAATCAGTCGACCAATTTGATACCATCACAACTTGACTCCTGTGTTTCTTTGATAGAATCCATTCTGTTGCAGTCATTTGGATCAAATCTTCGGTCTGAGGATAACATAGGAGAAGACTTAAAGTTCTTTCCACTTCTGGCGATCTACAAAAGAGAGGGGCGGGTCATGGAAACAGCTCTTTCTTGTTTGACTAAGCTATTAAAAAACACGGGTAAAGAAGGAATAATATTGTTGCTTATCAACAAGAAAATTAAATTAGGTTTGTTTTCGATGAAGGAGTTTATATATATTAGGGGCTGAAAAGAGAAACGCGAATTGTGAAATAGATGCTTTCCTTAGGAGAATTAGTGTACCGGATATTGAAATCAGAATGTGATACCAGTTTACCAGAAATTTAGATGTAATACAATACCTTCAATAATGGCGTCTTACCTTAGCACTTACCCCAATACACTTAGTGGCATATCAATTGTCACTAAACTACCTGCTTGCAGATAAAAGCTAGGTTCATGGGCCCGGTTTCCCGGTTTCTATGGCGTATGTATTCCCCCCAGCTGGACGGGACGCCAGTCCATCGCAAGGTTACTCAAGGAACAGGAAGAAAGAGTGAGAGAAAGTTGGGGCGAAAGAGTACAACAGGGGTCGCCACCATCCCCTGCCGGAGTCTCGTGGAGCTTAGGTGTTTTCGCTCAATAAACACTCACAAAGCCCGGTCTGGGAATCGAAACCGCGATCTTCCGCCCGCGAGTCCGCTGCTCTAACCACTGGGCTATTGCGCTTCCACTAGTAGGGTCAACTGTCAAATAATTACGATTTTATGCAACATATTCCCCTCTCAGACCCTCCTATATTTTCTTTTACCCAAAGCCAGGAACTTTTCAGTACCCCCTCGTATATGTGTGTATATGTGTATATATGTGTGTATCTACGACGGGTTTTCGCGGTTACTGTCTACCAAATTCATTCACAAAACATTGATCGCCTCGGAGATGTCTAGAAGACATTTCTTGAAGATGCTACGCAATGTAACTGAACGCCAAACTACGTGGTTGCAAAATGAGCTTCAAAACCACACAGCCAATCCTGCGCCTATATATGTACATGGCGTTTCGAGTATCTAAGTTTCACCCTTTGTAATGAGAATAGTGAAGGCGCACAACCTCGTGGTCAGGAGTTGGGCTCACGAACATAAAGTCGAAGGCTCAATTCCTGAATTCCTGGAAGAGATGGCCTGTTGTGCTATTGAGCAAGACACTTAATTCCACATTGCTCCAGTTTCCTCCGTGGAGAATGAGTACCACTCGAGTGCTGGTATAGTCCTCTCTCTCACTAGTTGTCACATCTGCGATGTTCCACTGAATCAAGATTGAAAGGGCCGAGAGGCTGTCTATGTCAGTTTGCAACCACATATGCATCTCAATAAAAAGAAAAAGTAAAATATTTCGAGGTCACTACTCGCTTGCAAATGACGGCTATGGTTTTTGTTGGCGCAGAAAGGTCGAAAGTTTGGGAAGGTTGTTTCACAACCACGAAGTCTCGGTTGTGATTTTCCTGTGTGGTATTTGGGTAAGTTATTCTTTGTAACCTTGGGTCGTCCAGTATCATGTGAGTGAACTTGAGCAGACGGAAACTGTATAGAAACCTTTCGGATATATTGTACATGTAACTCAAAGGTCCAACTTTGTTACATTGTTATGTTGCTTCTGCTTGAGAAATTACAGTTATGTATGTGAACTCATTGAACCTATTGTGCAACTGATAAACCATGGTCGAAAATTCTGACCGAGGTTCATTCATCGATGAAAATAATAAATCAGCTAATTCTGACCAAGAAAGACAAGGGAGAGAATTTCTTTTACACCCGGGAATGCTACGAGTGAGTGAGTATGATGTGTGAGGGTATCTTCACAACCCACAGCGATTACGTTTTATTAGACTTTATCAACGAAGTATAGTCTAAGCATGACTACCTGCTTTCGAACCACATGGTTCCGGGTTCAGTCCCACTGCGTAGGCCCTTGGGAAAGTGTCTTCTACTATAGTCCCGAGCCGACCAAAGCTTTGTGAGTGAATTTGGTAGATGGAAACTGAAAGAATCCCGTCATAGTTTATGAAAAAGGGAAACTGTATTAACTCAGTAAACACTTGACTAGTGTAAAGGCACGTGGCTCTGTGGTTTAGAGAGGTCAGTTCATGATCATAATACCGTGGTTCAATATTTGGCACGGAAACCGCGTTGTGACCTTGGGCGAGGCATTTAATTTCACGTTAATCCCGTCTATTGAGCTGGAAATTAGTACCAGCCACATACGGGTACAGATATCACCCCTCCCCCGTCTATGTGTGTGTATGTGTGTGTGTGTGTGTGTGTGTGTGTGTGTGTGTGTGTTTGTGTTTGTGCCGCATCCCCGCTTGATAACCAGCGTTGGTTTGTTTACAACCCCGTTACTTAGCGGTACAGCATAAGATTCGATAGAATAAATATCAAGTTTAAGAAAAATAGGTTTTAGGTCGATTCATTCGTCTGAAATCCTTCGAGGCGATGCCCAGCCTGCACGTGCTCCAACAACAGAAACAAGTAAAAGATATCTATCTATCTATCTATCTATCTATCTCTATGGACAGACGGTAGACGTGTCGGCTCCGTAAGTTTTGCCTTTTTCATGTTTTAAAAAGTTTGTTTGTAAAGTTTATTTTAAATAGAAAGTTGTATAACAACTTGTAGACTCTCTGGTGCAAGTTTTTTGCGACGGAAATCTGCCCTGTGTGGCACATTTCCAGGTTTTAAAAATCAATTTCGGCTTTCTAGCCATTTTTTTTTTTTGAGACGATGGCGTCTTGTAGCCATGAAAATTTTCGTGAAACGAACGCTGAATTTTGCACTGTTTCGTTCGAAAAAGAATTTCCTAGTTTTCCTTCCTC
>NC_068986.1:3433986-3439490 GCF_001194135.2 Octopus bimaculoides | reverse complement strand
CTATGTTTTTCGCCCCCCTCGAAAAGAAAAACTCTACATTTGTATTTTGTCCCCTCTGTGTTGAGCCCTGTGTGGCTAATAAAGAAACATATCTATCTATCTATCTATCTATCTATCTATCTATCTTCTTACTGGTCCCAGCCTGAGGCTGAGGCCATGCTGGGGTACCGCTACGCACACTTATACGATCTTAGTGAAAGAACACTGCGTGGTGTAATAAATATACCGAGTTCAGTAAATATCAGCAAAGTCTGCTCGAGTGAGAGACCGGAGAAGATAGAAGCCGTATCAAGATGGCTTGCTAATTTTTCGTCATATTTCTCTCTTCCTTATCCTTTAACACTTCTTTGGTGGGGAACACTTTCATGTCATTCCCCTCCCTTTTAAGTATTTCTTTGAACTTGCTCAGCTCTTCCAGGCTTATGTCTTCAATTTTTCCCTTTGCCGCCACAGCGTAATTCCTTGTTTCTATTACTGCGTCAATCGTGGTCAAACATTTCTCCATTTCTTCCTCAGACGACACAAATTCTGAAGAAGAGTAATTTAAATCCTCACAACTCATCACACGACGCCCCTCCGTTAAACAAGAGGGAAAACATGGGATCGCCAAGGCAGCCAAAAAGCACTATACACTATACCGGTAGCAATCTTCTTACTACAGTCATATCTGCGTCAATATGCCACACAGCCACGTCTGCTCCTATATACATACATATATGTACCTACATACATTTTGTTTTACGCCCTTTTAAAGCCTAGCCAGGCTCATGGGCCCGGTTTCCCGGTTTCAATGGCGTATGTGTTCCTCAGCTGGACGGGACGCCAGTCCATCGCAACGTTACTCATTTTTGCCAGCTGAGTGGACTGGAGCAACGTGAAATGAAGTGTTTTGCTCACGAACACAACGCGTCGCCCGGTCCAGGAATCGAAACCACAATCTTACGATCATGGTGCTTACACCCTAACCACTTGGCCACGCGCCTCCACACCTACATACATACGTGTGTGTATGTATATATATATATATATATATATATATATATATATATATATACACACACACACACGAATGTATAGGACCTTTTGCAAGTGAAAATTTTCTAAAACTTGTTAAAATGGCATAGTGTGGAAAATCCACTTTAGGTAAATATTGTTATATTATGAATACTTGCAGTGTATGCTAGTGAAAAGTATTAATCGAAAGGAAATAAGGTACAGGTTTTTCTATATCATTTGAGTACCACCCAACAAAATATCAACAATGACACCACCAGCAAAGGCGGCGGCAGCAGCAACAATAGCAACAATGACAATGGCGGTAACAAAACCCACAACAATATCTACGATTTCTGTATAGATAATTAAACACACATACATTGCTGTTTGTTAAACATCGTGTTATTTTCACAAAATATACATGTAGGAAAAAGTATCTCAGCTCAGCTAACTAATTGATCTGTCAGTATTTCCACGAAATTCAGACATGATCAAAGTATCCTATCATAGAGACGGACAACCAGAGAGATGGTGACACATTGCTAATTATATTAATAAACAAGACAGGGTGGGGAGCTGGCAGAATCGTTAGCTCGCCAGGCAAAATGCTTACAGTATTTTGTCTATCTGTACGTTCTGAGTTTAAATTCCGCCGAGGTCGACTTTGCTTTTCATCCTTTCGGATAAAATAAGTACCAGTTGAACACTTGGGGTCAATGTAATCGATCTGCTCCTTCCCCACGAATTTTCTGGCCTTGTGCCACAATTTGAGACCAATATTAATAGACAGGGCAAAAAAGAAAAAAGAAAGTGTTTTGAGAAATACTAACTGTAACCTGCTTTCCATTTCAGTTCAATCACATTAGGATTTCTTATAAGGCAACAATTGTAGAGGTGGGGAGTAAGTCGATTACATCAACTCTAGTACTCAATTGGTTCTTATTTTATCAACTCCGAAAAGGATGACAGGCAAAGTCGATCTCGGCGGAATTTAAAGTCAGAACATAATGACGGATGAAATGCCATTAAGCATTTTGCCCGGCGCGATAACAATTCTATCTGCTCGCCGCCTTACGTTTTATTATATTTTAAAAGTAGAAACTACGAGTTACCTTTCATTTTTACCTTCTTTTCTTCTAGCTTCTACAGAATAAGAAGGCTTGCACGCAAGATCATTCGGTCGAGTCTCCAGGAATGTTATGAGAAGAAGAGAGTAAGTTATTCTCAGACGGAGTCCTAGTCCGAATGCTTGCAACGGAGTAGACTTCGCTAAAGCCTACCAAGGGTCACGTGTTAGTGTTATGCTTATGGATGAACAAGATAGTCTTCAAAGCAAACAACGTTTAACGACGTATTTCAACTCTTAGCTTTTTAGTGCCTGATTGGTTACAGTTCTCAAATGAAATATAAATCAGGAGATTCAAGTGTAGATAAGCAATCAATGTAAAGTAATACAATATCTTTTTTCTTTGCTTTCATTTATTGATATCACCTGACATATTTTGGCCTACTTTTCACCTGCATTGCTCAAATATTCATTTTTCAAACATTTATATCAAATGTGAATTTTTTATACTGATTTTCCACGAACTGAGACAAAAATCTTGATCAAGAAATGAGTGTTTTTTAAAAGAAGTGCGTTTACGTCCCCGTAACTTAGCGATTCGGCAAAAGAGCCCGATAGAATAAGTACTAGGCTTACAAAGAATAAGTCCTGGCGTTGATTTGCTCTACTAAAGGTAGTGCTCCAGCATGGCCGCAGTCAAATGACTGAAACAAGTAAAAGAATAAAAAAAGGATAAAAGAATAAATACTGGTTCGATTTTCTTTGGAAGCTGAATTCATGGTCAAAGAGTTGAACGATGACAACATTCTGTTCAGCGTTTGTCAATATAAGAAGAATTGTAAGGTGGCGAGCTGGCAGAATCGTTAGCACGCCTCAGGACCTATGGTCACGATCCTGAGCACTGTACTGTCCACAGTCGGAACGAACAGCAGACTGTGGAAATGCAATCGAGATCAAATGAGGGATCGTGTTTAAAAACTTAAGATCGATCATGAGGTGCGATTGGATTACAACAACTAGAACTAGGAAGACGATGAAACAACAACTGGTCAGTGGATGAATGCACAACTTCCCCTGAGACAATCAACGCACTTTGAGAAAATCAATTTTACAAACTGTTTCATTTTATTGTATGTGTTTCTGCTGGTTAGAGATGCCTGGATTGATAATTATCATAAAGGCTGTGTTGTGATGTCAATTACTGAAGCTCATTTCATCGTTCTCATTATATTACATCTTAAGGCAAGAATCGTTACTGCGCCGGGAAAATGCTTAGCGGCATTTCTTCCAACTTTACGTTCTGAGTCCAAAGCCGCTGGGGTCGTTGCCGTCGATAAAATAAGTACGTCTTTAACACTGGGGTCGATGTAATCGATTTATCTACTCCTTCGAAATAACTGGCCTTGTGCCAAAATTTAAAACCTCTATAATATTACATCTTGAAGGCAATGAGCTGGCAGAGACGTTAGCACGTCGGCCAAAATGCTTAGCGGCATTTATTCCGGTTCTTTGTGTTCCGAGTTCAGAACGCAAAGGTCAACTTTCATCCTTTCGAGGTCGACAAAATAAGTACCTCTTGGGCACCGGGTTCTATATAATCGATTGCTCCTTCCTCCAAAGTTTCAGGCCTTGTGCCTATAATAGAAAGAATTATATTACGTCTTGAAGGTAGCGAGCTAGTAGAAGCGTTAGTGTTGGACAAAATGCCTAATGGTATTTCTTCCGACTTCATTATGTTCGGAGATCAAATTCCACCAAGGTTAAATTTGCATTTCATCTTTACGGGGTCGATAAAATAATACCAGTCAAGAACTGTAATCTACGTGAATCGACTTGTCCTTCTTCTCAAAAAATTGCTGGCTTTTTATTAAAGGATTTGTTGAAAACAGAGTTCACTCGATGCCCAGGATTCTTGGACTAGCTGCGATGGAGAGAAAAAAATGTTACCAGAAAACTGTATGAAACCTCTGAGAGAGCATGGGAGCGGATGAGTGGTGCAACAAGAACGAACACCGAGGATGATAGAAACAGCTGGCTTAGGATCGCAACATTCGACTCGACGAAACTCGCGCTGTGGAACGGACGTTTTGTCGCTTACAATGGTGGGTAGCTCTGGGTAGTTCTGGCTTGCAGTGGAAGAGGCCGAAATAGCCACAGAACTGCTTCACCTTCGGAGACAGAGTGCAGCAACGCTTTTAACACACAAGTGTTTATTCTAAATGTCTTTCTGATTGTCATTGTCGAAATTACTTTTGTTATCTTGGCTTTGCAGATATTGCAATGCAACCAAAAAAGAAGAAAAAAAATGGTGGTGGAGGTGGTGATGGCGGTAGTTAGGGCGGTAGATGACGGAGATTTTGTTGTGGAAGGTGTGGCGGTGTAGGTGGTGGCGCAGGTCGTAGTGACAAACTTACTAGTATTGCTGTGGTGGTGACGTTGGTAGTGGTGATGTTGATGGTGGAAATGTTGGCGGTGGTGTTATTGACAATGATGGTATTAGTGGCAGCGAATATTGAATTAACGGTACTCGTGCTACTAGTGGTAGTAGTAGTAGTGGTGGTGGCGGTAGTCGTAGAGGTTGCGGTGGTGATGTTAATGATAGTGATACTGGTAGTATTGGTGTTGATGGTGGTGGTGATTGGTAATGCAAGTAGGATTGGTCAAGCTGGATGTTGCAGTGATGGTGGCGGCGACGGTGTTGGTGCCGGTGTTGTTGCTGTTGGTGGTGGTAGTGAGTGAGGTGGTATTGGTGGTGGTGTTAGTGGTAAATGTGGTGGTGGTGTTAGTGGTAAATGTAGTGGTCGTGTTGTTGGTGATATCGCTTGTGGTGTGGGTTGTAGTGTTGATGTTGGTAGTAAGGCTAGTGGTTTTGGTGGTGTTGGTGTTGGTGTTGGTTGTTTTGGGGTGGTGGTGGCGGTGGTGGTGACGGTGGTGCGGGAGTAGAATGGGCGACGAAAAGAAGCACTGAATGCCATGCCTAAATACGTGAAGACATGCCGTGTTACTTACACAGTGGTAGCAGCTGTTTGCCAGAACCGAGTCTGGAGTCACGTCTGACGAGGGAAGGCCAAGTTCAGTTGTTGACCGACGAAGGACAATTTCACTGTGTAAACATTTCACACAAAACCATCAAAACCATCAGACGCTCATTTACATACACCCACATCACACATCACACACACACACACACACATCACACACACACACAAACACATGCGCACATATGTACATACATATATACAAATACATATATACATACATACATGCATACATACATAAATGCGCACATATACACATACAAACATGCATACATACATATACATGCGCATAAACACACATCCATCCATCCATCCATACGTACACACAACAAATACGATGAGCAGAAAATGTATACACACGCACACACACATACACATAATACATACGCATCACACACACATAA
>NC_068986.1:3427039-3433757 GCF_001194135.2 Octopus bimaculoides | reverse complement strand
CACATATGTACATACATATATACAAATACATATATACATACATACATGCATACATACATAAATGCGCACATATACACATACAAACATGCATACATACATATACATGCGCATAAACACACATCCATCCATCCATCCATACGTACACACAACAAATACGATGAGCAGAAAATGTATACACACGCACACACACATACACATAATACATACGCATCACACACACATAATACATACATACATACATACATACATACACAAGCAATATGATGATATATATGCATATACGCAGATACATACACGTACACGCAAGGACCACTAATACACGTCTTCAAAATTCTACACACGCATACAAAATCACATGCACTTATACAACCAATATCCATACACACATGTTGTACTCATAAAAACCCCCAAATATATACATGAATACAAACACACAGCTACACATACAAATATACATACATACGTACGTACGTACTTTCCAGAAGTTTATCATTTAAGTATATATATGAGCAGGTCTAGATATGGAAGTATATGCATGAGAAGACATGCATAAAACAAAACACACAAATCTGTATACATACATACACACATACATACATACATACATACATACATACATACAAAAATATCTTGTCGATGTGTTGAAGTTCCAATGAAGGAGCCTTAGATCTAAGTTAGAAACCGGCTCTTTCTCTCTTGGCAAGAAATCTTGAAATTAAACTGAATAATGACATACAAACATACATACATACAAACATATATACATGCATGCTTGCATGTATACATACATACGTACGTACGTACATTCATTCATACGTACATCCATTCATACTTTACGTGTGGTTGAACGTCATTAAGGTAAGCAGCACTATTTTTAACAACGTTCTGTCCAGTAAAGTATGCATTGGAGCAAATTAGATGCAAATTTTAGCCGGCAAACTGAATCCAGACTGTTCAACTTATTACCCCAACCAGAATATATACACATTGTCTTCTATGTAGACTAGGGGTTCTCATCCATTTTTTAAATCTATATATCTCTATGATTACTATTTTATTCTGGTGGACACCCATAGCCATTCGATCTTTAAAAACTAGTCTTATAGATACTTCTTTCCAAATTTGTTTTGTCTTTCACACATTAACATTATTTGTAATAAAAAGAGTCTCATTAATTCGTTGGCTACAGGTTGGATCGTCCCGAATTGGTAGAGGGGAAAAATTCTGAAGCTTGATTTTTGTTATTAGTGCAAATGTCGATGTGTTGGCTGAATGCTATTTTTTCTGTTTTGGGGAATTTTGATCTGGGATCTGTGCAGAGCCATTCTTTTCCTTTTTTTTTTTATTTGACCTATGTATTGCTCTTGACACCCAGAGCAGGTTAGTGCGTATATCAGGTTCTCCGAAGCACATGTGAAGTTGCTTTTCACTGTGAAACGTTGTCCCTGTTTGAAGGAGAACTCTGATCCCTCAATTAAATTGACGCATATCCCACAGTTGGGTCTTCCGCATTCTTTTACTCACGGCTTCAGTGTTGTTGTTGAGCGTATTCGGGCTTGTGTTAGGAGACTTTTCATAGATTTGGGTTGTCTCTGGCTTTTTATTTAATATTAGTTGGGGGAAAGCCCAGTAATGGACATAAAACTTTGAGGAAACGGTTCTGAAGATAATATTTTCACATATGTTCCTGTGCCTCGCAGATCTTATTTTTCTCTTCATTTCTCTTTTCAAAATGAAGATATAGTTTTTCATAATTTTGTCGCACGTCTAAAACCTATTCAAACGAGTTTGCTACTCACCTAGTGGCCATAATATGGCCTGTAATGCAAATTTGTTGTTCAAGATGAAGGACACATTTACACAGTCTCTTTTAGAGGGAAACATTTAGACATTTACAGATGATCCAATGTAAACGGGGAGCAATTAGTCTATAAATAATTAATTCTACAAATCTCTCTCACCGAATCATCTACAGCAAAGTCTAATCTAAGACGGTGTCAAATTATCCCAGCAGGATAATGTTCCTTGCCAATCATTGCAATGCCAAACTTGAAACCAAGAATTACACTCGCTCCTTTCACTACCAAATGCTACAAGGTTCATTTTCTCGTAAGCGGGATCAAATCCATGAGTGTTGGATCATCATAGCTATCTGTGTCCATTCAAAATTTCTCCGGCTGACCTTCGCTATCAGCGTTCTTTATAAAAGAAATTTCTGTCTGATGCATCAGCCTTCTTATCCGTGTCCATACAAAATTTTCCCGTCTGATGTATTAGCTTCGTTTCAGTGTTCACAAAAAAAATTTCTCCATCTGCAATACTATCAGTGTCATCGCTGTCATCGCTATCATGCAATACTATCAGTGTCCATTACAAATTTTTCCCCCTCTGATATCTCAGCTTCGTTATCGCTACCATAAAAATATTTCTCCATCTGATATATCTTCTTCGCTATCAGTGTCCATTATAAAACTTCTCCGTCTGATGTATTGTCTTCGCTGTCGGTGTTCATAAAAATTTCTTGTGTAACTTGCAGCACTGACAAACCTCTTTTTGTTGGGAATTGTTTGAATTACTGCTTGAATGTCTACTCTGATACCTCAGAAATTAATAGTCAAGAAGTTGAAATATTTTCTTTTGAATGTTTACTAAGCTTAACGAAGAGTTATTTTTGTTTTCTATTGAAATTTCGCCTCTCCGCTCCCCAGCAGGTTTTTTTGCAAAGCTCAGTTCTATTCAACATGTCATACGATGGGATTGTTACGACTAATATGGAAAAGGAAATCAGCTGCAGATATATATACATTCATGCACGTAAGTAAACAGTAGCAGGATTTCCTTCTGCTATTTTTGGCTATAACAGGCGGAAAAATGGCAAAAGTGTTACACGGTTGGACAATATACTGTATTTATTCCAGCTTTTTGGCTCTGGGTTCAATTTCTGCCAAAATAAGATTTACCTTTATTTTTCTCTTTTGGAAGGTTGGCGGTTGCCATACATTCAAGTCTCCTCTCTTCTCACCATCGTTGTTGTACAAAGGAAAGGGTGTCGCTTCGGAACCCAGACGGTTTACTACCAATATCATCGCAGCCGTTGCTATCAGAACACAACGAGCAGTAACAGCTGCCACAAGATATCTAATCCGATGCTCTTACAGATCCGCTAACCATTCGCTCTGGATTGGTACATCTTTTTATTGATCTCGAGAGGATGGAAAACCCAGGTTGTAAAGGGTCACTATATTCAACGTTCTAACTCATCCAGTGCATCCGCTTTGTCACTATGGCTACATTGGGCGAAACTAATTCTGAGAACCTCTGTTCAACCGAGTTGTAAATCTGTAGTGAGTAGTCTTCTTGGTGAGCAGCAACAGCACCAAAAATCACTTGAATTTTGTAAGCTTCAGTGATAACTAGAAATGTCTTACTAAGGAGACATTTAATTTAAAATAATTGACACTCAAAGAGCAATATTGACTTCAGGGGATTTGAACTTGGAATATAAAGAGCCAGTCAAAACAAATGCCTCAAAGCACGTTGTCCTGCACTTACGATTCTGCCGAGTAGGGAGCGAGCCTTGATTTTTGTTAAGAACGACAACTATGGACAGGTTTCAACAGATATTTTCAACATAACAAAGTCCTCTTTGGACTTGCCAATATATATAGTTAATATCTTCCTCCTCTTGTTCATCATCATTATCATCATCACCATCATCGTCGACGTCGTCGTCGTCGTCGTCGTCGTCGTCGTCATCATCATCATCATCAGCAGCAGCAGCAGCATCATCATCATCATCATCATCATCATCATCATCATCATCATTGTCGTCGTCGTCACCGTCAGTCAATTAATTTGTTAGAAACAGTGTATGTTTACTACCTCGAGGACGGTGTGACATAAAAACTACCGCTCCTTATTGTTGCTCTTGTCGTTGTTGCCAGCTCTTTTCAAGCAGACTTGTAACCAAAGACGTTACAACAACGACTATTCCTTTTCTCTTTTCATATATAACGTAATCTAGGTTTACGTTACCCAATGTATCCTGTTCAGGCGGTATAATGTAATTTGAGGGGGTTTGGTTGTAATGTTTATCAGATCGTGTGGTTATCTCTGATGATTCAATTTAAAACCTCACTATGATGTTTGATTTCAAGAAAATCTGCCCATGATGTTAATTGATTACGATACCTGACATATAATATCAGGATATAATTTCTAACTTTAAAAAAGCGATAAGGCGACGAAGAACAAAAGCAGTAGACGGGGAAACTGCCACGTCGGTATTTTGTAAGGTTTGAAGATCGGAGCTCTAATCTTGAATGGTTCATATCCTGCATGGTTCAAATACTGCGTGATTCAAATGTTGCATGGTTCAAATCTTGCATGGTTCAAATACTGCATAGTTCAAATCTTGTATGGTAGTCAAATAGGAGGGTCACCTCACCTAAAACTCTGTGGTCCAGCGCAAATCTACCACAGACTTTATATAGGCGCTGGCATGACTATGTGGTTGAGAAGCTCGCTTTGCAGCCATGTGGTTTTGATAAATATGACAACTCTGGACAGGTTTCGATCGTATTAGATCTTTTCAACGTAGCATAACTCTCTTTGGACTTACCAAACCATAGAATGAATGGTAAAATTAATCAATTTTGGGTTAAAACCATTCCCTGATTAGGCAAATTGCATTAATGGAGTAGATAGGAAATATTTCTCAAGGAAACCTTCTGTCTGAAAAATATGTGGTTAAGTGAAGTGGATGATATATTTGCTACAAGGAACCAAAACATTTATTTAATCAATTTAAAATGTTGCCGTAATAAAAAGATGATTAAATTACACCGTGTTTGTTTTTCCTGAAAATGTATAAAAACTTTTTTAGCGGACAAATATCGCTCACGTTGGTTCTTTCATCGATGACTACGAACAGGTTTCATCGATGGTTTGTCAGATGTCTCTTGTATAGGATAAAAGGTAGTAATACTCTTTTAAATTTTTACCATACATTCAGTTGCTTTTTTTTGGTGGAGAGAAGGGATTTGTTGATATGTTGTCACTACAAACAGATCTCTGATCAATGGTTCATTCTAATGAGTTTTCGAAGGAGATGGATTGGCAGAATCGTTAATATTGGTCAACATATTTTGAAGCATTTGTTTCGGCCGGTTATCTTAATCCCATTTGAAATCAATTTTGCCTTTCAGGGACACCAATGGACCTATAAGGATGAGATGGGGGACGATTTCATCGAGTAACCCCTCTTCTTTAAAGTTCTGGCCTTGTCTCTATGTAAGAAATCATTATTACCTCCGCCTAAGCGAAGGCGGAGGTATTGTTTTCAGTCGTGTTTGTTTGTTTGTGGGTAGGATATCTCAAGAACGCTGGGTGGATTCGGATGAAACTTTCAGGGGTGTTTGGCCTCGTGACTGGCACGAACTGATTAGATTTTGGGATCAATCTGACACCGGACAAGGATTGTGGGCTATTTTTCCGTTTTTAAACTAAATTTTGAGAGCGGTCGGGGTTCAGTTTTAGTATTCCCGTTTGTGAGAGCAGTCGATTTTATTTCAGATATTCTCATTTTAAAAATCATCTCCGGCTAATCGTTGAGAGGACTTTGGTGTTGCTTTGGCGGAGGTTTGCACTCTCTGAGTGGTCTTGTTATCATTACTATCAAGTTTTGGAACAAGGCCAGCCATTTCAGGTGAATGAAAGGTCGATTAGATCGACTCCAGTCCTCAAATGGTACTTATTTTACCGGCTCCAAAAGGATGAAAGGCAAAGTCGATCTCGGCGGAATTTGAACTCAGAACGTAAAGACGTACGAAATGCCGCCAAGCATTTTGCCCGGCGTTCTAAAGATTCTGCCAGTTCGCCGCCTTAAATCATTATTAATAGTCAGAGGTAAATATTTTTAGAACCAAAGAATGTATAAAGAATGTATAAAGACTGTATAAAGGCTTATATTTTGAAGGAGAGGAAAATGGGAAACCGTAACTTTCTTGTCTTTTCGAAAATCTTTTTTTATTAAATATCTCTTTACAGGGAATTGGTTTAAACTAGCACCAAAACTGGATCCCGGATGCGACTAGTCGAGTATATATATCTATTTCTTTATTGCTCACAGGGGGCTAAACATAGAGGGGGCAAACAAGGGCAGACAAAGGGATTAAGTCGATTACATCGATCCCAGTGCATAACTGGTACTTATTTTATCGACCCCAAAGGGATGAAAGCCAAAGTCGACCTCAGCGGAATTCAAACTCAGAACTTAGCAGCAGACGAAATACCGCTAAGCATTTCGCCCGGCGTGCTAAAGATTCTGCTCGCCGCCCTAGCTGGGTGAATATATTAGGACTTGAAACCTCGACATACCTACATACACAGATAAATACATATATACATACATACATACATACATATATATATTCTTTTATTCTTTTACTTGTTTCAGTCATTTGACTGCGGCCATGCTGGAGCACCGCCTTTAGTCGAACAAATCGACCCCAAGACTTATTCTTTGTAAGCCTAGTACTTATTCTATCGGTGTCTTTTGCGGAACCGATAAGTTACGGAGGACGTAAACACACCAGCATCGGTTGTCAAGTGATGGTGGAGGTACAAACACAGACGCGCGCGCTCACACACACACACACACACATACACACACACACACACACACACACACACACACACACACACACACACACACACA
>NC_068986.1:3420335-3426641 GCF_001194135.2 Octopus bimaculoides | reverse complement strand
GAGAGAGAGAGAGAGAGAGAGAGAGAGAGAGAGAGAGAGAGAGAGAGAGAGAGAGAGGGGGGATAGAAGGAAAGAGAAAGAGGGAGAGAGAAAGAAAAAGAGAATGGGAACTTTCTTTGATAGATCCTAACAAAATTATTTTCCTCCAAACAGGTTGATAGGTTCAAGTTTATGTGTGTGTGTGTGTGTGTGAGTATGTGTACGTGTAGTGGTGGAAGCGAGGTCATGTCAAACGACAAATTATGCTGCTTAAGCCACATTGACAGATGCAGCATTTTTTGGTATTTAGGGGGCGATTATGTCGTAGAACACTGACCCTTAGTCCTCGTTTCTGCTCAGCTGATTTCCTCACCCTAATCACAGGTCTACGTGAATCCTTCAGGCCGAAAGCTTCCCGTCACCATGTCTCCTTGTCAGGGTACCCCACCCTCATTAATACGTTAATACGTTTTTCGACAGTAACAACGACACTAACAACAACTACAGTAGCTAAGATGAGATGCTGAAGGGTTCCATATTTGGCCACCCAACCTGTTAAAAATAACTACCAAATCTTCCTTGTTTCAGCTTAAAAAGGTGTGTGGTATATCGAATAATGTGGTTTTGGATGCATTATGTCCACAAAAATGATGGAATGGTCACTGTTGGAACATCTTTGATCATAGCTCTGCAAACGTCGTCAGTAAGATACAAAAACACTCGCCGTGGAGTAGCACTCAGGTATATGCACCCAAACAGATGCAAAGACACACCTATACACATGCACTCACATACACATTCTCTCTCACACACGCACACACACACGTATGAAATAAAAGCTAACAAAAAAATTGAAAACGTATGGACGTCTAGGACAAACATATGACAATACTTTGGAGAGGAAAATAGTTAAAGAGCTTCATTAACTATCAAAAGAACCCCTATCCTCAGTTCACAACGATCCATTGGAAGGCCTTTTCATTTATCTCTGAATAAAAAAAAAATTCTTTTAATGAAATGTATCATTTGTATTTATGAAAATAACTTCTCAGTTAAACGGTGTGGGGCTCAGACAATGTGTATAAGACGTGTAAAATAATGAAAATGAAAAGAACTAGAATAAAAACCCTCTGTCAATTTTTGTTATAACGTCCTTTTCCTTATTCAGATGAATAATATGAGAATAAAATAAAATAAAAATAAATATAAAATGAAATGAATTAAAGTAAGAAACCTTGAGTAAAATTGGGCGAATGAATGAATGAATAAATGAATGAATGTAAGGCGGAGAAACAACTGAATTTAACAACAACACTAGTAATAATAATGGATGATGCTGCTGCTGCTGACGATGATGATGATGATGATGCTAAATCGTTGACTGCTGCCCGCACCTTTTATTTAATCATGGTTTGACCCATTTGTGGGTTACCTTAACTGACAGGTTTGCGTGTACTTTGGTCAATTGCCACAAGGGAGAGATTTCATTTTCATTGACGCCCTGTTGAACCCTTTGTTTCTTTGTTCACTATTTACTAGCTGGTATCATCATCATCATCATCATCATCATCGTTTAACGTCCGCTTTCCATGCTAGCATGGGTTGGACGATTTGACTGAGGACTGGTGAAACCGGATGGCAACACCAGGCTCCAATCTAATTTGGCAGAGTTTCTACAGCTGGATGCCCTTCCTAACGCCAACCACTCAGAGAGTGTAGTGGGTGCTTTTACGTGCCACCCGCACGAAAACGGCCACGCTCGAAATGGTGTCTTTTATGTGCCACCCGCACAAGCCAGTCCAGGGGCACTGGCAACGATCTTACTTGGCTTGCCGGGTCTTCTCACTCACAGCACATTTCCATATATATATATATATATATATATATATATATATATATATATATATATATATGCATGTAATATATTAAGTACGTTTGAAACTTTGTAGATTGTTGTTTAGCACAGACATAAACAATGCATTGAGATGCAAGTTATCTGCAACAGTATTTAGTAACAAATTCAATCTTTCCAAAGCAGTGAGCTAGCTTCCTTTATTTGTATTTATTTGTGATTATATAAATGTATCGTTAAATGCTGTGCATGCATAATTATGCAAACGTACGTATAATTCTTCTATACTGAAATTAATACTACACGAAGAAGGTTGCGAAATGACCGTAACCCTATGAAAGTCACGACGTTGATTAAATATATATTAACTTCTCTTCTTATATTATCTAACTTTAGGTATTTATATATTAGTCGTGAAATAATTTCAACGCTCGGATTGTCTGAATTTTCAGTTACATGGACACTCTACATTAAACTTCTTTGTCATTGATTACTCTCTCTATCTCCCTCTCTTCCTCCCCGTGTATGTGTGTGCGCGCGCGATCGAGTGTGTGTGGACTGATAGCCGAGTTCTTTAGAGCAGCTTTCTGTGATAGCCGCAAAATTCTATGAATCCCTATGTTACACCACTCATATACATACATACAGGTAGACATAAATACACACACACGTACAAATATATGTATGTATGTATGTATGTATGTATGTATGTATGTATGTATGTATGTATGTACTGGCATTCCGTCGGTTGCGATGACAAGGATTCCAGTTGATCCGATCAACGGAACAGCCAGCTCGTGAAATTAACGAGTAAGTGACCGAGTACTCCATAGGCACGTGTACCCTTAACGTAGTTCTCGAATCGAATGGCTCTTTTGAGGGAGAACCACCACCGGTTATTAACCACGGCTCCGGTTAACGCCCTCTGCACTAACTCCTTAATCCGGCTACGGTATGCCTCACAAGTCAAGATAGACTTGTTCAGCTTCCAGTAGCCGGGTCCTATCTATGTCCAGTCTACACTTAACCATTCTATGGTCAGTGTAGGACACCTGGACAAGCTGTGGACAACTAAAACTAGACTTATCTCTAGTTCTTATCACTATCTTATCTAAATAAGACTTGAACCTACCGTCGCCACTCATCCAGGTCCACTCTGGGGCGTTCGGATGGTCAAGTCTGTAACGATCTGCCAGCTGAAAACGCTTAAGCAGATCCACGAGACGTGAGTTCACTTTTCTATCGGTCGAGCCAACGCTATCGCTGCGTGCGTCAACGATAGCATTAAAGTCCCCTAATACCACTAATGTCTTCTTCGTCACGAGAAAGCCCTCTAGGTGCCGATAAAATCAGTTTGGAAACCTCTAGCACCTGGTGCATAGAGTCCGATCAGCCTGAAGGCCTTACTGCTGTATGTCACATCAAGGACGACCAGCCCACCTTCAAGGTCCACATAGACTGTACTTGGCTGCAAAGCCAAGCCTTTACGGATCAGTACCACTACACCCCCTCGCCTCCGGTCTGGCCAGGAGACATGATTTTCTCGTAGCCATTCAGGAGAGGCGAGAAGGTTTGTAGACTGTCCAGCTTAGTCTGTAGCATCCATCACATGTATATCACATGTATATCACATGTATATCACATGTATATCGTGTGATCTGAGATCGTCGAGGAAACACGCTTGTTTCCACTTCGAACTCAGACCACGCACATTTAAACAACCAAAGTTAAGTGAGTCCGTCACAAAAAGTAAAAAGTTCCTCTTACTTTTTCCTTGGAGAAGTTGGGGCCGACTTCACCATACGTGAATCAGCCCCTTCCTTCGCATAATTTGGTAACTCGGAAATTTTCCAAATGGCATTCGCGTGCTTAGCCTTTAATTCGCGGTATAGGGTTTCCCCTATTGCCGCGCATCTGTTCCTTAAATTTTGGTGTTGAATAAAATGTTTTGTAGTATGATGTTTCACAATGACTTCGTTAGTGTATTTTTCCATAGTGTCGTATTCGACAAGCATACGGTTCTCCTCTTTTTTTTTTCCGGGTTGGTTGGGCGGGGTTTCTTTTTTGTTGCACGTTGTGTGTTGTTTTGGTCTTTTGTAGGGGATGTGGATGGGGAAGATTTTCGAGTTCGTTTTCGAGGTGTTATAAATCCACCCTCTGTTACCTCCATGGTATCGTCTGAGGGGTCAACGTCTGTGGGGGGCAACCACTTCTCTTGGGTCTACTTCAGGTGGTAATTCATTTAATCTTACTCTGGATGTTCTTCTTCCCATACACATTGGTAGAAGTACCAATTTGACTTCAGGGGAGACGCGGAGTGCCCGCGGGCCACCTCTTCGTCTGAGAAGCGAACGTCGACTGAGCCATATGCCCGTCCCCTTGCAATGTACGTTATGTCCTTCCATATCGGGATCAGGCATTTCTTTGTTTTCTCTTTTTCGAAGTGTTTAAACCTTCTGTCTTTTCGACAGAAGGTTTTGAACACTACGGTTCGCCTCTCCGTTTCCACCACAGTTGAAGAAGGTGATATTATCACATCACCTCCTTCTTTTTTCATCTGTTTAAAATATTCCTGTAGCACACCTACAGGAATACCAATGTTTTCCGTTGCCACTGCGGCAACCGCCGAAAACTTTTTTCATTGCTGGTATGACTGCCAACTTCATCATTGCTTTCTGTAAGAGCACACTTTTCGTGTATAATTTCAATAGACATGGTTGAAATTAATAACAATATACAGGTAATAAATTAAATAAATTGGTTTCCCATAAAACTAGGAAACCTATAAAAAGTTTTTCGTCTCAAAGAGGAGAGCAATTTTTAAAACTACACAACACAGTTCAAATCCCACCCCCGTTAGGAGGAGGGGCACAAAATTAGTTTTAAAAGACTATTACTATTCAAAGAAAGTTATTTACACACAAAGAAAAAAAGCCACAATGGCGAAAGTTCAATATTTTTTTTTTTTACGAATGTGTCAAATGATTCCCCGGTAAAACCGAGGAATAAAACAGTTCAAAAACGTTCAAAGGTAACGCCATGTTTCAAAAGTAACAAATCCAAAAGGTAATAACAATAAAACAGCAACAATGAAGCAATAGCAACAGCAAAATCTCTTGCCACGAGGAAAGACACGTCTAACCAGCAGAATATAATATAACCCTTAGTTTATATATAGAAAGATTAATGTTAAACATAAATGCTCCATAACTCAAATATTCCTTTGGCTGATCCCAGACATCAGTCTTTTATTGATATCAGCTAAATAAGTGACTATATAACTTTTAGTCTAATATATTTTGAATTATACTTTTTCTATAAATCTTCTCTATTGGTGTTAACAAGCTACATATACTTTACAATGTGGAGGCGCAATGGCACAGTGGTTAGGGCAGCGGACTCGCGGTCATAGGATCGCGGTTTCGATTCCCAGACCGAGCGTTGTGAGTGTTTATTGAGCGAAAACACCTAAAGCACCACGAGGCTCCGGCAGGGGATGGTGGCGAACCCTGATGTACTCTTCCACCACAACTTACTCTTACTTCCTGTTTCTGTTGTGCTTGTAATTCAAAGGGTCAGCCTTGTCACACTGTGTCACGCTGAATATCCCCGAGAACTACATTAAGGGTACACGTGTCTGTGGAGTGCTCAGCCACTTGCACGTTAATTTCACGAGCAGGCTGTTCCGTTGATCGGATCAACTGGAACTCTCGACGTCGTAAGCGACGGAGTGCCAACAACAACATATTCATAAATCCTACCTTTTCACGAACCTATAACACTAACTTTCTCTTCCAGGAAAATCCTGAATCCTCTGTTTCCTTTCTAATCTCCTAGCCCCATTAATTATTATTTCTAAAGAACCACATATCCGTGTATTCCTTTCATTTATTACTCAGGTTTTTTCCTGCTTCTCTTTAAGACCTGACTAATATGCATTTTGACAAAGAATGTTACATTTATTTGTTTAGTTCTTTGTGATTGTTGTTTATGCTTTTCCTCCTTTCTCTTATCTTTTTTGCCAGAGGTGCGGCCTTTCAAAATTTCGCTTCAGATCTGTTGCCCAAACCGTTTATCACTTTCGATTTGTAGGCAACGGTACATGGCTTTAAACGATTTCAGTTTTTATCACTTTCAGTTTGTAGGCAGGGGTATAAGGCTTTAAACTATTTCTCTATAAAGCAATAATTTCGAGAGTAAAATCTTCCATTGTATTCAATGTGTATTTGTATTTCTGTTGTTGCTGGTATTGATGTTATTGTTGAATATTCCTTGAAAAACAACACAGATAAACGAAAAATGAAGACAAGATGTATACTAGGGCTCACACTGAAGAAGATTAAAGAAGGCTTCACGTTTCTGACTGATACATATTCACCTAACGACATGCATACAGTACATATACATATGCAGAGTGCACACACATGTATGTATATGTGTGTGTGTGTGTGTGTGTATGTGCGTGTATATATATA
>NC_068986.1:3418499-3419382 GCF_001194135.2 Octopus bimaculoides | reverse complement strand
TATATATATATATATATATATATATATATATGTTACCGCTGGTCACAACATAGTTTCAGTTCATTCTCAATTGCGTTATTCTTTTCTATCTTGGTCCAAATCACTTTACTAAATCATCTTCCCATCGTCGTAGAGGCTTTTCGACTGGCATTTTCCGATCTCTTGGATATAACTTGGAAAATCCACGAATCCATCTGTTGTCTGAGAACATTATGAACTGTGGAACCCAGCGGAGCTTGTGCTTTCGATACTCTGCGATCACGTCGTTCATTCTACCTCATCCTCGAATTACCTCATTTCGGAAATGATCCTGCGATGATATATCAAGTATGGATCTTTCCATGATTCTTGAGTCGAAGCCAATCGATGTTCTTTCCTCTTTGCAGCAGCCCAGAGCTATTGATTCTTACGTCTGAGAATTTAATTTTTCTTGACTGAGGGATTGATGATGTTGATGACTGGGAAGGACAATCCTCGCGCGCAATAACGGGATAATAAGATGACCGGGCACACGTAGTTCCGTTAATCGAAGTAGTTTAAAACGTATATCAGCTATCTTTGAATCCCTGAAACGTGCCAGTCCATTGGAGGACTGAGAAGTTTTTATTAATGCTGCGAAAGGTAGATGAAGGTCGTAGCAAGGAGGTGGGGAATGTTAGAGGAGGATATAGAGAGAGTGAGACAAGGCGCAGATGAAGTCCAACTGATGTCGATGGTTTGGGAGTTTGTACTTATGATAAAGGGTATTTTGAATTGCCCTATGTGTGTACATGCATTCAAGATAATTACACACACACACACACAAACACACACACAAACACACATGTATATATACATACATTATATACACACATTATATATATATATATATATATATATATAT
>NC_068986.1:3416916-3417781 GCF_001194135.2 Octopus bimaculoides | reverse complement strand
TGGGCAAGTGTCTTCTACTGTAGCCTTCTGAGTGGATTTGGTAGACGGAAACTGAAAGAAACCCGTCGTATATATGTGTGTGTATATGTTTGTGTGTCTGTGTTTGCCCCCCCCCCACATCACTTGACAACCGATGCTGGTGTGTTTACGTCCCCGTAACTTAGCAGTTCGGCAAAAGAGACCGATAGAATACTAGGCTTACAAAGAATAAGTCCTGGGGGCGATTTGCTCGACTAAAGGCGGTGCTCCAGCATGACCGCAGTCAAATGACTGAAAAAGTAAAAGAATGAAAGAATAAAATATACATGTATATATATGTATGTATGTATGTATGTATGTATGTATGTACGTGCGTGTGCATGCGTGTATATGTGTATATATATATCTTATCGTTAACTTGTTTCAATCATTAGACTGCGGCTTTGCTGGAGTACCGTTTTGAATAATTTAGTCGAACGAATCAATTCCAGTACTTGCTATTTTCTTAAGCCTGCTATTTACTTTATTAGTTTCTATTGTCGAACTGCTAAGTTACGGGAACGTGTACATATGTTTATACATATATTCCGTGTGTGATAAGAACACACATGGAACCGTAAAGTGTCGCTGAAGAGGTTACAGATGTGTGACGAAAGGTTTCCGGACAGTAGAGAGGCTTTATAATAATAAAATAAAAACAGTTATAAACGAATGAACAAAAAAGGGAAAAACAATATAGTGCGTGTATTTATTTGTAAAAAAAAAACAAACAAAAAATAACAAATATATATATATATGTGTGTGTGTGTGTGTGTGTGTGTATACATACATACATACATGTATATAGATATACACGCATATATATATATATATATATATATATATA
>NC_068986.1:3411939-3412558 GCF_001194135.2 Octopus bimaculoides | reverse complement strand
TATATATATATATATATATATATATATATGGTGGATAGAAATTCTTTATTTTTGTACTAAGGCTACCATTGGTTTCATGTTACGAAAAATATCTTAATAATCTTAACAATTTCAAGCCGATTACATGGAGGAACGGCGTTCGTTTCCATATATACCTGTGTGCATGCATATATCGTTTACATATATTTTATACATATATATATATATATACATCTTTTATTTTTTACTTGTTTCAATCATTTGACTGTGGCCATGCTGAGGCAGTGCCTTGAAGGGATTTTAGTTGAAGAAATCGACCCTTGGCCATATTTTTTGAAGCCTAGTACTTGTATCTGTCTCTCTTGCCGAAACACTAGGTTTCGGAGGCGTAAACACACCAACACCGGTTGTCAAGCGGTGGTGAGAAACAAATACAGTTAAGAACGTAGTAGAATATGGTATAAAGCTCGTCCATCTTCAGATTTCACCCTGTGTTATCCAGTAGTTGTATTATACGTAATTCCAGGTTTGCGTTTGGGTTGGGCTTCTGTCGTGTATGAGTAGATAATTGAAAAAAATTGGAGTTAACAAGGAGTACGGTTGGGCATTTATTTTCAATCATTACAATTGTTTATATATA
>NC_068986.1:3408071-3411107 GCF_001194135.2 Octopus bimaculoides | reverse complement strand
TATATATATATATGTATGTATGTATGTACGTACGTACGTACGTATGTATGTATGTATGTATGTATGTATGTATATACATAAAGAAGTGGTATATTCCTACGCAGGAAAAATATAGGAGAATTTGTTTTGGGATTTGAATTTGAAAAACGTGTAGTTGCTTTTAAATAGATTTATTCACATACATACCAAGCTAGTTTCAGCAATTTTTTTGTTTATCAATTGTACAAATATATATAAACCTAGCAAATGCACCCGTTTTTTGGACGGTTTAAGTTGCTTTGGTGGTATATTTTTCACAAATAACAGAACTGCCGAGAAGTTTTATGAGTAGGAGGGCAATCTATGTTTCCGATTAACCTAGGACCGGAAAATCAAATTGAGGCTGGTTATCGTGAAGGTTGTTGTACTTTAATGATCATAGAACATATATGTTTGCAAGCGATATAATGTAGAGCCACTGAAGTATTTTGAGAGCAGATCTCGGATAATTACTACAAAATATAGTTTTACATTAAAGCGAAATTTCTTGTCAGAAACAGCTACATCAATGGTACAATGGAAACGTTGAAATTTCTCCTCTGCTATTTAATTTTTTCCAATAGCAAAATGACCTATTTTTTCGGAGAGATAAGCTAACAAAAGTCCCTTTATTCTGTCTTGCCACATAGCCTGCGCAGAAACTAATAACGAATTCTGCATAAAGTTAAATTGGTGTGGAGCTTTCTGAAAGATACGTATAGCTTTCGCCAGTGGAAGCAAAACTCTTATTTAAAGGTTGATTCTTTGGGAAGAATCATATGTGATTGTTTAAAAGAGGCTCGAACGACAATACTAAAACGTATTTGAAACAATGGACAACAACGCATTGGTAGGTAAACAAAGGTATCAACAAATAGAAAAGAGGGAAGGGAACATCACCTTTCAAGTAACTCAGAATAGGTAAAGGTAAGCTTGCTAAAGTATAATGCAGTTTAAATATGGAGATTAAGATTGTTTGGAATTGGATATTCATCGCGTACAGAGTTCCTAGTCAATTTAATGACCGTCGCAGGTGGATAGTCGAAATAAATAAACAGACAAAATCCTTTCACTTTTATAAAAAGATTAAAAAGTATGGAACACCCTACATACAAAACAGTGTCCATTTAGGTCCATTTACGCGGGTGCTCTGGGAAAAATGTTTTTGTGCACGACTATCCTTGAGACAGAAGTAATGTGTGTGTAAAGTTTGGTGAAAATCGGTTGAGAATTGTAGAAATGTATGCGTTCAGTGTTCCTAATTAATTTAATCACCATCGCTGGTGGACAGTGGAAATAAATAAATAAATAAATAGACAAAATACTTTCACTTTTATAAATAGATTTAAAAAGTATGGAAGACCCTACATACCTGTGGAAGGGGTAGACCCAGGAAGATGTGGAACGAAGTGGTGAGAAAGGATCTTCGGATGCTGAGGAAATAACAAGGGACCAGGTGGTGTGACGATTTGCTGTATTTGATATGACACGTCAAGTTAAGTAAAACCGCTGTCTTCTACACATAGAGGCTTGTCTTTTCAGTTGCCACTTAAAAAAAACACGCGTGCCGGTGCTGCATTAACGCACTCGTGCCAGTGTTGTATTAACGCACCCGTGCCAGTGTTGTATTAACGCACCCGTGACGGTGACACGTAGAAAGCACCCAGCACACTTTGTTAAGTGGTTGGCGTTAGGAAGGGCATCCAGTCGTAGAAACCATACCACAACAGACAATTGGAATCCGGGGGAAGCTCTCTACTAGCCATGTCCAATCCATGCCAGCATGGAGACCGGACGTTAGACGATGATGATGATGTGACTAATCACTGATTTGCAGTAATTCTGATGGGGAGAGAGATAACAGAGAATATGTAACTCGGTGCTGAGAATTTCGAGGAATATCGTTTTTTTTTTGGTTTTTTTTTTCTGGTGAGTATTGGCGAAAGATATAACCCCAACACATATAAAACGAGCTTCCGCGCAGTATTACTATACGAAATTCTACCAACAACCTGATGTGATGATAAAGGATAATTGACCGATATACCCCGCAGTAGGCTCGAACCAGCAATCAAGAGGTTTGAAAAATGAATTTCCATGCTTGCACTTGGAGTAAATTGTTTAGAGAGCTAATCTTTCTTATGCCTATATTCTTTCTATACTGGGCACAAGGCCCGAAATTTTGGGGGAGGGGACCAGTCGATTAGATCGACCCCCGTATGCAACTGGTACTTAATTTATCGACTCCGAAAGGACGAAAGGAAAAGTCGATCTCAGCGGAATCTCATGTCTATATTCCCATATAAACTTTTTGTATTATTGATTAAATTTCTCAACGGAAGATCTCAAAATAATGTTGAGATGTATCTCTACTCAGCAGAATCGTTTCATTGACGACGACCACAACTCAAACGGCAGACTGACTATACTAAAAGCTAGTCTAAACTTGAAATCAAAGCTATCGACCAGTATTAATTTAACAAATTTTAACATTTTAAATACAACTGAAAACAAAAGGAATACATTGAAACAATAATGAGTGATGATATAAGATGATATTTGAAAAGTTTCCCTTAGGGAATAAATAAATTTACCCTGATAAGTGTCGGTTAAAACTTGGCAGTTCGAATGTTCAAATTTGATTGATGACGATTCACTATATCTGAAATCGTAGTTTATAAATATATATGCCTAACATTTTATACAATCGCTGTAAGCAATATCTTCCTGATGCTTTAGATACAAATAACAACGCAAACATTTCTAAGTACCAATACGGAATATTTTCCACAATAATAAAATGAACAGTCTGCTTAGAAATTACGATATTTAGATACTCTCCTAAAGCGTGAAGTAAACAAGAAATATACAAATATAACTTTTAGCTGAAAAGAATCTGCCTAGTAAGAATGGAATCTCAAATTCCGAATCTTCAATGGAAAACTCGATTCCCATAAACAGAGGATGAATAATATCATTAAGTGAAAACTATTGAGAAAAAAAAAAAAAAAAAAAAAA
>NC_068986.1:3406153-3407800 GCF_001194135.2 Octopus bimaculoides | reverse complement strand
TATATATATAGGAGAGTATTGTAGTTCGCTTGAAGCATTGTGTATTGTTTGTAAAGAATAAAAAGTTTAGGAAGGTATATATATATATTTACATAAGTGCATAGGTATATATGTCGATCGGTGTATGTATATATGTACGCCTATTTATACATATCTATATATGCATATATGGTTGTCTAAATATATTTATGTATATACGCGTACGGGAATGTATATGCATGTATGTATATGTGAGTGCATGTATGTGCGTATATAGGTAGATATAAATAAGTTTGTGCGTAAGAGTGTATCTGTGAATCTGTGTGTGTATGTGTGGATGTATCTGCCCACTGAATACTAATGGTCAGCTTAAGAGATTCACATGTGTATCCAACCATGAAAGACAGATCAGAAATACAAACCAGTAGAAGACCAATACCATTTAAAGGCCAACCGGTACCATCTACTACCATTCGTAGCAGTCCGACAAACGCGCTCTGGCGGCTCACACCATGGGTCTGTCAAACGATTCTAAATTCAAACCACGACGAACAGAGGAGATGGCCTTGAAGTCGACGATTTTAAACTACCAGAGACAACACTCGTATATCGCCTGAGGAAACACAAGTAGATCTCATTATGCAAACAAACGGTTGCATCATCAAATATACCTGTATTCTTGGAGAACTACGTTGCTTCGCAACAACTGTAGCGAATAATAGATAACTGTCCAACCGTACTCATTCTTGACTTCAATTTCTTCAATTTTATATTCACACACGACAAATGCCCAAATTTAAACTTGGAATTTAGTTTAAATTTAGTTTTAAAATTAAACGATAACTACCGATAACTTATCTAAAAATATGTTCCTTCACTGATCAAAACATTATCTTCCACCTCCCTCTCCTTTTCTCACTCTCCTCTCCTCCCTCTCCTCTCCTCACTCCCTTGACGAATTCTAACTTAATACCACTCCTGTATCTTGTTTTCTTTGACTCAATTGAAATGTATTGATATTTACAGGGCACTGCAATATATTTACTTATTTTACAGGAAACCCAGTAAATAACCATACCCATAGTTCACAGACATTCCCTTAGCTAGCTTTAATAATATCAACTTTTGTCTCTTCCTCTTCCCCCTCTCTTTTTCTTTATTCGCATTCTCTTCTCTAACACATTTTGACATTTACCCACTCCTTTATATTATTTGTTCAGAAATGTGTTTTCCCTTTTATTCTCTCACTCTGTGCTTTCCACATATTTTCGATCAAATCTCTTGCGAGTAATCATGGCTTCACTTGACGACAATGTATCCTACATTTGATTAAAATATCTTTGACCCGACGAATAGCTAGGGAAATTACCCCTCGTTTGGGTAATTACTACTTTCGAAGTTCTGTTAGCTAAGAAACAGATGTAGCCTGGATTTTATCTACCTCATACCCTTTCGTGTATATCGTTGGCGATTTTTTCTTCCTCCGTCTTCCCTTCTTTGGACGTTCCTATATTTCCGACGAAGAGCTCCGCTAGAAACCTCAAATTCTCTTTCTTTCCTTTCCTGAGCATCCAGTAACACAATATCTGTATCACGTCCTCGCGTTGTTGTTTTTTGTTGTTTTTTTTTATCGTTTTTCTTGTTTGAACTGACTATATATATATATAT
>NC_068986.1:3403330-3405454 GCF_001194135.2 Octopus bimaculoides | reverse complement strand
AGGCTTATTCACTTTTACTAGAAAAATTAAAAAGAAAAAAAAAGGGAGTTACAGAGGGTTAAAGTTTGATAATTTTTACCCAGTCAGAAAACAGGATTTGGAACCTGTCATTTTATGCGCGACAGCACATTTTGTAAACTGTAAACAAATGAAGTTATTGGTGGAATTCTACTTTACGCATGCCATATAACCCCTCGTAATTTTTTAATATTTTGAAATTTTCAGAAGATTTTTTGCGAATTTGTATTCTACACATGGGAATTCTTATGATTGCACAACACCCCTACTCAAAAAAAAAAAAAGGAATTGGTGCGTGATTTAAGGCCTATTTAGCTGTTATTTTTAGCACATCTCCCGACCACCTCATACCTCATGTGTTTTAAGCATTTAATTAGTGACAAAAAGAACACGTAGTAAGCAGCTTGGTATCAGCTTGGCTGGTTATCATGGAAACAGCTACCTATATGCCTGTGGCTTTCGATTGGCTAAAATTATCTAAAATTTGCAAACTTTAAAAGTTATTAACTCTTTATTAAAGCGAAAATGCATTTCATGTCAATGGTTACCATAAAAAAGTACACCAATACACCAGATATGAAATCAAATGGAACAAAAGTCGGAGAAATTGAAGAGTGGCAGCCAAACAGAAAAGATCCACGAGGAATAGATTCCAGTGACATCCTATTGGAGTATATCAAGGTAGGGAAGTGTTGTTCTTGTTCACTACATTAGCATGGCGACCTAGCGACTAACCATTAAATTGTGTTGATTCTTAAAATCGTGTCCATTATAGTTTTATGAGCGAATAGCGGGGAATGGCGTTGAAAGATTTGCATACTATCATTGGTTGTTAGAATGGTAAGAGTTTGTGTGTGCGAGTTGTGTGTGAGAATGTGAGAGCTTGTGTGTGTGTGTGTGTGTGTGTGTGTGTGTGCTTGTGTGTGTGTGTGTGTGCGTGTGTGTGTGTGCGTGTGTGTGTGTGCGTGTGTGTGTTTGTGTGTGTGTGTGCGCGTGCGTGTGCATGTGACGTCTATGACTGATGTGAAGATTTAATGTAGTGGTCTTAATCCTTGTGGCTGTATGTAGTGGTCTTAATTTGGAGAGCGGAGATGGACGGGTTAGTGATGTCAAGGATTAGCTCCCTTAGAAAAGTTTATGGAGTGCGCAAA
The DNA here is from genome assembly GCF_001194135.2 of Octopus bimaculoides. Taxonomy (NCBI): domain Eukaryota; kingdom Metazoa; phylum Mollusca; class Cephalopoda; order Octopoda; family Octopodidae; genus Octopus; species Octopus bimaculoides. Next base: position 3,404,285 of record NC_068986.1, on the reverse strand, counting down.
GGAGGCAATCTTCTTCACTTTTCTCGGTTTTGAATGATAGTTAAACAACATGGGTTGAGTGAGGGGTATTTTTTAAATACCTATACAAATATTTATTTTGGGTGCCTATCTGACTGGTTCTTAAATATTTTATCGTGTTGTCTAGTGTACTAGACAACACGTTAACACGACAATGTACTACCGTGTTGTGTGGTGTGAACGACAATTGATAATTGATTCCATTGAACTTTGTTTCAAGTCTGGGCAAGGCGGAGGAAATTATTTTTAATCAGGCTGGTGAAAAATACAAGCAGATCACGCCCAAAGGAAGAAATTAGTCTCTCTCAACCTATTGTCCTTTGGAGCAAAGTACTGGCAGATATGGAGAGTGTGATAGTAAAGACAATGGCAGGGGAAATCAAAGATAAAGGCAAAAAAAAAATAATAAATAAATAAAGTGAAAAAATATACGAATAAAATAAATTACAGGAAGAAATATAATATAAAGGAAAAATGTAAAGAAAATCTGATACATGGGGGGAAAAAAAGCTAAAAAAATGTAAATAGAAATTTGGGGATATAAATACACGGGGGCGAACATGAATAAATAGAATATAAGTATAAACAAATTGTGGAAATAATAATAATAATAATATAATAATAATAATAATGATAATGATAATAATAATAATAATTAATTCGTTTTATTGGCCACAAGGGCTAATATCAATTAAAAACATATAAGGACAAAGACAGGACGAAGGTTACAAAAGGTTTTGTCCGAAAAGGTAGGAAAGTTCGTCTAAACAGAGGAAGAAAACGGAGAAAGATATAACAAATAAATAGATAAATAAATAGATAAATAAATAAGTAGAACTCCCAAAGGGGGAGGCGCTTCGAAAAAGGAAAGGTTTAACGTGGAAAAACCCATAAAACCACGGGAGCCTGGTCAGAAAAAAATAAGAAAGGAGTATAG
>NC_068986.1:3397585-3401165 GCF_001194135.2 Octopus bimaculoides | reverse complement strand
CCAAACCCGGCGATCTACCTCTCGTGCAGCCTTTCATCGCTTCCTGTACTTCCCAGGCAGATATGAGTCCTTCGCAGCAATCGGCCTCGCTGGTCGAGAGTTGCGGCAGGCCATCTAGGTACACACCGAAGTCTGTTCCGTCGTCCCGAACAATTGAGCAAAGTGTTGCTGAAAGGCTGAGCACATCTGCTTCGGTTCCGAAATCTCGCAGTCGTTCTGGTCCACCAAAGACCGAATGGTCGCTCTGTTCCCACGCTTCGCCTCAACCACGCGGGCCCATCGAGCGGCCTTAGTCCCCTCCCCGCTTACCGAAAGTGCTTTAGCTCTGACAACGCAGCCTTCATGCTTGGCATCAAAGTGTTGGTCGAGGGCCAACTTCGCTGCTAACACGTCGGTTGCGATGCCTGTCCTAAGAGCAGTCCATACGGGAGGTTCCCTATTGATAAATAACTCAGTATTTGGTGTGCTAACAAAACATCCACGTTAAGTTGGACATAAATATTGTTTTGGTATTAATACTGCTTCTGTCGCAATAATTTTTTTTTTAATAAGAGGAAAACTACTTAAGAATAACAATATCATATTAGATTAAGAAATAAGAGAACTAGACATGTAAATAATAGAATTTAATGAAGTAGATAAGTAATAACACAGATGAAAGAAAAGATAAGGAAGGAATATTATAGACGAATTAGCTTAATACTTAAAAGAGAGCTCAATGCGAAAAATAAGATAAGTATCACTATTATAGCTGTTCCAGTTATATGTCCCAGTTGCAATTACAATATTCTTAATTGGACACTATATGAACTACCCAACCTAGACATGAAAACAAGAAAAATAATGACGGCGTTTAGTCTACACTCTACAAAATCTGACATGGAAAGATAATATCTACGATGAACTGAATATGGACAACGGCAGCAGCACCAGCGGCAGCGACAACATCCAAAGAGGTTTATTGCAACTTAAACAAATAGTATAGAAAGCTAACAACCAGAACGAGACAGAGAATGAAAGAAAGGATCTGTCAATCCGTAATGAAATTAGTAACCAAACAAGACTACTAAACAAGAGAGAAAATACTACAGTAATACAAAATAACCAAACAAGATTACCTAAGGGCAAACGAACATCAAAAGCAAGATGTCCACGCCAGAGCACACAGGATCCGTCGGTATGAAAAAGGCCAACAATTCTTTGAACAAAATAAGCAGTTTAACTCCAACACCAAACGATTCTACGAAGAACCTGGTAAAAATAAAATAGAGATCAATGCAACACCAACAGCAGGAGAAATGGAAGAATATTGGTAAAAAAAAAAATATGGGCGGCGAAGTAGCTACCCCAGAAAAGATCAATTAAAACAACAAACGTAGCACCTGAACAATTTCGGACACCCATAACACCGCTCCTGAAAAAATCAACTGGAAAGCACCGGAGCACGACAAAATTCCCAATTTCTGGCTAAATTATTTAACTGGGACACACAAGTCGCTGGCAAAACAGTTCAATGAGATGCTAACAGAGCCAGAAACAACACTTGAATGGCTCACTGAAGGGAAAACTATCCTAATTCCCAAATCTACTGAAACAACAAACCCACGAGACTACAGACCCATAACATATCTCCCTACTTGCAAAACCTTAACTACAATAATATCGCAGAGGATGAGAAAATATCTAGAAGAAAACGACCTGTTTCCAGAAGAGCAAAAGGGATACTGCAAAAACTCATGTGGCTGTAAAGAAAAAGAAGGGTCTAAGCATGCCTTGGATCAATAACTAGAACGCTTTTGACAGTATTCCTCACACATGGAACCTGGAAGCTCTAGTCATGAACAAGGTAGCATCAACAATAATAAAATATATAAAACGTCATGAATAAATGGCAAACAGTGCTGTAGTTACAGACAAAAGAGGGAATTATAAAAACTAAAGCCATCCCCATTAGAAGAGAGGAGTCCAAGGAGATTTGCTCCCTCCACTTCTTTTCTGTTTGGCACTGACGCCTTTAACCAACTTGCTAAGCAGAACTGATTGTGGATACAACTACTATGGTGAAACAATCAACCATCTCTTGTTTATGAATGACATCAAAGTGTATGCTGCAAATGATAAACATCTGTAAACATTATTACAGACAGTGCATGGATTTACGAAAGAAATCAATATGAAATTCAACTTAGAAAAATTACCAAAACAACATTGAAAAGGGGAAAACTATTTAAAGATAACAACATCTCACTAAATGAAGAAAATTAAATAGCGAACTAGACCAAACTCAGACATACTAATACTTGGGAAACACTGAAGAAGATAAGGTATAACACACGTAAATGAAAGTTAAGATAATGAAGGAATATTATGGACGAATTAGATTAATATTTGAAACAGAGCTCAATGCAAAAAATAAGATAAGTATCAATCTCTAGCTGTCCCAGTTATACGCTGCGGGTATAGTATTCTTAATTGGACACTAAACGATCTAGCCAATCTAGACAGGAAAACAAGAAAACTAATGACGGAATTTAGAATACAACCCACAAAATCTGACATGGAAAGGTAATATATACGATGAATTGAAGGTGGACAATAACAGCAACAATGACAACAACAACACCAGCGGCAGAAGCGCCTGCACCAGCGGCAGCAGCGCCTATATCAGCGGCAGCAGCAGCAGCGGCAGCAGCAGCGGCAGCAGCAGCAGCACAAACACCACCACCACCACCACCACCAGCGACGGGTCCGGCAGTGACAACAGCATCGGCAGCGATAGCACCACCAGCACAAGGGCACAGACGCAGAAATATGTCGCTTCTGTAGGCGGCCCATTCTAGCATCGTCTTATCAATCACAGATCCTCCTTTGGGATATCTGAAAGTTACAACATCAAGTCCCTGGCAAGCTACGTATGGCGTTTAAAAGATGAGTATATGTATATGCCATACATAAATAAATGGAGGCTCTTAGAACAACCGGGACCGAACCTCAACGGGAGCAAACGATGTAGGCTTTGCTTGGCCGAAAGAGCAAGAATCTTGAAAACCTCGCTTGACCCGGAGACATTTTTAAACTCCAAAAAAGAGATGTTTCGTCAGTACCCTCATCAGAGGAAATTCAATTTGAAAACATAGAATTCTCCAGTTGCCGGCAAGGAAAACACTGTCTCTTTCAGACGTCTTCGGTAGGGGTCATGAACAGAATTGGAACTGGTCTAAGGGAGATAACACCACCTTACCCAAGGTTCTACCACTAAAGTTGCACTATATATATAGTGGAGGCGCAATGGCCCAGTGGTTAGAGCAGCGGACTCGCGGTTTCGATTCCCAGATCGGGCGTTGTGAGTGTTTATTGAGCGAAAACACCTAAAGCTCCACGAGGCTCCGGCAGGGGATGGTGGCGAACCCTGCTGTACTCTTTCACCACAACTTTCTATCACTCTTACTTCCTGTTTCTGTTGTGCCTGTAATTCAAAGGGTCAGCCTTGTCACACTGTGTCACGATGAATATCTCCGAGAACTACATTAAGGGTACATGTGTCTGTGGAGTGCTCAGCCACTTACACGTTAATTTCACA
>NC_068986.1:3393999-3396847 GCF_001194135.2 Octopus bimaculoides | reverse complement strand
TATATATATATATATATATGTATATATATATATATATATATATATGTATGTATGTGTGTGTGTGTGTGTGTGTGTGTGTGTGTGTGTGAATGTATACACATACACACACAAACACACGCAAACACATAACTTATATACATACACGCACTCGTATACTTATACATACAGGCACATATGTTGGTGTATATATATAAATATACATACAGAGTCACCCCCAAAACGTATACACACTGTCACATCTGAAAACTCAATTTTCATATCGATTTAACCTATTAGAAATAAAGGGAGTCAGACTAAACTTTGAACAAAGGAAATGTACCCTAAAGGGCTACAAGAATTTTGCACAAAGGAAATGTACACTAAAGTGTTAGAAGAATTTTGGAAATGCAGTCGAAGTGCAAAGACAGTTTAAGAGGGAGATTCAAAGAGATCCACCTACGCGACTTATCTTTAATCTAATGGCAGAATTCTAGGTTAGGCACTCCATATAACCCCTCATAACTTCTTTGATTTTTGGAATTTTCAGAAGATTTTTGGCGAATATGTTTTCTGCATACGGAAATTCATGCAATTAAAACCATTTTTTAAAATTTTACTTGTTTCAGTCATTAGACTGAGGCCATGCTGGAGTACTGCTTTAAAGAATTTTTGTTGTTGTATCAATCGACCCCAGTACTTAATTTTTTACTAAGCCCAGTACTTATCCTATTTGTCTCCTTTGCCGAACCGTTAAGTTACGGGGACGTAAACATACCAACACCGGTTGTCAATCGGTGGTTGAGCGCGAGCGCGCACACACATACACATATGTATGTATACACACACACACACACACACACATACGACAGGCTTCTCCCAATTTCCGTCTCTCAAATCCACTTTGATCGGCTCTAGGCCATAGTAGGAGATACTTGTCCAAGGTATCATGCAGTGGGACTGAAACCGGAACCATATGGTTGGGAAGCAAGCTTTTTACCACTCAGCCACGCCTGCGATTGTGCGAAAAGAAGAAATTTTTTGCATGTGATTTAAGTGCGATTTAGCTATTATTTTTAGCACATCTCACGACTACCTGATAACTTTCTCATTTCTTTATCACTCTGACGTGTATTGATGTTTTCCAATATTTTTCTCCCCATAAACACATTTGCTGGGATTTAAGCAAAAAATTCAGACTGTCCGTATTTTAAACTTTAATAAAAAAAAAAAATAATCGAAAAAGAGTGGAAATTTTAGGAATTATGAAGGGTGTGCAAGGGGTTTTAAGAAATTAAGAAGTGTTTTTTTTCCCCTAATCGTGTGAATTCTCGTGTGAAGAACGCAAATTCGCAAAACCTTTCTGAAAATTCACCAAAATAAAAAAAAAGAGTTACGAGGGGGTTATATGGAGTGCTTAAACCAGAATTTCGTCATTCTAATTAAAGGTAAGTTTGAAGCCTATGAAACTGTTCAGAAACTTCCGGAAGAATGCGGACATTGATGAGCCCCACAAAACAAGAAAGGGTACGGCTATGTATTACTAGATTTTCAAACAAGTCGTAAGATAGGAATTTCAAGATCAAGCGCCCATCACATTTTGATGCGCTGTCACTGATTGAAAAGTTACATTCCAAGAATGACTCATGCTGTTTATAGCGAAGGTGACCGGGATTGAAGTTCACGGATCGTGAGTCGTCCGACCTGACAAATTAATTTGTTCACCCTCTGGCGATTTATGTGAATGATAATAGTTGATGTCTCCCACTGCGTGGTTTATCTGAGGGTGTCACTGGCGTCATTTCTATAAATAACATGTGAGAACCTGCGGCCCTTTCGTTCATCTGGCATTCAATGACGGTGCGTTGCTTGCCGGCAATGAAGAAGAAGAAGAAGAAGAAGAAGAAGAAGAAGAAGAAGAAGAAGAAGAAGAAGAAGAAGAAGAAGAAGAAGAAGAAGATGATGATGATGATGCCGACGACGACGACGACGACGACGACGATGGTGATGAAGAGGAGGATGAAAACGGAAGCGGAGGAGGAAGAAGAGTTGAACGACCTATGTCAATAACAAAGTGTTGCTCAATTTTGCATTACTTTCGGTACAATGTATGTATGTATGTATGTATGTATGTATGTATGTATGTATGTCATTATTCAGTTTATTTCAAGATTTCTTGCCAATTAATTCACGAAAAATTAATTTGCGAAGATACCATTGATTCTGTTATTATCTAGTGTAACAATTTAAAAACGATAATAACAGAATCAATAATGTAGGCGTTTCCAGACCCCAAAAAGCATTAAATAGCTGAAGGATTAAAATTAATCAAAGGACATACCAAATATGTCTACCTGCTGGAAATAACAGTCAAAACTCTTACTTAAATCACCAAAATACACAGATAATAACTACAGAAATCAACCGTCCGAAGGCAAACGGGCTAAGACAATCTCTCAACGTACATTTAAGGATGTCAATACATAAAAACTTAAATGTACGCTGGGAGACTGTCTTAGTCCGTTTCCCGTCGGTCGGTTGATTTCTGTAGTTATTATCTGTGTATTTTGGTGATTTAAGTAAGAGTTTTGACTGTTATTTCCAGCAGGTAGACATATTTAGTATGTCCTTTGATTAATTTTAATCCTTCAGCTATATATATATATATATATATATCGTTTATTTCAGAACAGAGTAGTCCTGGATTCGTTCATGCAGCGCAGCACCTTGCGGTAGTGTCTTCTACTATAGCTTCTGGTTGACCCAGTACATTACGAGTGATATTCGGTTGACAGAAATTGTGCAGAAGCCCGTCATATATATATATATATATGTGTGTGTGTTTGTGTTTATGTGTATCTATGTTATTGTT
>NC_068986.1:3392736-3393989 GCF_001194135.2 Octopus bimaculoides | reverse complement strand
TGTACATACATATATATATACATATACATATACATACACACATATATACATACATACATACATATATATGTATGTATGTGTGTGCGTGCGCGCGCGTATGTTTATGTGTGTGTGTATGTTTGTGTGCATGTATGTACATGCATGCATATATAGAGTCTGATGAGGCGTCCACGAGGCTAAAGCTTTTGAGGATATGAAACCAGTGGTTACTCTATGACCGGACATTAACTTTATTACTTTAATACTTTATTGCTCTATGCTTTAGAGTGTGCTTCTTTTTCGAATATATATGATTCATTGACGATATTCAGAGTGGAAAAGCAAAACTTGCAAAAGCGCTGTCACATTAGAAGTTCTAATTGCGCTTCAGTAGGTTTCGTAATTCAAAAATAAGTTAATAACGTTCACATATAATTACAAAATGAATAATTTATTCTATGTGGCTTTCATTGCAATCCGGGTTGGAAGAGGGCCAGAAGTCCGCAGATTAGAAAGCAGAGAAGCTGGATTTGCAGGAATTCTGTACCTTTATGGCTGGGAGCACCATCCTGGGTCCACATATAGTTGCCCTCTGGGTAGCTGGCCTTGAGCCATGGTACCTTAGCGTGTTGTTGTAGGCATCAGCACCCACCTTTTCATCGGTTTTGCAATACTTGCTTTTGAAAGTCGTGGTTTTCTGATTGCAGCCCTCATGTGAAATCCGGCTTTGTGCAGCTTCTGGCAAACAATTTTTGTGGAAACTGTGTTATCAAGGTGGTCATTAAGCTCTGCAGTAATTTTGTGAGCTGTACTTTTGTGATCCTTTCTAACAATTCGCGTAAGAGTCCGGCGGTCCCTACCTGAAAGTTTTGGTTTTCTTCCGGAGTTTTGTTTCGACGAGGAGGTTTATCCCTATTTCTCAATAGGCTGTCATTACTTTCGAGAGAGTACTTCTTGATACACCAAACATTTCGGCTGTTTCCGTTACGCTAGCGCTTGCCATACAAGCACCAACAATCTGACCTCTTTGAAAGTGGGATAGATCAGTCATTTTAATGAATTTTAATTACTTTTTTCTGATAATATCTGAAAAGAAACAGCAATTGTAGCAAAATATATTGAGCAACACTAATAATAAATCAAAAAACATACAAATAAACAAGCTTTTGACGGTTTTATAGATATTTCAAAATTATGATGCTATGATGCTAGATGTTTCCAATATTTTGTCCAGCCCCTATGTACGTGTGTGTGTGTGTGTGTGTGTGTGTGTG
>NC_068986.1:3386068-3391650 GCF_001194135.2 Octopus bimaculoides | reverse complement strand
CTCTCTCTTTTACTCTTTTACTTGTTTCAGTCATTTGATTGCGGCCATGCTGGAGCACCGCCTTTAGTTGAGCAAATCGACCCCAGGACTTATTCTTTGTAAGCCTAGTATTTATTCTATCGGTCTCTTTTGCCAAACCGCTAAGTTGCGGGGACCTAAAACACCCGCATCGGTTGTCGAACGATGTTGGGGGGACAAACACAGACACACAAACACACATACACACACATATATATATATATACATATATATACAACGAGCTTCTTTCAGTTTCCGTCTACCAAATCCACTCACAAGGCTTTGGTCGGCCCGAGGCTATAATAGAAGAGACTTGCCTAAGGTGCCACGCAGTGGGACTGAACCCAGAACTATGTGGTTGGTAGCCAAGCTACTTACCACACAGCCACAAAGAATGATAAATGAGAGTGTGATGGTGATGTATAGAATGTTGTATCCTGATAGAAAATTCTCAGTCAAATGAAATTTTACTTTTAGTTGGGAAGAGTGCACGGAATTGCGGTTAGGTCACTTGTCTTTAGCTCATAAATGTTGTGAACTCGGTTCCTGGAGTGGGAGACGTGTTTTGTCCCTAATGAGAAAATTGTTTAAAAAATTTTGTGTATTGTAGAAGTATAATCGCTCTATTCTTTACTACTCTAGGCATAAGGCCCGAAATATTCGGGGAGGAGGAGGACAATCGATTTGATCGATCTCAGTACGATTTATCGACTCCGAAAGGCAAAGTCGACCTCGGCGGAAATTGAACTCAGAACATAAAGACAGACGAAATACCGCCGAGCATTTCACCCGGCGTCTTAACGTCTCTGCCATAAATTTTAACAACAAAATCTTATGTGGACCCTTCAGGGTCATATGGCCCCCGGTTGAGAACCACTGTTTTAGGGAGAAAGAGAGAGAGAGAGAGAGAGAGAGAGAGAGAGAGAGAGAGAGAGAGTGTGTGTTCATTAATATATGATAGAAAATATATAACTTGTTATTAGTGATGGAAGCAGTATTAGTAGTACCAAAAGGTAATCTTTATATCCAACTAAACATGGATGCCTTGCTAGAATACCGAATACTGCGTTATTAGCCTTGAGGGATCTTTTTTAAAACGGGGGCCACATTTTTCATTAACGAAACACTTTGAAACTTGGAACACTGGTAGAATGTGTCATATAAAACATCTTTTTCTCTTAGTCTTCTTTAAAAAAAAGAAATCCCTAAGTTATTCCATGTTAAAGTTGTCGTATTTCTGTAATTTCAACCAATCACTGACGTCCATTCAGCCGATATACATTAAGTGCCGACTACATAAACAAACGATTCTGAAACAATTCTATCGGTGATAGGGTTAGGGTTAGGGTTAGGGTTAGGGTAAAACAGCAAATTTAAAAAGAGAAAAGCAAATAAAACGAAGAAAGAAAAAAAAAGAAAATGAAAAAGCAAATTTAAAATGAAAAAAGCAAATAAAACGAAGCTATGGCTTAATCAGCCAAAGGAGTAAATGTAAACAACTGAATACTTGTCAGTGATTGGTTGAAATTATCGAAATAAGACAATTTTTTACATGAAATAAATTCGAATACAAAAATATTTTTCTGTTCTATAACACAAAATAGATAAGTATACGAAGTTTGAAAGTCTTTCGGTACCAAAAACACTACGTAAAACATTAATGAAAAATGTGGCCCCCGTTTTAAAAAAGATCCGCCTTGAGAGATCCTCTCATATAGGCCCTTGGTGTATAAAAGCACATACACAGATCGTAGGAGACGAATGGTGGATAAATTGTTATTATGAACGTATAATTTACTTCTGGTGATTTACCATCAGAGGAGAAAATCTCTTCTGGATTAAACTAAGTCAAGTTGAAGAACATGCATATCTAAATCTTTTTTCTCTGACATAATATAAAATTCTGAAAGATTTTAGTCGTTGGTATAGCACTATTTCATCTTCCTTTGGAATCACCAACACGGCATAACTCGAGACACGAATAAAGTACGCTAAATTCAATATTCTGCGAAGTTTCTTAAAAAGAAATGAAGTTTCTTAGAAAAATAGTTCATAATTTTAGAAACATGTTTCTTTCTTTTTTTCTGTTTATCCTAAATCGTAAACTGCATAGCTGTAGAGAAACTAAGGAATTTAATTTTCGTGAAAAACACTTTATTTCGCGGCGCCCCGCTGCGGGTTGCCCACATTGATATCTCCGTCTCTAAACTGGAGATCTTTAGCCCGGTTCTACTGCGATACACTCCTTCACATTTATTTTCTCTTCTTGATTACTTAGACTTATTTGTTTTCAGCAATCAATGGATTTTGACATTTAAAAAGGATGGGTCTCTTATTTACAAGTTATTCAAAACTGACCACAATTTGTTGGCTCACACATTTTTTTCTCTCTCTTTCATCTTTTACTGGACTGCAGCCATTCTAGAGCACACTCTTGAAGAGTTTTAGCCGAAGAAATCGGCTTCAGCGCTTGTTCTTAAGTCTGGTATTTATCGTATCGTCCTCTATTGCCGAAGCGCTAGGTTACGGGATCGCAAATAAACAAGCACTGGTTGTTAAGTGGTGTGGGAAACAGAGACACAAAGACCTGCGCACGCGCACGCACGCATACACACACGTGCACACACACACACACACACACACACACACATGCACACATACAGGCACACATACACGCGTGCGTACACACACGTACACACATACATATGCATGTCTTTCGTAAGCGGTATCTTCGGACCATTTGCAGATACACCCTACATGACAGAATTTTGAACATTGACATATTCTTTAAATGCAAACTTAGTGGTATTGAATCCTTTCTATTGCAATCTTAATTAAGATGGATTGGTCATGTTGTCCGAATGATTTGTGACGTCACAATTCCAACAGTTCTTATGTATGGCCAGCTCCATGGTGGAAAGAGAAGCCTAGAAAGACCATAGCATAGGCACAAGGATAAGCTCAAAGCTTTTTCTTGAAAAAAATCCCAGAAAAAAACACACAACATTTGAAAACGATTGCATATAATTACAATTGATGGATGTTAACATGCAATAGAAGCATAACGAACCGGATCAGCTGGGTCATCTAGGTCAGTTAAAAGAACTGAGAGCAAAGACAAAGTCTCAAACTAATATGTCAGCCATTTCGTTTAACAATCTTTTCATATGTCTAGTCTGCTGATTAGGCATAGTAATATGTGAGTCGACCTGCACAGCAGACGAATATATCGATGAGGAGTCTAATCTTGCTTTGATACAGTAGCTTCCGAGACACTAGCCTCGTTCTGAGCTACACTGTAGAAACGGTCTCAGTTCCAGCCAGGTTTTGGTCAAAGACACATGTCTTCATTGCAGCTCCACACGCAATCTCCCACGTGTGACTCACACGTCTATTCACCCCGATACAAGATATATGGTTGGTAAACAGATATTTTATCACATACACATTCTTAAAATGACTGTTCTCATTACACAAGTGTATACATACTGTAATACAAATATGGTGTTACTTCTTTCAGTGCAAAAGCAAAAAGCAAAACTTTCCTTGTCTGTAAACTCATATGTTTTTGTACCGTACTACATGCTTCCACCACAAAAGGAGAACACAGAATAAACAATACATCTATACACAAAAATGTCTTGCGGTGATTCACACTAATTGCTTTTCCATTTAATAACACGCACTTGAACAGTCAACGACCTCTATAATTTTGTCCGTAAATCGTTTGTTGGATTCAAGTCTCACGAAAGACATAGATATCAGAGCTAAAACAAAATAGAAAAATACAATAACAAAAGACAAATAAAATTGCTGTTAGACCCTCGTACATCGAATCGGCAGGTGGATCAAAGAAAAATATATTTATAGTACTGATGTCCATTCCTCCCTCTCCCAACCTCTCTCTCTCTCTCTCTCTCTAAAAACGGTTGTGTTCAGATCGAGGGGTGAGTATTAGCCTCCGTCACGTTTAAAAAGTGCCCAGCATATACCCTGTGTTACGACGGCAACTCTATGATTCTTTCAGAAGTTACAGGCCTCGTTACTATTAAGGGCTTTTTTGGTACTTTGCAGGACACTAATTTTATCGAAATCTAATTTCTGGACGGCTAAGGCACATACACGCAAAGAGCCGCAAGTCTGGCGGATAAATTCGTCGACATACAGGGCTGGCCCAAAGTCACCTGACAGTAAATCAAAACCATTTAATTCCAAGATTTATTTATGTTTAACATAAATGAATTTAATAAAACCGTCTAAATATGAAACATGAAAATTGTTCAAATTGAAGACCTTCTTGAGCGACACATTTTTCCATTCGAATCTGCTATAGCAGAAGACACTTGCCCAAGGTGCCATGCAGTGGGACTGAACCCAGAACCATGTGGTTGGTAAGCAAGCTACTTACCACACAGCCACTCCTAATCAGTGTTTTCTTTTTAAAAAATTGTAATTTTAAAGCAGGATGTTAAGAGAAATAAAAAAAAAAGAATAAGAAAAAGTCATGGCTGGCTAGATAACTGGAGTATAAACAAACATGTATGCACACAGGCACACACATAGCACACAGGCACACACATAGCGCGCGCACACACACACACACGAAATATGACTGAAACTGAACGTAAAAAAATTCAATATGTCCTGAATTCATCCACGAGGATGCGAGAAATATGCATTCATTTCAATATTTCACCCAGAGATCGATAAAATAAGTACAAGTTTAACAATGAGGTCAATCTAATCGATTTACTCCTTGTGCCAAAATTTGAAACCAATATTTCACCCACAAGTGAAGGCGCGTGGCCTAGTGATTAGGTTGTTGCACTCACGATCGCTAGATCTTGGGTTCGATTCCCTGACTGGGTGGTGCATTGTGCTCTTGAGCAATACACTTCATTTCAAAAGGCGTTGAGCTGGTAGAAACGTTAGCATGCCGGGCGAAATGCCTAGCGATATTTCGTCTGTCATTACGTTCCGAGTTCAAATTCCGCCGAGGTCGACTTTGCCTTTCATCCTTTCGGGGTCGATAAATTAAGCACCAGTTGCGTACTGGGATCGATATAAACGACTGCCCTCCTCGCCCAAAATTTCGGGCCTTGTGTCTAGAATAGAAAAGAATATACTCTCCCCTAAACATTGGTGACTTTTCAAAAAAAAAAAAAAAAAAAAAAAAAAAAAGGAAAGAAAAAGGCAGGGTGTGATTTGAGAGAGATTTATTCGACCTGCAAGTTATAGGTTCACTCGATTCTTCGAGGTTTGATTATTTGATTGCTCTGATGTTTCATTTTAATATCAAATTTCCCAGTTTTCGTTATGCAAAGGCAACCAATCCTAAATAATCATATAAATATCTTTCTCGAATTTCTACACTAGAAGTCACGCTTGTTGCTCATGCTTCTTTTCATTGGTTAAGAAAAATGTATTTATGATTTCCTTATGTAATTATCTATAGCCATTTGACCTGGGAAGGCGTTATTCATTTCAGTCAACAATCGCTCCCATTGGTTCACACCAACTTACATTTGTTTATACAATTTCAAGGTATTATAACTGGATGTTTT
>NC_068986.1:3385256-3385968 GCF_001194135.2 Octopus bimaculoides | reverse complement strand
ATGTGTGTGTGTATGTATGTATGTATGTATGTATGTATTTGTGCATGTATGTATGTATCGCCACGCACCCTCTTCCAAGTAAGTTTTATCTTAATAATTCTGATGCGCACTCTCTACGATCTTTTTACTCTTTCGTTTTTCCCTCTCTCTCTTATTCTTTTACCTCCTCTTCTCCCACTATTCTATCCTATTACCTTGTCACTCTCTCTCCTTCACTCTCCCTCCCTTGCTCACGCGGCCCCCCTCGTGACCATCGGCTATCTTTCTTTCTTCTCCTAACTTGCGTTTTTCTTTCTCTCCGTTGTAGCCGGAACAAGGAAGACGTGTTCTTGTCTGTCTCTTATCCAAGCTTGATTTACGCGTTCGTCACCACAACCTCAGTTAGGCTTAGCAGCCCTTCCTGTTTGTTTTCACTATCCTGTTTGTGTTACCAATTTTGACCCACCGCAAAATCTCAAATTTTATTTAATTTGCTTTGAGGGAGCAACTGTTTTATCGAAAGCGTATATTGTTGTTAAATGCTCGAAATACTAGAGTAGAAAAATAGCCAACAGCTGATGAAGGGTCGTTCTTTATGTTGTTTGTCCTGTTTTCCATCTGTGTCTTTCGTTGTTCGAAAAAATAGTTCATATTCCATGTACTCGTGCTTCGTATGTTTTTGTTACACACGTTTCATGACGTCCTGTGCCCACATATGCATATATATATATAT
>NC_068986.1:3383087-3384468 GCF_001194135.2 Octopus bimaculoides | reverse complement strand
CTTGTCTTTTTTTTACTGTCTTGTTCTCACTGTCCTGTTCTTGTTTACACTTTCACCCTCTGCAAAAAATCCCAAATTTTATTTAATTTGCTTTGCGGGAAGGACTGTTCTAACGAAGTTGTGTATTGTCCTTGCCTTCGAAACGCGGAGTAGATGGAACAGGGACAACTGAAGAAGGGAAATATTCTTTATGTTGCATGTCTCGTTTCTTTGTTTGTGTTTTTCGTTGTTCGAAAAAAAGTTCGTTTTCTGTCTTCGTCTTTATGTTTTCGTCTCTCATTGTGTTTAACGTTTTTTGTGATGTCCTGTACCCATATATGCATGTATGTATAATGTATATATATAGATGTAGGTATGCACATATATGTATGGATATATGCATATATTCATATATTATTTATATTATATATATATATATATACGACGGGGTCGATGTGATCGACTTAGCTCCTCCCGAAAGAGCTCGCCTTGCGTCAAAACTTGAAATTATTACATACATACATACATACATACATACATACAGGATCGGCTCAAGGTACCGACAACTCGGGTAGTCACCCGGAGCGCCATGTGCTTGGTGGCACCAAGGACGTGACAAAGACAAGAACATTTCCACGACTGTCAGCTTGTACACGCCAAGTTCAGCTAGTCCGGAGCGCCGGCAACCCTAGGGTCGGCCCTACATACATACATACATACATACATACATACATACATACATACATACAAACTTACATACATACGTACGTACGCACGTACATACGTATCAGACTGCCCATCCTTCTCAAGGAAGTGGATCAGTTAATATAACAGCTTTCTTGAATTTCAGCTGTAAACTTTATACGATTTTTAAAGCTTTATCTTTCTGCTAGCTAAAGAAAACTTACTGACGATTTCCTTGTAAGCTATTCACACGCTAGTTTTTGTAACTTGCACCGATAGAGCATAATTTAATCTACATTTGTTTCCTATTTTTTTCATAACACATCCTTTTCTTTGTAATATTAGAAAGACTTCGTTTACAGACAAGGTGTGTGATAAGAAGTTTGCTTCTCAACCACATGGTACCGGATTCACTCGCACTGCTTAGCACCTTAGGCAAGTGTCTTCTACTATCGGCTCGGAACGACCAAATCCTTGCGAGTGGATTTGGTAGACGGAATCTGAAAAATGTCTGTGGTTTATGTGTGTGCGCGCGTGTGTGTATGTTTGTTCCCCACCGTCGCTTGACAACCGGTGTTGGGTTGCTTACGCCCCCGTAAGCTGACAGTTCGCCAAAAAGGGGAAATGCCGACGATAATATATGTATACCCAGAATGAAAATATGCTAACTAAAAATGAACATATGCACACTCACGCGCACATAACTATGCACACACAC
>NC_068986.1:3380410-3382838 GCF_001194135.2 Octopus bimaculoides | reverse complement strand
TTAACGACTCGTACAACATATCAGTGTGTGTCTGTGTGTGTGTGCATAGTTATGTGCGCGTGAGTGTGCATATGTTCATTTTTAGTTAGCATATTTTCATTCTGGGTATACATATATTATCGTCGGCATTTCCCCTTTTTGGCGAACTGTCAGCTTACGGGGGCGTAAGCAACTCAACACCGGTTGTCAAGCGACGGTGGGGAACAAACATACACACACGCGCGCACACACATAAACCACAGACATTTTTCAGATTCCGTCTACCAAATCCACTCGCAAGGATTTGGTCGTTCCGAGCCGATAGTAGAAGACACTTGCCTAAGGTGCTAAGCAGTGCGAGTGAATCCGGTACCATGTAAAATTGTTTTAATACTGAATTATTTTCTTGAAGGTGACATTAAAAAAAAAACGCTTTACACTGCGTGACTAGAAATCTGATGGTTTTACAATTATTGAAATGAATAATCCAATCCTGATTCAAATCACAAAAGGCAGTCTGTGAATGATTCCTAAGGATATCATAAGCAAGGCTTCTTTAACAGTAAAAAAAGGACAAAGTATGAAAGAAAAAAAAGAAAAAAAGGATGCAGAAAACAAAAAAAAAAAATGGGAAAAATACGAAAAATCTAAAATAAAAAATACTCGTAATTTGGGAAATTTTGCTTTGCAGTTAGGCAGATTTCAGCTGATGTTTTCACTAGGTGTGATGACATTGTTAGGACGAACACATCAAAACCCTTCGGATCTTTTCTGCTTGACTTCCAAGATTTCAAAAATCAAAGTTTATTAAACATTTTAAAATTTGCTACAATTACGTAGTTTTCAAAGCTGCATTTTGCTGGAGCATTTTTGTTCGACGTTCTAGCGATTCTGCCAGTTCGCCACCTTAATATAGCTTTCAAGTTTTGACACAAGGCCAGCAATTTCGGGGAAGGGAGACGTCGATTAAATCGTTAATACGCAGGACAAAATGCTTGGCGGCCTTTCGTCCGTCTTTACATTCTGAGTTCAAATGCTGCCGGGGTCCACTTTGCCTTTCACCCTTTCGGAGTCGATAAATTTAGCACCAATTGAACACGGGGGTCGATGTAATCGACTTACACCTCTCCCCCGAAATTACTGGCCTTGTGCCAAAATTTAAAATCATCATCATCATCATCATCATCATTATTATTCATTTATTTATTCATTTATTTTGTTAAGAGTTCCAAACATATTTAGAATTATTTTTTAGCAGCAACATCGGTAAAGATTTACTGTTTTTGTTTCCATCTTTGTTTTTGCCAGAGGTGAAATTCCGTCATATTTTGTTCTTGTTGTTGTTGGCACTCCGTCGCTTACGACGTCGAGGGATCCAGTTGATCCGATCAACGGAACAGCCTGCTCGTGAAATTAACGTGCAAGTGGCTGAGCACTCCACAGACACGTGTGCCCTTAACGTAGTTCTCGGGGATATTTAGCGTGACACAGTGTGACAAGGCTGACCTTTTGAATTACAGGCACAACAGAAACAGGAAGTAAGAGTGAGAGAAAGTTGTGGTGAAAGAGTACAGCAGGGTTCGCCACCATCCCCTGCCAGAGCCTCGTGGAGCTTTAGGTGTTTTCGCTCAATAAACACTCACAACGCCCGGTCTGGGAATCGAAACCGCGAGTACGCTGCCCTAACCACTGAGCCATTGCGTCTCCACTCATATTTTATGTACAGTACAAATATCCGAGTTTTCCATTGTTCAAGTGTTATGTGTTTTTACTTTTTCGTCAAACTTGCTCGTTTTTAAACTCATGTTCGTGTTTACAAAGTTGCCAAAAACCTATCTGTAATTCTTCGGGGTGTGTTCGTCAGACGAAGAAATGTTGTTAAACAAGTAAATTATTTACTAAATAAAACGAAAATGTCCAACAACAAACTTAATTTTTTTTCCAGCCCAAAGTAAAAGGGTGTATACTCAAAGTGTAATAATCCTGGATTACTCTGACAACCAATGGCAAGTAATCTTTATCAGTTGTGGTCTCTAGCTTACAGCCTCTTATCTATGGTTAGAGTGAGCCCGTTCGGTTACGCGTAGCTCAACGTCATCACTTATCACTCTGCCGCCACCTTTCTTCTGTTCAGATGGAACTTGAAAGATTGATGAAAGCTTGATCAGCGAGGAAGAACTTCATCGTTAATTCTCCCAGTCACGTTCACTACGGTACTTCTTTCGCCTCATAATCATCAGACAGAAATAAAACTTCCTTATCAACACACACACACACACACACACACACACACACACACACATCTTTTACCCTTTACTTGTTTCAGTCATTAGACTGTGGCCATGCTGGGGCACCGCCTTGTTGGGTTTAGAACAAATCAAGCCCAGTGCTTATATTTTTAAGTCTTGAATTTATTTTATCGGTCTCTTTCGCGGAACCGCTAAGTTAC
>NC_068986.1:3374137-3380303 GCF_001194135.2 Octopus bimaculoides | reverse complement strand
ATATATATATATATATATATATATACACGACGGTCGGCCCGGGCTATACCAGACGACACTTGCACATGGTTCCGCGCTCTGGGACTGAACCAGGAGTCATGTAGCTGGAAAGCAAACGTTTTATCACACAGCCACTCCTGCACTTATATATAACTTTTAACTACTGGGTCCAGGGAAGGGATAGTACCCATAACCGCCGCAGGCTCCCGACATCGGTGAGATTGATGCTGCTAAAGCTATTTTGAAACCGTTGTAAGCCAGTATTTGCTAGAAAAGCATGGGTGATAGCGCTTAACATAAGTGATGAAAGGGAAAACGAGTGAATCAGGAATGCTTGGATGGGAGTGGCGTGAGACCAGTCAGCTCTGATGAGCAGAGGTCATTCCAGTTGCAACAGAAGGCAGAAAGAAGACGCAGCACATCCGTGTGCCAGAAAATGAAGCATGTCTTTGAATGGTTTTATGCCAATCAGCTAAGTCATCATTTTCTAGACACAATATAGAATTTCTGTTTGTGCGGGAGCAACATTATCCCAGCTGTGGGAACAGTACTTCATTGTGAATCTCATTTGAGCTTTGTAGACGCAGTTGGCTTATCTGGGGACATATTTTATTTTTTGTAAAATAAGTGCGCTTTATATACCTTCAAATATTATCTTATAATATTTTGTCATTTGTCTGATTACTAAGGCACTGAGCTGACAGAATCGTTACCACACCGAACAAAATACTTAACGGCATTTTTTCCGGCTTTTTACGTTCTGAGTTCAAATTCCGCTGAGGTCGACCTTGCCTTTTCACTTTCATCCTTTCGGGGTCGATAAAATAAGTACTAGTTGAGCACAGGTAACGATGTAGTCGACTAGTCGCGCCTCTACCAAAATTTCAAACCTTGTGCCTATAGTAGAAAGGATTGTTTTTTCCATTTGTCTGGTCGCTAAGGTGTTGAACTGGCAGAATCATTAACAGCGCCGAACAAAATACTTAGCAGTATTTCTTCCGGTTCTTTGCGTTCTGATTGCAAATGCCGCCGAGATCGACTTTGCCTTTCATCATTTCGGGTTCGATAAAATAAACAGTTGAGCGCAGGGATCACTGTAATCGACTTCCCCCTCCTCTCAAAATTACAGGCCTTCAACTAAAATTAGAAAGAAAAAAAACTTATTTATCGGTGAAGGCGAAACAAATAGCTTTTTTTTTTTAACGTTCTGAGTTCAAATCCCACGGAGGTCAACTTTTTTTTTCATTCTTTCGGGGTCGTTTAAACTTCTCCCCTCAAGACTAATGACCTCGTGTCCATTTTCAACCCATTTCCCTTGAGTCCTCAATTCCTGGCGGAGTCGTAGGGGCGCTGTAGTTACATAAGGCGCATCTTGGATACTTTAAGGAATGGTAGAGTCCATTTCTTTCCAGGTCTGACCCAAAAGGAGATAATGGAGAATCGCCACTAATATTTTGTTGGATCTTTAATTATTGACCCCGACCGGATGAAAGACAATTCAATTCGGTGATATTTGAACTCAGAGAGCAGGCAACCGAAACCATTACCGGAAGGTTATCTATTTGACAGTCTAAAGACTATGTCAATTTATCAACCACCTTATTCTTTCTAAGTCAGGTACAAAGTCACTAATATTATTTTCTACTCTAGGCACAAGGCCCGAAATTTTTGGGGAGTGGGGCAGTCGATTAGATCGACCTAGTACGAAACTGGTACCTAATTTATCGACCCCGAAAGGATGAAAGGTAAAGTCGACCTCGGCGGAATTTGAACTCAGAACGTAAGAGAGGGAGTAAATCGATTACATCGATCTAAATGCCCAACAGGTACTTATTTTAGCAACTCCGAAATGATGAAAGGCACAGTTGACCTCGGTAGGGTTTAAACTCAAAGCGTAAAGAGCCGGAAGAAATGCTGCTATGCATTTGGTCCGGTGCACTAAGGGTTCTGCCAGCCGGCTACATTCAGCGACCATATTATTAATACTTGTTTCGAATTTTCGCAAAAATTCAATAATTTTTTGGGAGGGAGGTTAGTCAATTACATCAACCTCCTCCAATCCATAACTGGTACATATATTTTCGACCCCGAGAAAATGATAGGCAAAGTCGACCCTGGTGGAATTTATAGTCAGAACGCAAAGACGGATGAAAAGTCGCCAAGCATTTTGGCCGGGCGTGCTAATGTTCCTGCGAGGTCACAGCCTTCATTTTATATAAAAATATATTGATATAAATATAAAACCATGAAGGTTATTAGTACATTATTATGCGGTATTGTTTTTCCTTAATGGAAGGTAGGTGTGGGTAATTCCCTAGATTTCCTGTACCTATTCGTTTTGACAGGGGTGGGGTAAAAAATTTGCGTAAACGGAACTTTGCGGTGAACAAATTTGATTGAATAAATTCTCCACTTTTACTGACTTGTTATGCTAATCATTTCCTTTTTAGTCGTAATAGCTGTATTAGCAATACTACTAGTAATATAATTGTTACGAATTGCTGCAACTGTCGAAAATACTCTACTACTCTTGGTTGCGATATTAAAAAAAATAATGACATTATTTGAGGGAAGTTACACGTGAGTTTAAAAGTTTCGATTTGACGAATCATTTTAAAACATGAACTAACGTGAGAGAAACAGCTGGATAAAAAAACTTTAATAATTTCTATATTCTTTTTGTTCCACCCTTCTAAAGCTTCCGGTTGACAACGAAAAGTTCAAAATTATCTACGACGAAAACAAATAAGAGGAAAAACAAACACAAATACCCATACAGACAAGGAAAGCCTGGAGGAAAAACGTCTGCTGCTTTAGCTGGTTGTATTCTCTCTAACCAGCATGACATGTCTTGCGACAGTCCTCTGCTTATCACTGCTAACAACAGCCTGTACAGGTAAGCCAGGACACTTAATTCTGTTTTAACTATTCATATATCTCTCAAATCTCTGTTTTTTCTCTTTCTTTACGTTTTTGCTGGCTTTTATCATTTCAAAGGTGTTACCGTTCGCTTTTTTTTAATAATTTTTTTTACGTGTTTTACGCGGGTTTTATTACAGAAAGCCTTTCTAATTAAGAGTTTGCAATATTATTTTGAACGAATGTAAGTGCATTGCCGCATTCTATTTTTACTATCACCTTAGAATCAATAAACACACACACACACAATATCGGGTTTCATAAACACAAAACGTTAATTAGATCGAGATTGTTTAAGTGTTTAAATTTTTATTTCATATATCGAATCCTAGTTTTATTTACCGATCCTAGTTTTATTTACCTGGCTTCTGAACTTTTAGTAAATTACTTTAATGTTAATTATTATAATCACTCGAATTATTATTATAACAAATGTTATGAATGTTGAGACTTTTTTGTAACCGTACAATTATTTTCTTTTTTTAATTAAGTTAAATTTTATTAAATGCGACTCGTATCGGACGACTTAGCGCAAGGACTGAAAAATAAAGCACAAAGTGGGTTAATGTCATTTATGCTAGTTGCATTATTTTCTATCCTATCATTTCTCTGGTTACTGTCTCTTTGATTGTCTCTGGTGGTGGTGCCGGTATTTCTGTGCGTGCCAATATTGTGTGTTGGTTTGCGTGTTTTCATCTTTTTTTCTTTCTTATCTCCACTATTATAAGGCGGCGAGCTGGCAGAATCGTTAGCACGCTGGACGAAATGCTTAGTGGCATTTCACCCGTCGCTACATTCTGAGTTCAAATTCCGCCGAGGCGACTTTGCCTTTTCCCCTATCGGGTTCGATAAATTGAGTACCAGTGAAGCACTGGAGTCGATGTAATCGACTAGTCCCCTCCCCACAAATTTCAGGCCTTGTGCCTATAGTAGAAAGGATTATCTCCACTATTATTGTTATTATTGTAAGGATAACCTTAAATTTTATGTTTTAAATACCTACCTGGCTTTGACATATGTATAGGTAGATTTTGGAATACCTGTTCTTCATTGTACTCTACTTCGTGGGAAAGATAAAAAGAATTTATATTTGCGTTTCATACAACAGAAATTAAGATTCTGGATAAAAAAAAAATCCAAAAGTTATTTTTTCGTTCATACGTTTACACCCCCTCATGCGTATCTTCCAAAATTTTGGTGGGGCAATGAAAACTTTTTGAATATCCGGAGTTGGACCTTCTTTTGCATCCCCACTAAGCTTATCTCCCCTCTCCCATACCTTTCGCATGAGTATAGAACAGTGGTTCCCAACCTGGGATCCGCAAAGGTAGTACTGGGGGTCTATGAACTAAATTCAAAATTTCGTGTGTGTGTGTGTATATATATATATATATAGATAAGGATAAGCATATTAAATGGGATCCATGGGGAAAACTCGTTTAAATAAAACTGGTTAGGAACCACTGTGAAAAGGTTGGGAACCACTGGTATAGAACGTCGTGTGACAGCTACTTTCAAATTTCACGCACACTCCGAGAGGGACGTTCAGCCAGTATCTCTTCCGGCGCCCCGGAGAGCCACAATGGACTTGGAAATACCTCCCCTTTTCAAATATTTCCCTTGAATTCTGAAGAGCGCTTCTACTTCCAGGATCCAAGTGTTGCTTTGTTCTGCCTTACCAAATTTCTCTTGGAATC
This sequence comes from Octopus bimaculoides, assembly GCF_001194135.2. Lineage (NCBI taxonomy): Eukaryota > Metazoa > Mollusca > Cephalopoda > Octopoda > Octopodidae > Octopus > Octopus bimaculoides. Next base: position 3,375,687 of record NC_068986.1, on the reverse strand, counting down.
AAATAACAATCTACTCCAGTTGTCAATGTTTGGCCTTTGTGTAATTTCAAGTGAACAAAGAATGACCAAATGGTTAACTTCATTTCACAATTATGAGGTCTCTGGTTCGATCGCGCTGCATGACATCATCGACAAATTTGCTTTTTCTTTCTTTTTTTTTCTTTTTTTTTTTTTTTAATCGGGGCTTCTTATCGGCACAAGCCTTTTGGGAAGAACTGGGTAGACGGAAACTGTTATCAAAAGGTCATGTTGATTCTGCCTGATAATTACAAGGGTACGAGTGTCTGTGGAATCCTCTGCTATTTGCACAGGATTACAGAGATTAGGCCTTTCCGAGATTAGGACCTTTTAGGACACTCCGCGTCGAAACCGACGGAGATTTATTTACAATATGTAAACAATATTAATATCAATTTAGAATGGAGTATTTTTTCTCAAAACCTATACATAGTTGCTGGCGTAGTACGGTGATTAAGAAGTTCGCTTGATAACCCCATGGTTTGCCGGTTCAATTGTCATATCCAGTGTTTTCCGTAACTACGGTTTCTCCTGTTATGGTTAGGGTAGGGGTTTCCAACCATCGTGTTGTGGATCATTTGGTACCGTGCCGCACGGAAAAGATAAATTTTAAAAGTTTATTTCTTTCGGTCTGCAGCGTGTTTTTGCATTATATATGTATTAAATATGTAATAATTACAAATTATATATTATACAGTTTGTGTTTTTTGTTAAGCGCGCGATCCCCCAATCCATGGAAAAATTCTCTTGCATGAAACCGGTCAGCGGTGCGAAAAAGAGGATGGGGACAGCTGGTCTAGAGAAGCCTGTCGTGTGTGTGTGAGAGATTTACGCTTAAATCTTTTAAAATCTTTTGTCAGGAGGAAAGGTACTGCCCATGAGTTTCCGTGACTTGTGGGAGAGCAGGAAGAAAATATTCTGAAAGCGGAAACCTGGCAACAGAGTGGACTCCGCTAATTGCACCCTAGGTGGTGGCAGTGGTGTTACATCGAATAAAGAGTTAGGTCTACCGATCTAACTAGGCCATAGCTGAATTTGAACTCGGAACGTAAAGTTTAGGAACAAATACTGTAAGGCATCCGGCCCGTTATTCTTAGAGTATTGCCAATTCTTGTATTTTTTTTTTTTTTATCGATTCGAAAGAATGAAAGGTAAAGTTGATCTCGACAGGAAATAAACCCTGAAAATAAAAATCCAGAACAAATAAGCAGATCCTTTTTTCTGACGCGCTGACAACTCGGCCAATTTACTTCGTTTATGCTATGTCCCTTTTTATTTCCTGTAAAATAGCAGTTTGGCAAGTAGAGATCGATAAAATAAGTAGCGGATCTTTTTTAAAACGGGGGCCACATTTTTCATTAATGTTTTACGTAGTGTTTTTGGTACCGAAAGACTTTCAAACTTCGTATACTTATCTATTTTGTGTTATAGAACAGAAAAATATTTTTGTATTCGAATTTATTTCATGTAAAAAATTGTCTTATTTCGATAATTTCAACCAATCACTGACAAGTATTCAGTTGTTTATATTT
>NC_068986.1:3372407-3374127 GCF_001194135.2 Octopus bimaculoides | reverse complement strand
CTTCGTTTTATTTGCTTTTTCATTTTAAATTTGCTTTTTTCATTTTCTTTTTTTTTTCTTCGTTTTATTTGCTTTTTTCTTTTTAAATTTTCTATTTTACCCTAACCCTATCACCGATAGAATTGTTTCAGAATCGTTTGTTTATGTAGTCGGCACTTAATGTATATCGGCTGAATGGACATCAGTGATTGGTTGAAATTACAGAAATACGACAACTTTAACATGGAATAACTTAGGGATTTCTTTTTTTTTTTTTAAGAAGACTAAGAGAAAAAGATGTTTTATATGACACATTCTACCAGTGTTCCAAGTTTCAAAGTGTTTCGTTAATGAAAAATGTGGCTCCCGTTTTAAAAAAGATCCTAAGTAGCTGACTGAAATTACTAGGGTCACTACAGGGGCGGTCTGAGCCGTCGGTCAATCGGACACTGCCCAAGGGCCCGGAGCTGGGAGGGGCCAGCACTAACTGTAAACTCTAAATCAATGCTAAGGGGCCCGGTAAACAGTTATGCCCGAGGGCCCTTAATACTCTCAGTCCGCCCCTGGGTCACTATGATCAATTCCTGAATGTGATGTCCCAGCATGGCCGCATTCAAGGGATAGAAAACATTAAGGGATTTGATGTTACATCAAAAAATGTTCTTGTTTCGCCTCAGGTCAGCGCTAACCATGCAGAAATATGATGAAAGGCATTCCAGCCGTGACCATCTCATTTTATAATCATGTACAAGGAAGCCCAGACCACTTATCTAATTTGTCCTTTTCTAAAGTAGTGGGAACGTGATTTGAGGGAGGTTTAGTTGCTGATTATACCCGGGTAGCTTCACCAGGAGACTCGACTCATCACAGGATAGCAAGAGTGGGATGAGGGGAGGCAAGGACTCGGGTTTGAAAGGAGTGCACACTTTCTTCTGGCTTATCATATCTGTTAATTGAAGTGGGGTGGAGACCAAAAGCGTCTTTCCCTCCAGTACTTGAGAAACTTTACCACGTCACGGATCTGTCATTAATCGGTGACATATAAGAAGCCCAGCAGTGTGTAACCGCGTAGGCTTGGCTGCTACATGTGTTGATTAAGGTTATATTTATTTGTCTGTGTATTTATCTGTTTATTTATTTATGTCTGTCTGGCTGTCAATGCCTGCCTATCTACCTTTTTATTTATTTAGGCGCAGGCAACGCTTCGTAGTCAAGAAACTCGTCTGCAACCACATGGTTTCAAGTTCAGTTTCACTGCGCTGCAGAGCAAGTGTCTTCTACTATAATTCCGGATTGACGAATACTCTGAGTGAATCTTGTGAATATAAGCGGAAACTGTGTCAAATCCCGCCATATATAATATAATAATAGTAATAATAATAATAAAAGAAGAGTGCCATTTGCTATCTCGTGAACAATATTTCGACATCTTGCGTGTCTTCCACTGGTTCAAAAAATAAATTTGTCAATCGACTTCATTTTCGTTTATATAGAAAGGATTGAGGTAACTCCTCCTGAAGATATAGAGTCAAAATTAAAAGAAGAGTGCCATTTGCTATCTCGTGAACAATATTTCGACATCTTGCGTTAATTTTCAAAAGCGTCTTTCCCTCCAGTACTTGAGGTAACTCAGGAGGAGTTACCTCAATCCTTTCTATATAAACGAAAATGAAGTAGATTGACAAATTTATTTTTTGAACCAGTGGAAGACACGCAAGATGTCGAAATATTGTTCACGAGA
>NC_068986.1:3370115-3372397 GCF_001194135.2 Octopus bimaculoides | reverse complement strand
TAATAAAAGAAGAGTGCCATTTGCTATCTCGTGAACAATATTTCGACATCTTGCGTTAATTTTCAAAAGCGTCTTTCCCTCCAGTACTTGAGGTAACTCAGGAGGAGTTACCTCAATCCTTTCTATATAAACGAAAATGAAGTAGATTGACAAATTTATTTTTTGAACCAGTGGAAGACACGCAAGATGTCGAAATATTGTTCACGAGATAGCAAATGGCACTCTTCTTTTAATTTTGACTCTATATCTTCAGGAGGAGTTACCTCAATCCTTTCTATATAATAATAATGATAATAATAATAATACAATTAAACCTTGGGAGAGGCATTATGCCTCTCCCAAGGTTTAATTGTATTTCTTTCAACACACGTATCCACATCAAGAATCTTGCACACGAAATACACATACGAAAAAAAAAAATAATAATCCCGGGATGGAATTTATAAACATTTAATACATCGCTACGTGCGTTTCCACAAATCACATGACTTAAGATCCCAGTCCGTATTCTTGAGCTGATTACAGCGTATTCCGTAGTATCCTTGGACATCCGGTTAGTCGACATAACATTCGTGGATGAACCAGAGAGAGAGGAACCACTGTTATATCGTCTGAAGAAATAAATCAATGATGATGTTCAATTGGATGCCCAAGGACACTACGGACTATACTGTAACCATTCCAGGAATACGGACTCTGATCTTAAAAGTCATGATTTGTGGAAACGCACGTAGCGATGCAGTAAATATTTATAAATTCTATCCTAGGATTATTATTATATTTATCCTATATTATATCGGTATAACTTGATGCAACCCCGAAAAACTGGCTCACTAGTCAACATCATAGACAGTGGCCGGTACAATGGAATAGGAACTTTATTTGCATATTCAAAACGTTACCATAAACAAATTTAAGACGTGGGTGTGTTTCTGTGTTTGTTCTCACAAACAAGTAAAAGATATCTATCTTTATTTGTCAAGGGGTGTTGGTGGTTTAACGCCCTGGTTCTCAAATTGACAATTACTAGCCCCTACCCTCCGCACACAAACACCAAATTATTTGAGAAATATTTTCATGCGGCCATTCTTTAGCAATGAAATGAAAACGAAATATTTCTGTCTTCGTCATGCGTTGTAAAAGTTTAAAATGGTTAAAATCATATTCACTTTATTAAGCTTTGCAATTTGTTCATCTCCCATGGACCACCAATCTTTTCAACTCCCATGGACCACCCACTTTCCGGATGAGCTGTCCGACCGCCTAAAAAATATAGGTTTACCCCATTTCTTTTTTTTTTTTTCTGGTTTAAGTCATTGGACCGCGGCCGTACTGGGATTCCGGGGGTTCCGCTTCAAAGGGCTTAATAGAAAAAGTCGAAGCCTATATTGATTTAAAAAAGAAAATAACCTGGTATTCTATCGGTGTCTGTCGAACCGTTAAGTTACAGGGATGTAAACAAAAACACCAGTTGTCAAGCGGTGAGGAGATTGGACATGTATGTATGTATGTAATAACGAAGTCGAACCGGACAGTGATATTTTGAAATCACTTAATACGTGTCTTCATGATATGTAATAGGAAATGCATCAGTTACGTAAACTTTTCTCATTTAAAAATATGAACTAATTGGTGGGAATAGTTCAATATAGATGGTCAGAGTAGTTTCCATCTACCAAATTGATTCACAGTGCATTCGTTGGCCGGTGGTGAGAGAAGACACTTGCCCAAGGCGCCACGCAGTGGTACTGCGCCCGAAATCACGTGGTTGCAAAGTGTCTTTAAGACCGCACAGATAGTCTTGCCCCAATATTACCTTTTTCGCCAAATCACTTAGAAAATGTTCAACCCTTTATCAACCAATCACATTTAAGGAGTCAGCTAACGTCTTTTAATTTGAGATATATATCCATTAAAAAATACAGTAAACATAAAGACGAGATGAAGGATCAACGAAGAGGGTGTATTAGATTGACGCTCAGGAAAACTGGAAGAAGTTTAACGTTTCGAGCCTACGCTCCTTTTATAGAAAGGATAGATGAGAAGGAAAAGACGGAGAAAAAATACGTGTCTGCGTTAAACGGTCAAAGCATACTGAAAAAAAAATATAGCTGCGGGCATGGCTGTGTGGTAAGAAGCTTGCTTCCCAACTACATGGTTCTGGGTTCAGTGGCACCTCGGGCAAGTATCTTCAACTATAGCCTTGGGCCGACCAAGGCTATACTCCGGTATATATATACTTACTCCGGTATATATATATATATATATATATATATATATAT
>NC_068986.1:3365747-3369700 GCF_001194135.2 Octopus bimaculoides | reverse complement strand
CAAAAACTGAAAGAAGCCCATTGTGTGTGTGTGTGTGTGAGAAAGAGAGAGAGAGAGAGACTAGCTTCCGTCTACTAAATCCACTCATAAGGATTTGGTCGGCATGGGGTGAGAGTAGAAGACACTTGTCAAAGTTGCCGCCCAGTGGGACTGAACTCCAAATGCTGCTAAATTTCAATCTAGCAATAGATTTCTTTACAAAATCTCTAAAGCCTTGTGAGCAGTTGCCCTTTATTAAATGTATTAAGCAAATTTTTGGCTAAATCATTTGGTAGAATTTTGTTTGGCGAGCTTGCAGAATCGTTAGCACGCCGGACAAAGTGCGTAGCGTCTTAACGTTCTGGGTTCAAATTCCGCCGTGGTTGACTTTGCTTTTCATTCTTCCAGGGTCAAAATAAGTATCAGTTGAGCGGATGCTTGCGGTATGTGCTTCATTTCTTTGCATTTTCTGTTCAAATCGCCTAATTGGGTGGTAGACCTAATCCGTCGCTCGGTTTAACGACACCACTTGGTACTTGGGATTCCTTTTATTAGAATCGACTTTGTCCAAAGCATTGAGTCAGATCTCTGATGCGAAAATAACTTCCCCTTCTACCTCTCACCAGTCTTCGCAAGGTGACTGGCCATGGGCATTGCCTTACCTTTCAGGCTAAAAGATAATAAAAGCTGTGAACTTTAGTAAACAATATTGAGTAGCAAAAACTGATGGGAAAGTTGTTGAAACGGTAGAATCTTGAGTTAAATAAATAACCTCAGTTAGGAGATTAAAGCGACTAATTTAGATGGTTGAAAGATTATTTTAGTTTAATTGGTAAAACATCAGTCTGAAATACAGAAGATTCGTGGTTCGAGTTCCCTACGCAGCTTTCGCTATTTTTTTTTTCGCTCTATAGGTTTTTTAACCTGTTGTATTGTAAGCTATTATTAACAGCTGAATTCAAATACTACCGAGGTCGACTTTGCTATTTATCCTTTCGGGTCTTTGAAATAAGTACCAGATGAATACCAGTATTCGATATAATTGACTAGGTTCCGTCCCTGAAAAATTTCAGGTCTTGTGCTTATCGTGGAATTATTATTGCGTGCCGAACAAATGCTTAGCGGCACTTCGTCCGCCTTTACGTTCCGAGTTCCAGTTCTGCTCAGGTTAACTTTGCCTTTCATCCTTACGGGGTCGATAAAATAAAGTACCAGTCAAGTATTAGGGTTGATGTAACTTAATCCAAAATACAAAAGCTGTGTTCTGAGCTCTACTTGAACTAATCAGTTTTCCTTTTTTTCTTTACTTTTGCTTGCAATTTTGTCCATGTACAGCAAAACATTTTTTTACCACTATAACAGCGGGATTAAGTGAAATCGGACGAAGGATAATGAAACCAGTAACCGTGATAACCTCTTTTATCAAAACCGTTTATCTAAAACTCGAGGTATACCCCCAAGATTCCTTATAGTGATGCTGGACATATTAAATATCTTTGCTGAAATAAAATACGTGTCTGGAATATTTTTAACGATCAGTTATAGGGGCCTCTTTGCCTTAAAAATGCGAGGGGGGGCAAACCAACATTTGATTCTTAGAGGAGCATGTTAGTATTGCTTATGGTGCCTTTCCAGGACCCTATCACATACGTAAAGTTTTACGCTAATTAAATTTCATATTCAAATGAAGTTCAGATATAAAAAAAAATAAGCTTAAAAAGAATTTATTATATCGAATAAACAAAAAATAAAACAGACGTTTGAATAAAAAAATATGAAGTAAATTTGTCTTTGAGAACTTTCCAAATGTGTTATATCTTGCACCATTGCTGTCAATAAATAATTTCCCAACTTATTCACAACTAATCTTTTTCAAGTATCCTGAGCAATCGCTCAACATTTGGAAACATACGACGGACTTCTGGTCGCATTTCGCAGAGTATCCAAGAACGCATTTGCCCGTAGAGAGATACGTGAGACTACCATTAGCTCTGGATGCAATGTTGGTGCCAAACTCATTTGTTGCCTCTTGTAAAGAAATGAGGACATCTGAATAATTTTCAAGAATAGCTTTGACTGCAGAAACTCGTGTTGGCCATCGAGTAGGGCACACAAGTTTTAAGGAGCGAGGTGACAATACTTCATTTTTTTCCATTTAGAAAAATACACAAAACATTGGAGATCGTGTATGTTATGAAGTTACTAAAAACCTTGTTGAAAATATTTCCTCCTTCTTTACTTGTTATTCCATCTTCAACAATATCTAAACCACTTAATTAAGTTAGGCAATACCTGGATTATAACAGAAGTTTTTAGAAACATTTCCTACAACCGTTTCAAGCCGGAAATGTAAATTCTTTTCCATTCGCTCATCTAATATGAAATGGTCGTTGTAAACATATTTGTTCTTGAATAATTGTATATTTTCTTCAGAGATTGTATCTAAGCAAGTGTTATCTCGAAGGAGTGAAACTTCCAGTTTTACTCTCAATATTTAACTTGTGAACATTAAATAAGTACGTAATCCCTTGTAGATAACAGGTAGCTTACTCAACAAGCATAAAACACAACAAAATTGATCGACTGGATTAATATCAGATTTGGTGGTATTGACTTAAATCTTTTTTTAATGAAATATTTACCAACGTATTTTTGTCTCGAGCCTTTATCCTCATGGAACCGGAGCTTACCTTGGTTTCTGAGGCATTAAGCAGTGGAGATTACAACCATACCTACACCATTTTTATAGGACGTCAGTTCGCTGTGCACAGGATCTCTTTTGGGGTTAGCGCCCTTAGAAGTATATATTCTTTAAATTTTCACAAGGAGTAAAACCTGCAAATATAAGAATAGTGCTTATTCTATATTCTGTTCTTACCCTTTTAATTTCAAAGATCTTAAGTACATGACAAGGTCCCTAAACATGTTACACTTCGAGTGACTTCCTCTGTTACCCCTCACAAGCTGCTGCTCGTACTTATTCTCAGCAGAGTGGACTGAATTAACATAAAAAGAAGTGCTTTTTTCAAAGATGCAAGGTACCACCTGGCCATGAAACTTAATCCACGACCTTAATATCGGCAATTCAACATACTAATCAATATGTTATACGTCTTCATGATTATCATAGTGATGTATAGAAATAAAATGCACTGATAATAAAGCTTTTAGCATAATTCTGGAATATGAATAGGAAACAATATAGAATTAAATTCAGATGTTACTGTAATCTTTGTCCTTGGCCATTTTCTTAGTATTAGCTATTTTCAAGGGTTAAAAGACGATCATTGTACACAACACATGGACTGCTCGTTTAGATTTGGAACAATCTTTCTCTGTTCGTATACAACCAGCATTGTGCTTCTTCTGAAGGCATCTCATTGTGGTCTCTGTTTTGTATTATTTCTCATGAAAACTGTTGGGTGATTGATTATTCCTTTTTTGTGTGCGAGAGAGAAAAACTTTTCATATACTTCATGTAACTCAAAATGTTATGCTATTCGTATATTTGATAATTTATAGTTGTTCTATATTTATAGACAATCTGTTTCTTCGCTTTGTGCTTCATCCGTAGAGAGCCAAAAGTTAGCAATTATGTAATATAGTCAAATAATCGTTTCCGTTTTAAGTTTAGGATAGATAAGGTGAGAAGTAGTATATATAGTTTTAGATGGAATGAGAGGGAGAAAACATTTTGGATCTATTCAACAAATTTTTCCAAGAAAATGGCAGTGATCAGTTGAAGATTAAATTCTGGTAATAAAAGAAAAGGGCATGCTTTGATTTCTTTAGGCCTCCACGTAAAACAAGTTACATACAGTTTGCAAGGTTAATAGTGATCTGCCTCTCTGTCTTCCTCCCTGCATCTTTGTCTACCTCGCTGATTATCTCTCTGCCCGTCCCTCTCTCCACTCTCTCCCTGTCTCTCTCCCTCTCTCTCTCCACTCTCTCTCTCTCCTCTCTCTCTCTCCTCT
>NC_068986.1:3350230-3365604 GCF_001194135.2 Octopus bimaculoides | reverse complement strand
ACCTTCATTATGAATATCATAATGGGTGATACGCATATCATAATGAATATCATAATGGCCGATGGGTGATATTTGTGGGAACATTCTGCATAGTAATTAGAATCTCACATATGTAATACTATGATTAAGAAAACTCCAATCAGTTGAAATTATCCAAACCATAAGGGTAAAGGACCCCTTCGGTCATGAATGACCACGAGATTGCACCTAGAAAGTTACCCTCCGAGGCACAAGTCCGAGCAAGGTTGTTTATGGAAGACCAGCAGTCGCCCGTGCATACCAACCTCCCCTCTCCACGCCATCGATGTTATCCAAGGGAAAGGCGAAGGGGCCGATACAGTTTGGCATCAGTGACATCACAACTCATTTCGACAGCTGAGTGAACTGGAGCAACGTGAAATAAAGTGCTTTGCTCAAAAACACAACACCCAGTCCAAAAATCGAAGTCGCTACCTCATGATTGTGAGCCTGGCGCTCTATCAACTGAGCCATCCACCTTCACATCCAAACCATAATGTTTATATCAATGTACTTTGCATTTTCAGTTCATTGTTTCTTCTCTTGAATACCTTATGAAACGAAGTGAAATTACTGTATACATTTGTGTGATTGTACTTTATCTCCCTTTAATCTTTCAGCAGCATCACTTACATTCAACACCACCAAGAAAGGCATTCAACATCAAAGATTTGATGGTTGGTATAACAGCAAGTCCAATCCAACATTGGGTGCCGCCTGTAAGTTACCATTTTTTTCTTTTTAAGTATTGATGAGGAATAATTTTGATCATGTAACAAATCAAAATGCAATTACAATATTGGATGATGAGAATTCACAAACTTTCAAAGAAACATGGTAAAATTTTTTTTGTTGTTGTTTTCGAATTGGTTCCCTCAAAATACATAAAGTTATAAATAATCGTTTCAAATTTCAGCACAAGGACGACAACAAGTTGAAGGAGGGGTTAAGTCGATTACACTGACCCCAGTGTTCGACTGGTGCTTATTTTATCGACCCAGAAAGGATGAAAGACAAAGTCGACCCTGGCAGAATTTGAGCTCAACGCATAGATGGACGAAACGCCAATGAACATTTCGTCTGGCATGCTAATAGAACTGCCAGCTCACATAAAGTTATAAATGATAGCATGTAAATATTGGGTCGAAAATCCCTTTTGTGCCCCATAGGCAACATTCGGCTTTTTTCAATCCAAAATGTTTTCAACCCAATATTTATATGTTACTATAATTAATCCTTTATACAAATAAATAAATATAACCGTATATTATGTACTTCGGGAACCAGTTCCAAATCAATTATAAATATAATGTTCACTATGTTTTCAGCAATACTACAAAACGGTAATGACATGGAAATTTTTCATATTTTCCTTAGTTTAAATCCTCATCGTGTTTTAACTTTCACCTTTCCATGCTTGCATAAGTCAGATGGAATTAGTTGAGGAAGGTTTCCTACAGCCTGATTCCTTTCATGTTGCTAACTCTTACCTGTTTCAAAGCAAGCTAATATTTCCCCATGACCAGACTTCCTTTTTCATGCAAGAATGGAAATGAACAACATTACTTGTATGATGGTGATGCATATGTATGACAGGCGTCTTTACACCAATATACTCACAAGGCTTTGGTCAGCCCTGGACTATAATAGACACTTGTCCAAGATGGCCTGCAGTGCGACAGAATTCAAAACCATGTGTTCGTGAAGTGAACTCCTAAACCACATAGCAATGCCTCTTTCTATAAAGTACAATCTTTTTTCTCTTCAGTTCGCCCATTGGCATTTAATCTACCAAACCATTATGAAGACCAGACATACTTGCCATCTGGTTCCAATAGGCCAAATGCAAGATACATCAGCAGAGAGCTATTTCAGGGAAAGATTGGCAAAATGTCTACTACAAATAAAACTGCACTGTTTGCATACTTTGGTAAATATTAACTTGTATGTTATTTAAAATTAACTGATATAATGTTTGTCTGTTCTCAAATGGAAGAATTACCTCTCTCTCTCTATCTATCTCTCTATCTATCCATCCATCCATCCCCTAAGAAACTGCTAGGGTTTATTCTTGGATTTGAAGCCAAGTCTTTCAGTAAATCAAGGAATATGTTATTATAATCCATTTAGAAATAAGTAAATGTCAAAACATTTTTCCATAATTTTTGTAGTCAGAATCGCCAAACAAGTACGGTCAACATGATTGACCCCCCACCCCCGAAAGGCAATGTCTTGGCAGAAATTTTTCTTTCATTTGTCAACCTTCCAGTTAAGTACTGGAATTAATTCATTCAGCAATATCTCTCCTAAAAATTTGGGGCTTTGTTGGCACAATTCCCCCAATTGAAGGAATTTTGTCTTGCCAGTTACTTGGAAACCCTACCATGCAGGTGCCATGAAGAAGAAGAAAAAAAAAACAAAAAAACTAAGTACTCTTTGTAAAGTGGTTGGCATTAAGAAAGGCATCCAGCTGTAGAAACCATGCTAAAATAGACAATAGAGTTTGGCCCTTTCCCCTGGCCTGCCAGTTCCTGTTAAACTGCCCAACTCTTGCCAGCATGTAAACCAGATGTTAAATGATGACCTGAAAATATTTTTTACTGTGAATGTTTGTGCATTCAAAAGTAATTTTATATGCTTTTAATATTCAGGACAGTTCCTTACCTTAGAAGTTTCCAACACTAACGAACCAGGCTGTCCAGTAGAAATTCTGAATGTAAAAGTTCCAAGATGTGACGAAGACTTTGATGACAAATGTAGTGGTAGACATTTTATCCCTTATGAACGTGTTGATTATGACAGGCAGTCAGGGGTTTCTCCAAACAACCCAAGGAAACAGGTAAGGGCTCAAACCCTTTTACATAGATTTCAAACAATGTCATGTACTTTTAATTCCTTAACACAATAGATTGATGGCCACAAACATTTGTACATTGGAAAAATGCTTGGGCTATTTAGTTATTTAGCATTAGGAAATATACATGAGTAATTAGGAAATATACAGGAGTATCACCAGTATAGCATCTGTGACTCACAACTGTAATTTCATGTATTCCTGCTGGTCTATTTCCTGTATTCCTGTTAGTGTATTCTTATTTCTTGCAAGAGGAAAGCTACAGTTTGAAATTATAGCTCAATGTTTCATGAATAACAAATATCCATCGAGCCAATTATTTTGCTTCAAGTTGCTTTTGATCATTGGATCGACCAATATATACTCTAAACACAGTCAAACAAAGGTACTTTTGAAAAGACATTAAAACAAAAGTGCTAAATGATAAATTAATAATTCAGTTTCCTCCCAGGCCATCCTGCAGGCCTGATGTCACAACTATATTAAACATGACCTATTTTTAAATGTATATAATATTAATTTGAAGTAAGCAACATAAACGAATTTACTTTTAAGAAATGCAAATTTGTCAACACTTTTTCTAAAAAAACCAGTTCAGTTGCACTATTTTCCCTTTTATAAATTCAGCATTAAAAAAAAAAAACTGTGGCCTAAGAGTGTGCATATTTTACTCATTGGTTAACCCAAGCCTAATTAAAGGTATTCAAGCCATGTCCATTTGATTATCCATTATGTCCAGTTTGAAGATAAGACTATGTTTTGAGAGAGATTTGTCAGCTGTTTCTCATAAGTCAAGACCACCACATAGCGGCTTCCTTATTCGCCCATTCACAAGACTAGTATTGAACTGAGCATTTGTTTTTCTTCAGTTTCTTCTCAATGAAGGAATTTGACTTAATTTTTTTTGGTGAGGTCCTAAGAGGTCAATACGATATGTGAATTTAAATAACTGGGATACACCTGTAGCTATAGAGTGAACTGTGATGCAAGAAGCAAATTATCTTGACCGTCAATGCAAGGGGACAGCATACGAACCTTTGGCCAATTGGCTGATTTTTCTATTATCCAATTGAATCTACCATTGGTCATTTACCTCAAAATCTTCAAATATATTTAATCTTACATTATTTTCCACTCCAAGTAAATTAAAATTTAATTCAGTTGAAAGTTCATATATAAAAATCAATAACTACAGATAAACCAAGTAACCAGTTTTTTGGATGGCAGTGCAATCTATGGGAACAATGAAGTGACGGCTAATATTCTTCGAGATTGGAAAACTGGTAAATTGGATGCAGATGACCTGTGGCACAAATTCCCTTCTTTCAACACGATGAGACTTGGGAACTGGAGATTTCCAGTTTTTCATTCCCATGGTTACCCAGATGCATCAAAATACTGGAGTAAGTTAATAAAAATATTTTGATTTTATATTCATTAGTCTGTTTTAAAATAAAATTATTACTGATAATTAAAGTAATTTAAGAGATGCTATATGTGTGTGTGTGTGTGTGTGTGTGCGTGTGTGCGTGTGCGTGTGCGTGTGCGCGCGCGTGTGCGCGTGTGCGCGTGTGTGTGTAAGATCCAGGGATCTGAGTGTAGGAAGTTTGTGAACTTTGAGCAGTCTGTGGTAGGTATAAAAAAGGAAAGTTCATGAAAAATAATAAATTTTAAATTATGTTAGGAGAGTTAACTTGTGATTCCTCAACAATAATGTAACCTTCATATAATTAAGGTATCATTGGCCTGATGACTAGGTTGCTGAGTACACCTTGTAGAGTAATTTTAACCTCAGAGGATCTGCTAACTTTGGAAATATATCTCACCTGGATTTTACTTTCTCCACTCACTCTACCTGGATATATATATATATACATACATACAGGGGTTGTATGTATGCTGGTGCATTAACATTCCCGTAACCTAGTGGTTTTGCAGAAGAGACCTATAGAATAGGTACTAGGCTTACAAAGAATAAGTCCTGGGGTTTATTTGCTTGACTTAAGGTGGTGCTCCTGCATGGCTGCAGTCAAATGGCTGAAACAAGTAAAAGAACATAAGCGTGTGTGTGTGTGTGTGTGTGTGTGTGTGTGTGTGTGTGTGTGTGTGTGTGTGTGTGTGTGTGTGTGTGTGTGTGTGTGTGTGTGTGTGTGTGTGTGTGTGTGCAAAGATCAAGGGAAATAACTCAGGGATACCATTTGTATGCAAAATAAAGTCAAGATGGCACTGACAATGTAATAAGTGTGAAAATTCTAATTCATATCAAAGAGAAGCAACTTCTCTTTAAAGCAACTTCAACCAAACTATAATTGCAATCACCACTTAATAACCTGATTGACTGATCATTAAATTTCAGAATTTGGTAATCACCATGCACATGAAAATCCTGCTCTTATTACACTAAGTGTACTGTTCTTTCGGTGGCACAATCACCTTGTTGATGAATTAAAGGTACATTTTGAAATGAATGCTGATGAATTATTTTACAAAGCTCGAAGTTGGGTAATTGCTTCATTGCAGGTAAATATCAAACATTATTCACTTAAACCATTTAGCATTTAAATTATACTATCTCTTGCAATGCTTATTTATTTGCATTGTTTTGTACCAATCGTGCATTATCTTGAAACTTCAGGATTTTGAGGATGTGATTGTTTATCTTTAAGATAATGTTGCTGAGTATGTGTGAGAGGCTGGATCTGGTTAATTTGATCATAAAACAGGTAGAATATTCAGACTAGATATAGCCAGTTTAATGTTAAAGTGTTAAATTAAAATTTTCTTTTGCTTTCGTAAACATTTTCTCATAAAAAATGTCAGTATTTTCATTAATTTAAATCTAAAAATATATGGCATACAAATAAAAGTAAGAATAAATATCACCTTCTTGAAGTAATATATTTCACTCAACTACGCATGTTTGCCAAATTTTGTAGGTTATATTCCACATTTCAATAATTTTAATGTCTTGGGTATGAAATTACAGGTTTTAAAAAAATCTATATTTTCTTTGTTATTACAAAACATTTTTCTATGATTCAATAATCTTAGAAATTTTCAACAAGATGCTTTAGTGCATAAATTTTCAAAGTCAAAAACCCAGTCCTGTAATGATTCTATTACAGAGCAAGAAAGGAATAATAAAATAGGGGATTTGAGTTCTTTTTCTTACATTATCCTTCACTTCCTTCAAAATGAATGTAAACAAAGTTAGTATGAGTCTTGTGATATTGTGCATTTCAGGGTTAGCTCATTTAATGCAGTTTCATTCAGTACTGCCATGTGGCAGTATTAGCTGCTTAGTTTTAGTTGGCAGACGAAACACTTGTATTGATGCTATATTTTACCTTTTATGAACTTGCTTCTAATCAATGTTTGTGTGAGATGTGCATCCAGCAAGTTTTGAACAGTTATAAATAATGACAATATGCTTGCTTTTAAACTGTTTTTTTTTTAAGTGATCTAGTGTACAAGATGGGGTTTAGTGCCCTATATAAGCAGTATGCAAACATTGAGTGAATCATGTGGTTGCCAGTTGAATAAAGATTGCTTCCCAAGCTTTCTAACCACTGCATAGCATCTTGAGCAAGTATCTTTTTCTTAAGCACTGGGCTGACCAAGGCCTTGTGAGTGGATTTGGTAGATGGAAACTAAAAGAAGCCTGTTGTGTGTGTGTGTTTCATCTTGACATTGCATGATAGCTGTGAATGAGTGTCATTGTCATACGAATAGCTTCATCTGTTTCCAGTCAGCCCCAAACTGTTATAGAAGACACATATCCAAGATACTACACAGTGGGACTGAACCTAAAACCGTGTGGCTGGGAAGCAAATTTGTTAACCACACAGCCATGCCTGTCATTAAGTATTATATGATCTTTTAAGCTTATCTCTACAGATTTTATGTAGAATTTGAATCTGTATTGTTCTATTTATTTTATAGAACATTGTAATTTATGAATGGCTACCAACATTCCTCAATGAAACTGTTGAACCCTATCAAGGTAAGGTTTTACATTTTTTGAACCACTTGAACCCTTTAGTTTTCAGATTACAATACTTAATTATTCACATTATTAAGCATATGCAATGCTTAATTATTCACTTTGTTTTGAATTTCTCTTACATTATCTTGTTGCTTAGATATTTCATTGATGCAATTGTTTATTTTTAGAATGATATTTTAGGGTAGGTGTGAGAGGCCTGATCTGGCTGGTTTGAATATAAAACAGGCTGAATATTTGGGCCTGTTATGGCTGATTTTGAATGATCGATTTCTTCAGATTTTTTTTTTGGCATAAAATCTATTTCAAATAATATGTAAGTGTATTTTCTTCTACAGTAGATTTTGGTTTGCATTCTAAGTCTCAAGAGTTCTATTTGTGGAAAAGTTTGAATCAAATCTAACACCATTAGATTTGTTTATACAAGTTGTGAGCAAATTAATAGTACAAATTCTTGTTATCCAAATATAAAAGAAATTATTTCTACATAATCATTAAAAAAATATTTGTGTATGTATGTATGTATGTATGTATGTATGTACACACATATACATATATTAATTTGAATTGGATCATAGGTTTTGCCCTTAATGGTTTTGAATAAGCCATTAAGGACAAAATCTGAGGTACCAGTCAAATCAATGTTATCCATAAATTTCACCTCAGATTGCTGGTATTGAGCCAAAATTCTTATCCTTCTTATAATGGGGGCAAGTTGGTAGAATTGTTAGCATGCCAATCAAAATGTTTACTGGCATTTTGTCCATCTTTACATTTTGAGTTCAAATACACTGAGGTCAGCTTTGTCTTTCATCCTTCCAGGGTTGATAAAATAAGCATCAGTTGACTATTGAGGTTTATATAATCGACTAACCAGTCCCACCCCACATGAATCTGTTGGCTTGTGCAAAAATTTGAAACCATTATTAAGGTGGAAAGAACTATTATAACATCAGACAAAATGCTTAGTAGCATTTCTTTTAGTTTTTCATGTTCTGAATTCAAATTTCACCATGGTTGACTTTGCCTTTCACCCTTTAACAGCTTATAAAACAAGTCCCAGTTGAGCATGGGACTCAGTGTAATCAACTAGCCTTGTCCCTCAAAATTTCAGGCCTTGTGCCTATAATAGAAAAGATCATCATTATTACATGAAATCAAATACATTCTGATTTGATCCCTCTCCAAATAACACATTAAATGTTAATAATGCTTAATATCTTATGTGAAATCTTGTCAGTTTTGACAGAAAAATCTTTATCTTTGTAAACATTGCAATGATTTCACAATACTTTAAACATTATCCTTAATAGAATTATTGCTTTGGAGAAAGAAGAAAACATGTGAAGACAGGGTGTAAATATTAGTTTTCATTCTGCATTTACTAAAGGTTTCACTAAAATTTATCAATCTTTGTTTATTAAAAATGAACATATCCATTTTATCATAACTTTGGTTGGAAAGTACAATGAAGTTTATGCTTTGCTGAGGCCTTATAAAACTTAAACATACATGGAGTTATCTCCCATGTTTACTGAAATTATTAAAATATTTGTCATTGTCATTTTCCCTTTCCCTCATCATATAATTATTTCTAATATTTCTGTTTCTTTTTAACCCTTTAGCATTTGGATTACTTAGTCACATGTAATGCTTATTTATTCATATTCTTTTGAGTTAATCATGCATTGTCTCATGATTTTGAGATTTTGATGAAGCAATTGTTTATTTTTAGAATGATGTTAGAGGCTGGATGTGGCGAGTTTGAACATAAAACAGAAAAAAATATTTGGACTGGATATAGCCAGTTTAAACACTACAGGGTTAATGTTGATCCCTAATTAAATGTTGAATATTGTTTGGATTGTATTTCTGAATAATTAAGCTTCAGTGTTGCATTTTCTTAGGTTACAAACCAAGTGTTGATCCCAGTCTGGCTGCCATTTATGATGCTGTTGTCATGAACTACTATTTGACATTAATGCCGTCTGTCATTTATCGCAGGTAATTATTTTACTACTAATCATGATTCTTTCCACTATAGGCACAAGGCCTGATATTTGGGTGGGAGTGGGCCAGTTGATTACATCAACCTTAGTTCTTCAGTGGTACTTATTTAATCAACCCTGAAAGGATGAAAGGTGAAGTTAACCTTAGCAGTATTTAAACTGAGATTATAAAGAATGAGAAAAAATACTGCTGAAAGGCAAAGTAGTAATGATAAACCTTTTCTACTAAAGGCACAAGGCCTGAAATTTGTGGGGAGGGGACCAGTTGATGACATCGACCCCAGTATTTCACTGGTACTAATTTTATTGACCCCGAAAGGATGAAAAGCAAAGTTGACTTCAGCTAAATTTGATCTCGGATCATAAAGATAGATGAAATGTTGCTAAGCACATTGATAATTATGATAGTGGTGATAATGATAATGTTGATAATTATGACTGATAATTCTAAAATATATACCATGCTGTTTTGGTCATCGTTTGAAATAGAAGCTATTTCTAGGAGGTCAAGTTTTTGTGAAACCAGTCAGTTTGGAATCTGAAGAAACTGGATTAACTGTTGCCAGCACAGCGTCTAACATTTTTTTCATGTTTGACTCAAGTTCATTATTCCTTAATCAATTATGGTTATTCATGAGTTACAGTCACGTAAATACTGAATCCAATATATAATTATTGTTAGTTATTGCAGAATTAATAAAAGGAAAATTTTTTAATTTCTTTGAGCTTAATTAGAGATTCTTTTAATAAATTTCTGAAAAATAAAAAGTACAAAACATTATACAGTATTAACAAAATTTATTTTATAATTCTTAGGTTTATTACTTTGTGAATTTATATAGATAAAAGTTGTGGAAAAGAATTGGGGTGTTTGAATTCTTGGAATATTGATTCACTACATAGAATATGTTAGCTTTCACTTAGCTATGTTCTTAATACATTCCTATTTCATTATTTTAAATTGGTGAATCAGTGCATGTTTTTCATTCAAAAATACTTATTCTCACAATTATTCTAAGGTTTGTTGAATCCAAGTAAGACATTCACTCTCTACTTCATACCACCAAACAATTTTTAATCAATTTGAATTTGAAAGTTATCTCTCTTGCTTTACTTGATAAAAATTATCGTTAACTCAAATGACTCGTTTCTCATTACAGATATAATTTCATTTGGTTAAAAATTACTTTTGATTTACTATATCATATATATATTAATCTGCACTTAAAACATCTCCATTTAGTATCCATTTTCCCTGCTGGCATGGGTGAGATAGTTTGGCTAGAACTGGTAAGCCAGAGAGCTGCACCAAGTTCCAGTCCTGTTTTGGCTTGGTTTCTATCACTGGATGTCCTTCCTAATGTCAACCACTCCAGAGGGTACCAGGTTATTTTAATGTGTCACCAGCACTAGCCACAACTACAATTTCACAAAGCTTGATGTGTCTTCTGAAGCACAGCAAATCACCAACAGTCTCAATCATTTCTCATCGCCTTTGTGAGACTCATCATCCAAAGATCATGAGCTATATCTAACCTTGTTGCTGCCAAAACCTTTCTTGGCATCCAACTCAAATTCAGCATTTTTATGCTGCAAATATTTTGTGTTAATTATATTGATTTAAGCCATGCCATAATACAAGGTTACCTCTAATACAGTCTGTGAAAAAAGGGGAATATGTAGGGTTTATCAGTCAACTGTGGAATGTATCCCTCTTCATGTCTAAAGGGTTTTGGCCATACTAATAACTTATTAATATTGTCACACTAACTTGATGTTGATAGTGCTCTATTAATCCTAATATTTTACCAGCCAACTAGATTGGAGGAAATAAAGTCCCTTGCTTGGGAAGATGTATTTCCATTGACCAAGAATCAAACCTACTGCTTTATGATCAAGAGCCCAGTTATTTGACCACTGGGCAACATACCTTCTACCATAGACTGTTCCTAGTTTTAAAATATTCTTCCAAAATGAATTTCTCTTTGAAAAAAATTGTGATCAATATTTGGGAATTTTAAAGAAAGTATCCAAATATGCTGCTCATTTTACATTATATCATGGTTATGTTCCTGTTCTTCACTTCTTCTAAAAAAAATTTGGTTTATAAATGCATTTTAATAAATTTCATTTTTTTTTTTTTGAAATTTAATTTTCTTTTTATAGGGATTCTTCATGCAATTACCGACATCCATTGAGATTTTGTAATACATTTTGGAAAGGACAAGTAAGTTGATTGTTATATTGTAATATCTAATAAATGTTTGGTGTGCCTTTTGGTAATTCAATTGGAATCTGGTTGAATTTAGGTTATAGAAAATAAAAGTTGCCCAGTCATACACTACAATTCTATACCATTCAGCCATTCTATACCTACAAACTTAGATCAAGTCTAAATGCTTGCAACAGAGAAGCCTCTGCTTAGTATACTGAAGAATCGGGTGGTGTACCATCAAACTGGGAGATGGACAAAGTCTACCACTCAAGAACAAAAATGGTCATACTGACAGATTTTTCCAGTTTCCACTTATTAAATTTCACTTACAAAGCTCCAGACAACCTGTAACTCAGCAGACAACTTATCCAAGGTGCCATGCTGTGGTATTGAACCTAAAATCACATTGTTGCAAAGCAAACTCCTTAGCCTCACAGCCAAGATTGTGGTCATGAAGCTAAATATGTATAAATTTTAATTTTAGAATTCTGATACTCTATTATTTTTCTTTTTATTCTAATAGGATTATCTAAAAGAGTATGAGACTTCTTTTCAAGAATTTCTTTATGGTATGACTTCTCAACTAGCTGAAGCAGACGACATGACCATTGTGGATGATTTTAAAGGTGAATATTTCAGAAATGCTTAAAATATCAAACTTCAATCTTTTATTACAGAAGTGGCTAAACCATTTTCTCTTTTGAGAAAAATTTTCTATCTGAAAGTTTCATGTGTATTTTTGTTATTCTTAAATATTCTTCTTCAGTTTATGAAATTGCTGTCTATTGAGACAATTCAGGAAAAGTTTTCATTTCTCTAAAAAGGGCATTCCAAAAGTCCCTTGAGCATTTTAAGTTTTATTTTATATATATTTTTAATACTTTTTTTGCTATTTCATTGTTTTGGTCATTGGACTGTGGCCATGCTGGGGCACTTGCAAGTTTTAGTCAAACAAATCACTCCCGGTAATTATTTTTGAATATGATACTCATGTAATTGGTCTCTTTACAGAACCACTAAGTTTGGGAATGTAAACAAACCAACACTAATTGTCAAGCAGTAGTTCACTAAACTATGCTGATGCTGTTGGCTGATACACATGAACTTGAGGGGCCTATTAAAATTAATGGGGGACAAATGCTCTTGATACTGCATGGTCTTCTGTATGAAGTGGTTATTAAAGTTTTGAGGATGCTGCTGTATTAATGATAAGGACATCCAGCTGTAGAAACTCTGCCAGATCAGATTGGAGTCTGGTGCAGCCATCTGGCTTGCCAGTCCTCAGTCAAACCGTCCAACCCATGCCAGCATGGAAAGCGGATGTTAAACGATGATGATGATTATCACTAGATTAGAAATGCCTTTGGCATCAACTTCCAAGTTTCTCTCAGGGACTGGTAAAAAAAATATAAGCTCAAGCCCTTGAAATGTTGATTAACTTAAGAACTTTGCTATTTCAAAGATATTTATTCATATAAAGGAAAAAAAAAAAAATATTAATTTGCTAATGGTAATTCTTCTAGGGCGGAATCATGGCACCTTATATTACAATTTACAAGACAAAGTTGTCCAGATAATAATGAAAGGTCGTGATTACGGACTCCCTGATTACAATACTGCAAGAGCTGCACTCGGCATGAAAAAAATTGAATCTTGGCAAGATATCAACCCAGAATTAGCTAATTCTAATCCAGAGGTAAGATATTTCATTATTTTCTAGGATTAATATTTTCCCCTGTTAAGGTGTCATTCTGGTGAATCAATGGCACACTGGTCAAAGTGCTTAGTGACATTTTGTCCATCTTTGCGTTCTGCATTTGAATTCTGCTGAGTTTGACTTTGTCTTTTATCCTTTTGTCTTTTATCCCTTTTGGGGTCAGTAAAATACTAGTTGAACACTGGGGCCAGTGTAATTGGTTTACCTCATCCCCTAGAATTGCTGACTTTGTGTCAAAATTTAAAATCAATATTTTGTCCTGTTACTAATATATATTTGGTTATAGGAATCCAAAAGATGAATTTTAATCCTTTTGATGCTAATCCACCCAAAATCTCCAAGCTAAAACCTTCCATTAGAATTTCATGTTAACTTATGTTCTAAACTCCATCTTGATGACAGAGCTATATTGCGAAAGCTTCGTTAAATTTAAAATTAACTGAAACGAAGGCAGTGTATTTCGACAAAAATATAGCAAAGAAACAAAATGGTTAATAATCCTTATGATTTTTTGGTAGCATAAACTTGCAGAAAATAGAGGCACCTACCTGAGACCACTCCAAGTTCTACGATAAACTTTACTGTCTTAAAATGGTCGAAATTATAATTTGCCATCAAAATTTTATTCCAAATTGAGACCCCAGCTTAATAATTAGAAAATTATTTTACAAAATTCTTCATTATTTTAAAACTAGAAACAAAAGGAGCATATGTTAACAGAAATATGGTAACAAAATGATTAAAATGAATAATTGGTGATTCTTCACTGAGGTACAAAAAATATTTAATTAAAATGTTAGAAAACAAATTACTAGAGATAGCAACAGTTAATAAAGGACTGAATCAGTGCATGTGTTTATTACCGGCATAATGTCTCTCCCAAGGTTTAATTGTATTTCTTTTAACACACGTATCCACATCAAGAATCTTGCACACCAAATACACATACAAAACCTTTCAATTGAATTGACTTTTTTGTGTCTTTGAACTTTGAATTATTTCCCTTGTTTGTCATATATTATATACTTTATTTATATAATCTATTTTCAGCTGATAAAAAAGATGGAATCGGTTCATAAATCTTTAGATAACATTGATATATTTACTGGAGCTCTGATGGAAACTACTGCAAATGGACCAGGAGAGCTAATAAGAACCCTGACAAAAGAACAACTGTTGCGATTGAGAGATGGAGATCGATTTTGGTTTGAAAATATACGAAATGGGTAAAAAAAAAAGATTTTTTAAATTGCAAAAGTTAATTTGTTACAAAGAACCAATGAGCTACAACATTAATATGACTAGATAATCTTTTAATTGGTAGTTAGGTTAGCTAACAACTAATTAATGATGAGACAAATTAACTTGTGGCATTTACTTACTGGAAGCATACATTTATTGGGAGAAATAACTCAGATCTATCCTGTTATTTGATTCTAATAAACCAATGGGAACACTGATGCTTGTTTTTACATAATATTTCTATGGAAAGCAAGCAAGCAGGCATGGCTGTGTGGTTTAGAAGTTCACTTTACTATGACCTGCGCCTGGGAAAGTGTCTTCTATTGTAGCTTCAAGATGAACTAAGCTTTGTGAGTGAAGTTGGGGCAATTGGAAATTATAAAAGTTTGTTGAATGAACTGCACCAGTTTTTGAGTTGTAGACTTTGTCAATTATTGTTTAACACCACCACCTAGCCATTGGAAACCTTTAGTGGAGGCCATTCCATTGCAAGTATTTAAGTCAAGTCCCTTGTCAGAGAATGACTTCTTTGTTTCTTGCCAGACTTGAAGGCCTGCAACAAAAGGGCATCAATGAAACCTTTCTTTCTCTGACTAAACCTTTGAAGAAAAAAAAAAAATCAACCCTGATGCAGTTTATCCGATATAGATCAGCCCACCACTGCAAACGTACAATTATGGGTTGCACCACTTATAGTACCTATTTACAACGAAGCTGATTGTATTGTAGTTAATTCTTAAATTTTACTTTTTCTAGCTCTATATCCAAGAGTAGTTTTATTTGTAAAGAGAATTCCTATTTATCTCTCTGCCTATCTATGTACCTACTTGCCTATTTACCTACCTATCTACCTACCTATCTATCTATCTATCTTATTTATTTATTTATTTATTTATTTATTTTACAGGTTATTTACGGAGGAAGAAATTGCAAATATTCGAAATATTACAATGAGTTCTATAATTCACCATGTTGCAAAGATTAAAAAAGATTCCCTGCAAGATAATGTATTCATCAGATCTCTATGTATGCTGCTTTTTTTTTTTTTTGGCATTTATAAGTTTCATTATACTTCTCATGGATTATATAATCTGAACCCAACACCGTGGAGTTGGGAAGCAAACTTCTTAACCTCACAGCTATGCAGTACAAACCCCTTCAGGTAGATGGCCCTGCTCAGTATGTAGAAAAGGAGTAGGTAGTAACTCTATAAGATGTACCCGGTGCAAGCTATGGACACATAAGAGGTGCAGCAACATCAAAGGCAGGTTAACTAGCAAGTTAGTTTTTGTTTGTGGCAGATGTTCAGGTGCAAT
>NC_068986.1:3343675-3349287 GCF_001194135.2 Octopus bimaculoides | reverse complement strand
CACCATTTCGAGCGTGGCCGTTTTCGTGCGGGTGACACGTAAAAGCACCCACTACACTCTCTGAGTGGTTGGCGTTAGGAAGGGCATCCAGCTGTAGAAACTCTGCCAAATCAGACTGGAGCCTGGTGTTGCCATCCGCTTTCACCAGTCCTCAGTCAAATCGTCCAACCCATGCTAGCATGGAAAGCGGACGTTAAACGATGATGATGATGATGATGATGATCGTTTAATGTCCGTTTTCTATGCTGGCATGGCTTGGATGGTTCGATTGGGGTCTGGGAAGCCAGGAGGCTGCACCAAGCCTCAATCTGATCTGGCAGTGTTTCTACAACTGGATGTCCTTCCAAACACCAACCAATCTGAGAGTGTAGTGGGTGCTATTTACGTGCCACCGGCACAGGGACCAGATGAGCTGGAAGCGACCATGATCAGATGGTGCTTTTTATGTGCCACAGGCACGGAAGTTAGTCAAAGTGGCACTGGCATCAGCTACGTTCAGATGGTACTTTTCACATGCTACCAGCATGGGGCTCACAACATATATATATATATATATATGTTAAATAAAATGAGACAACAAAACCAAGGCTGCGTGGAATTTATAGGACATTTATAAAGAGAAAGATAGTCTTACAGCTGTTTCTGGGATATGTGGGATATTAGCCTACCTGACATTCCACCATAACAGGTATTGATTACAATTGGTGACCGCCCTTGCATGAACAGTTGTCACATACATCAATTACATATATCTATATATATATATATATATAAGCAGCTAAGCACAATGTGATACCATGAAGGAAAAATTCAATTGTCACTAAGTGTAACTAAGGCTGCTGATGCCCCTACATTGCTAGAAATAAGTTAAAATGTTCTTAATGCTGTTGGAAGAGTGCAGATGCATACATGCTAACAGGAGAAGCATCTGCTCCATGCCGACTCCAAAATACCCAGACTAGATGTCTAGTTTCATTTGCATCTACACTCTTCCTACAGCATTAAGAGTATTTTAACTCTTATTTCTAGCAATGTAGGTGCGTCAGCACCCTTAGTCACACTTAGTGATGAGTGTGTGTATGTGTGTACACACACGCATTCACACACCCCAAGAGACGAGTTAGTGACAGGAAAGGTATCTAGCTATAGAAAATCTGCTCCAACAAATTCTGTCTGGTTCATGCTAGCATGGAAAAGTGAATTTTGAACAATGATGATGATTCATATGAGTCAGCACGTGTGTAGATAAATTATATATAAGATTACATGTGAATGTTTACAAAATATTGACATTGTTGTGGATAAGTGACAGGGATTTCTTTGCTAAATGTCCTGGAAAATGATTTGATTACTTTCAACTGGTTATTGCTGGTTTATCAGGAATGTCTTCTTCATTTGTTGTACAGAAGGAGGGGGGAAAGAGACAGTAGCTTATAACTACTAATGAATTACATGTGTAAGCATATTATCGGTACTTTAGTTTTTTTTTATGAGTGGTGGGGTGTTTATGTTTCCATGAATATACTGAAATACAAGACAGTAAAATTAGTAAGTTACTTGTAGCATTTTTTATGAATAGTTGAAATTATTCTCTTGCTACACAATAAACTGCAAAAAAAGCTGGTCTAGTTTTGTATGGACATTGCTGGTTCATCATAGGTTCGATTATTCTGTAGAGATAGCCCCCATTGTTTTAGCCATAGTCTGTTTGCACAGCAAGATTAAGTGTATGTTTATTAAACATTGGGGCAAGTGAAATCGTAATTGAACCATACTTGATGACTGGCACCTGTGCCAGTGGAGCACTAACAGCACTGTCCGAGCATGTTCATTGCCAGAGCAGCTGTCTGGCTTCCATGTTAGTGGCCAATAAATAGCACCATTTGAGCGTAACCGTTACCAGCGTTGCCTTCTAGCACTTGTGCTGGTGGCACGTTAGAAAATCATTCAAGCGAGGTCGTTGCCAGTGCCGCTGGACTGGCTCCCGACATGTGGCACGTAAAAAACACCTTTTTGAGTGTGGCCGTTGTCAGTACCATGTGACTGGCCCTCGTGCTGGTGGCACGTAAGAACACCCATTACACTCTCGGAGTGGTTGGCGTTGGGAAGGGCATCCAGCTGTAGAAACTCTGCCAGATCAGATTGGAGCCTGGTGCAGCCATCTGGCTTGCCAGCCCTCAGTCAAATCGTCCAACCCATGCTAGCATGGGAAGCAGACGTTAAGCAATGATGATGATTTAGAATTATAAATGAATACACACATGAGCTTTCAGTTTCCAAATCCATGTCCCACTCATAAAGTATTAATTAAGCTGAGGAAAGAGTTGAAGGTACTGGAGATGTCACACAGGGAGACAAAAGCCCAAAGACACATAGCTGGAAAATGAACTGTTTAGTCATACAGTTATGCATGTCTTTTATCTTTTGTTTCAGTCATTAGACTGCAGCCATGCTGGGGCACTGCCTTCAATTTTTGGTCGAATGAATTGACTCCAGTACTTATTTATTTTTAAAGCCTGTACTTATACTATCCCGCTAAGTTGTGGGGACATAAACACACCAACAACAGTTGTCAAGTGGTGATGGGGGAGGAGGGGGGACAAACACAGACACAAAGACAGATATATACATGATGGGCTTCTTTCAGTTTCCATCTATCAAATCCACTCACAAAGCTTTGGTCAGCCTGAGGCTATAGTGGAAGACACTTACCCAAGGTGCCATGCAGTGGGACTGAACCTAGAACCATGTGGTTGGGAAGCAAGCTTCTTACTACACTGCCATACCTACACCTAGATTAAAAATTAAACTTTAAGAACGTGAAAACATGGTTGAAACCTTGTATAAAATATGTATGACAGAGACATGAATAAAGATTGAGAACATGATCACTCAAAATAGTTAATAAGCTTGCCACAAACTACAGAGAGGTGGTATTAAAACAGGAAGAATATTTATTATATATTGTTTATATTCATTTTATAATCCCTGTTGGGCTTAAGGATTAAATGTGTTACAACACGTTAACTCTTATCTCGCCTTCAAAAGACAAAGATATAAACTCTTGCCCGGAGCATCTGTCTACCACATTAGAATCTCCCACTGAGTCACCTTTGACTTTTCTTAAATTATTGGCAGATACCCAGACAGCTTTAGGATTTTAGAATGAATTCTATGTTGTTTGAGATCATCATCATCATCATTGTCGTTTAACATCCGCTTTCCATGCTAGCATGGGTTGGATGATTTGACTGAGGACTGGTGAACCAGATGGCTACACCAGGCTCCAATCTGTTTTGGCAGAGTTTCTACAGCTGGATGCCCTTTCTAATACACATAAGACATGGATATTTGGTGTATTTTGTTGCCCCAGGAGACAACTGACCATCTTAAAGTCCATGCGTGTGCCCCATTGATTATTGGCAAATATCAGTATCTTGAAATTAAGATGTGATGGATTTCATTTTAGGAATTAGCATATCAAAAAATTAAATCTCCAAAGCAGGTAAAAATATCCTACCAACAAAATACCTGTTGGGTTGTGTAATCCATCTATTTAATACATTGCAATCCATCTATTTAATACAATTTTAAAACCATTTTTTTTTCAGCTCGTCGATGTCCGCCACCTTTGCCAGTCAATGAGTCAAACCTAGAAACATGTCCTGATTTACATGGATTTAACTTTTTCTCTGGAAGTGAAATCTCTTTCATTGCCACATGGATTGGAATCGCATTAATTCCTGGCAGTTAGTATTCATATTCAATCATATTCTCTATATAGAACTTTCTAATGCTAGCCTTGTAGTAAATGTGCTTAGTGTCATTAAAGGAGCCTTTGTATAGTCACTAACCTGATGGAATTAGCAGTTAAATCTCACTCTAACCATGTTCTACCATCTGGCATGTCAAATAATGCGGTTCATGACAGATTATGACTGAAAATACTATGGGATTGTCATGGCTAGAATACCTTTGACTATATGGCTACTGGACCAGGATAGACTTGGTGGGTAGGGTTAAACAAACACTTGCTGAAATAAGAAGCCATACTGCATGAAATATAGAAAAATGGTGAAATAGCATTGCAAATAATCATTTAAGTTCATTAATCAACAAAATCTAATAATTATGACTTGAGAATTGTTGATTAAAATATTCAATGCTGTTGATTCTTGAGCTTTTCATCTGACTTGAAACCTATTCTGGTGCATCTTCATTATTATATTGCATCACATGTTTTTCATTGGCTCTCTAATATTGCCTAAATCTAGTCATTTCAAATTTTGACTTACAGAGAATTCATTTGGAAATTATGGATAATGATCATACCATACATTTTTTTTTTAAATGATATCAGATTGTTGTTTTCTAATCAAGTATATGACACGTAACCAAATGAGTGAATTGAAGCAAAATTGCAAGGATGGTACAACTGCAAAAGCTGTCACAGAGGTGTACCCATCAGAAAAAATACAAATTTTGAGAACAGTAAGCCGAAAGTGGAAGAATAAGCTTAGCTATTGTACATGAATTTATACAATTTTTTTCAATAATTTTATTTTGACATGTGGGGTTAAAATAAAGGCACCACTATTTATATTCCCTTCACATTCTATTAAATTTTTAATGTGTAACTAACTTTATAATCTAAAAAATATGTAATGACTAGTTCTACTTTTGAAGGCTTAAAATTTTCTCATGTCCCCTAATTTAAGGTAAACCTATTAAATCATTACCTTTAAATCAAGTCACCTGTTCATAGTATCATTCTATAGTATTGGATAGAATAATAGGTTAGGGATAAATCTCCTCTCTGAGCCCTATAGAGCCATAGGGCCTGTTTCCCAGCTTCCATAGTGCATATATTCCCCACCCCACTCCTGGATGGGACACCAGGCTGTTGCAGGGTTACTCATTTTTGCCAGCTGAGTGGACTGGAGCAACATGAAGTGAAGTGTTTTACTCAAGAACACAATCTGTCACCTGTTCCAAGAATTGAAACCACAATCTTGTGATCACATGTCCAATGCTCTGACCCTAAGTTACATGCCTCCACACAAGGATTGAATCTAGAACCAAATGGTTGAGAACATTTTAATCATATAGCCATATGTGTAAAATAACTAAGAAAATTTTGAGACAATATTACAAACTCATTTAGGTCTCTTTGGGAAACTAAGAGATTAATGCAGTGAATTGGCTGTCATTAGAATTCCTTGAGGCTTTTTTTGTGACTCTCTATGCTCTAAGTTCAAATTCCACCAATGTCAACTTTGCCTTTCATCCTTTGAGGGTCGATTTAAAAAAAAAAAAAAACAGAAGCTATTCAGGATGGTGGATTGCTAGAACTGTAAGACAATAGGACCTGATGCTTTCCAGTATTTGTTCCTGCCCTTTCTATTCTATGTTCAAATCATACCATGGCTTATTTGGGTGATGGACCTAATCCATTATCCAGTTTAACACCACCATTTGGAACCTTTTGTCTGATTTAGTATAGTCCGTTCTATTGCAAGCATTTAGACCAAATTTCTGTTTCATGATACTTAGAAGCTTTCTAAAAGCAGGATAAGAGTTCCCGTTTTCCCTGACTACATGATTACCCCCCC
>NC_068986.1:3331850-3343658 GCF_001194135.2 Octopus bimaculoides | reverse complement strand
CTAATCTTTCTAATAAAAATATTGATATCTGTTACTAAAATTTTTCTTTGACTAATTTTGATTTTTGAAACCTTTTTATAGTATTCCTTCTCTTGACCTACACACTGGGATGGTATAAAAGATGTTATACGAATAAATTGAAGAATCAGTTCACGAAAAGTAACCATTCTGTTGAGACGCTACAAGATACGACTCAAAATGTCTACAGAGGTAATGAATCAAATATCTGTTTACAATGTATTTAGATACTCATTTAATCATTAAATATACATGGCTGTCTAGTAAGAAGTTTGCTTCCTAGCCACATGGTTCTGGGTTCAGCCCCACTGCATGGCACATTGGGCAAGTGTCTTCCACTACAACCTTGGGCCACAAAGCTTGTGGATTTGGCAGATGGAAACTGAGAACTATGTCAAGGGCATGTTTCGCATGTAGGCTGTTCCATTTATTGAATCAACTGGAATCCTTGTCATCATAATCGATGGTGGGTGTCTGGTTCAGTACGTCAGCTATAATAAACTTCACAACATCTGACAGTTAAATATCTCAAAGTCACCAAGATTGGCCTTCTTCAGAACATATGTAGAGAGAATTCTCTATTTTGAAGAATTTTCAAGATTGCCTTTGGTAGTACATGCAACCCATGTAGACTCTAAACATATTGTAGTATGAATACAAGACCAAAGAGTTTTGTGGACACATTCCACTCATTTCTACTTGGTTGTTCAATGTAGAGTAGACTTTGCTGGCTAATCTTATCATGCTGAACACCAGGCCATATCAGATATTATATTTTGGAGACCTTGTACACCGACAGAGAATGAAGACCATTCAACTGCATTGATGTCAATGGCAGACACATAAAATCTGGGACCTACCAAAGATAATGAAGTTAAAGATATCATATGTAACATGGTGGAATGTATCTCAGTTCCAATAAAATTAAGCTTCGATGGCATAGGTCCTATAGGATTAAAACAATTTATATGAGTAGAGTTTAGTTAAAATTCATTTTGAGTTATTGAAGAAGTTTTTATGCTATATTTAATGATTTTTAATAAAATTGTTGCAATATTATATCGATTTCTCCATCGATAGAAAGCTATATATCTTGTAGTGGTGGTGATTATAGTTGATCTGAATCTCCTCATTTCTTGACTGTTACTTTAGCAACCTTCAGGAAGATAAAAGGCCAGATCAATTTTGGAAGAATTTGAACTCAGAATGTAAAGGAGTGTAGCTGGTTATAGCTAGACATTTTCTCCATAGTTCTCATGTCTCTACCAATTCACCATTACAATATTCTCACTAAAGGAGAATGAAAGCTTTTCTTTAACATTTGAGCCATGTATGATAAAAATTATTTATAAAAAATAAATGTTAGTAATATTGAATTTAAGTGATGTTTATTGTGAAAGTTCATATAAATATATCAATTTTATTGTAAAAATTCCTATGGCTTTTTATTGCTAATTCACAAGAAAATATTTTGATAATGTGTAACGAGCTTTCAAATGCTTTCATGAATATAAAGGATGTTACTTTTAAAGTTAAAACTTCTTTTAGTTTTGTCAAATGTTTATACTCTATACCTCGGTTTTTCTTTATTTTTATTAACAGTCTTGGAATGGATTGAACATCCAGAGTCTTCAACTGCGCTAGAAATTTTATTTCGTGAAAGTGCTACAATAGACATGTGGGAAAATGGTAAAAGAATTCGGACTTTATGCTTTCAAGACATGGATGATATTGACATAACTCTTGCAGTCAACAGGGGCTGTACATTTCTCCTCATTAAAGTACCAAGATCATATGATTTAGTAAATAGCTTTATCTATTTTTTTATTTTATCTACTAACAATTTTCGACAGCTTTCACATTTGTTTTTAGTCTTGTCTACTCTTTGCAGTGTCATGTTGGTTTTTAGTTTCTTGTCAAAAAAAAAACCAAGTTAGTCATAGTTAAATTAAACAGAGAAATAAGTAAAAATAACCTAAGAGAGAAATTGAAGTTTTATGTCTTTTGGTATTGGCATATTATTGACTCCATATCAGCTCTGATCAAGAAGACCTTTGGTCAAAAGTACTGCATCCTTGACCATACTTTATTTTATTCAGACAGTGTATCCAGGACTACATTATCCAATGTGCTCCTTTTGTATTTTTTTTTAATAAAACAACTTTATAGTGTGATTTGAAGAAAATTTGGTTACTTCTTCTAACAGATTTGCATAGAGGTTTCCTTATTGATATTGTTTGGAGAGATTTGATGGCTCAAACTTTTATATACCTAGAACTAAACTTTTGCTAAAGATCTTGTGGTGAAAATCTTCTGTTTTTTCCATTGAACAAGAATTAGAAACAATTGAAGTAAAGTTAACTTTGCTCTGTTTTTCTTCTTCATTCATCTCAGTCTTGTCTCACAACAACATCAATATTCTGATGTTTTAGGACATTACTGAGTTCACTCATAGCTATATTTTAAGAATTCTTTGAATTTGAGTATATTTTATTGTTAAGCTAAATGCTTTGTTTTTTTTTTTCAGTTGGTTTTTGGCCCCATGTTCTGTTAGTCTGAAACTGCAAGTAACCCAATCGTTGCAATGTAGCCTGCAACTAATAAGCATTGCTAGAGAGCCACCTCTGTTCAATCTACAAGACACGGCTGCCAAATTTCCCTCCAATCAAACTGCCTTATGAATACATCAAATAACACAGTGCCTACTTATCCTTAAAATGACAAGAAGGTCACAACTGGGTTGTCTATGATTATGGGTCTACTTGATAAATCTTGACCTAGGATGAAGCAACTACTTCAAAGCAAAATGGTTTCATAATTCCAACTATAGCCTTTAGGATGTCTTATTGAAATTCCTTTGGTAATGGTTAAATCTTAGACATGCATTCATGTTATCATAAATTGACTCGTTATGAATTCAAATATTATTGACATACTGAGATACTCAAAGGATGTATTCCAACAGGTTATGATGGGAAGTAATTATCAGAGTTGCTTTTTAGCAGAATATAAAAAGATTGATTTGACATGAGAACACAGCTGGACTCTAGGTTGACATGTCTCATAAATTTTGAGTTTCCTTATCCAGTAATTTTAATACATTATACATTTGTAAAGGGACATTACAAGACTAAAATTTTGCAAACTGAATTCAGTCCTTTATAGACTTTACATTATAATTTTACTTATGAACCCTATTTTAACAATAAATATAGTTAATATATATACCATAACACAAAAAATACATGGTTAATACATGGCTAATATAAATACATGGCTAATATATATATATAGTTAATATATATAATAATATATATATACCATAACACAAAAAATACATGGCTATTTACAGACACTGATCTTTGTGCTAAGTATATACTAAATGCTTTATTAGAGGCAACACACTAACATCCAAAACAACAAACCGTTAATTTTTATTTTACCTGAAATGACTTTTTAAGAGTAAATAAGTCTTATTTTTCTCACAGATTCTGCAATTTAAAACAGAACAGGACCGTTTAAGGTTTGCTGAAGAAACAGACAGTGGCATAAAAAGAAATGGTAAAAAAGTCACCTGGCACTATACGAAGCAGAAAGAGCTGTTGTCTTCAGCTATTACAAGGAAGAAGAGAAAGAAACTTTTGGAAAAATTCCTCAAGAATGTCTTTTCTGAGGTTAGAAATTGAATTGTTATTAATGTGATTTTTTTCAGGTGCTTTTGTTTTCTAAAGATGGCAAAGTTTCAACTGTCTTTAGGAACTTCTGAGAAAATTCTCGATATTTAATGTCTGTGTATCCCAGTTCTGGAATAAGTAGTTTATCATGAGTAATATGACTGATATGGTATTATATTAAAACTATATGCTTCAAACTGTTGATCTTCTAGCTGATGGAAAGAAAAGCTTCAACATGCACAATGATTTCCTGAAATTACTTCACTTCATCACTGGATTTAAGGGGCAAGTTGATAGTTGTTGGCTAAAATACCTGTTGATATTTGGCTGACATTTTGCATTCAGTTTAAATCCTGCTGAGGTCAACTTTGTCTTTCCTCTTTTAAGAGTCATTAAAAAGCACCAGTTCTGGTACAGTTAATTAGCAGAATCATATGAACATCAGATTGAATGCTTTGTGTTACTCCAACTCCTTTTTTATTTCTGGCTCATTGAGAGTTCTGTGTTCAAATCTCTCCATGGCCTACTTAGGTAGTAGACTTGTTCTGCCACATCACCACTTGAGCCTCTGGTTTGAGGATATCTTTCTCTCTCCCATCAGCCCCAGAAGTCCTGTTAAGAGTAAAGGCACTGCTTTTCCCTTTGGAGTAGATGATAAAAGAAAATTGAATTTCAATATTTTAAATTTCATCACATTAAAAACAGACCCGACAGAACAGAGAAATCAGTTGTCAACACTTTCTCTCCATAAATATCCTAAAGGAGTTCTAATCCTGAAACAAAGTACAGTACCAGGCAAAAGTACCCACTGTCAACCTATATTATTAATCTTTTATTGCTTGCATTGTTTTGACTTTAAAAAATATTAAAAATATGACAGTGCTTCATGAAGTAACTATACCTATCTCTCTCATATATATATATATATATATATATATGTGATGGCTGCCCCCTCGTTATTGAGTATGGCCATTGCATGAAGCTTAACTTAACGGTGTTGTGATCGAATGTGACTTTCTAGCCCAGCCAAAGATCTACAATGTCTTGCACAGAGTTGGCATCCAAAACCTTTGCTGGCAATAGCTGGCTGTTGTTGTAATTGGGCTCCATATACCATTGCATGTACATACATACATACATACTTCAAAACTTTCTTTTGTTTTCAGGCATTTCATTTAGATTATGATCCTAATTTGGATAAAAAACAGATGCACCACTCTAAAGAGATGCTGGACTTTGAGATGTCAAAAGTAAGTATATTTTCTAGTGTTGATGAAGATAATCATCATCATCATCATCATCATCGTTTAACGTCCGCTTTCCATGCTAGCATGGGTTGGACGATTTGACTGATGACTGGTGAAACCGGATGGCAACACCAGCCTCCAATCTGATTTGGCAGAGTTTCTACAGCTGGATGCCCTTCCTAACGCCAACCACTCAGAGAGTGTAGTGGGTGCTTTTACGTGTCACTCACACGATAACGGCCACGCTCGAAATGGTGTCTTTTATGTGCCACCCGCACAAGAGCCAGTCAATAAATTATATCAAGTTCTATCATCTGCTGGTGATTGCTTCACCAGTTGTATCCATTTTATTCCACCCTGTGATATATTGACTGTAAAATAGCCTTTAGAATATCTGAGAAGTTAAAGTGGCATATTTCTGAAACAAATATTGACGTAGGTGCAGGCATGATTGTGTGGTAAAAAGTTTGCTTCCCAACCATGTTGTTCTGGGTTCAGTCCCATTATGTGGCACCTTGGGTGTCTTCTGCTATAGCCTCAAGCTAGCCAAATCCTTATGAGTGGATTTGGTAGACAGAAACTGAAAGAATCCTGTTGTATATGTTTCTATGAGCATGTGTCTTTGTGACTGTGTTTGTCTCCCACCACCATTTGACAAATGGTGTTTATGTCTCTGTAACTTAGCAGTTTGGCAAAAGAGATTGATGGAATAAGTACCAGGCTTGAAAGAAATGTACTGGGGTTGGCTGTTATTTCTAGTTGGCCAAATGACCACATAAAGGCTCCTTTATTGGGTTACAGCTGGTAACAGTGGTTTATACAGCTTATGCAAATATTTATGGAGGAGAAAAAGGCAGTGAATTGGCTGAATCATTAGAACATTGAACACCTTGTATTTGTTTTGACTCACTGCACTCTGAGTTCAAATCGTGCTGGGGCAACATTGCTTTTTTTCTTTATCCTTTTTGAGCCAATAAAGTATGAATCCAGGGCAGGGGACAGACATAAGTGTTTGGGGATCAAAGCAAGATGCCTTGTATTTTCTGCGTCTGTTTGTCTTCTAATCACACAGGTGTCAGGTTTGCTGTCTTTCTTTTAAATAAGTATTAGTGACATGGAGAAAGGGAGATTTACATGTAAGAGCACCTGGCAGCCTTGTTCAAAAAAATCTTGATTTGGCCTGTTCATAAATGTGTAGAGGTATAGTCAACCTTGATCAACAGAGGCCCTTGTGTTGTAGAAAAAATATAGGGAAGGATTTAGAGAGAGATTAACACTTTCTAGATTTTATTGGAAAAAGTATTTAGTATGAGATATATGGGGCTCATAAGAGGACATTGAAAAGATTTGGACAGGAATGGTACTGTTTATCAGTCCAGAGGAGTGTAGGTCATTATAGTATGTAATCCAATGCTGTTGAATTAGATACGTCTGACTTTGGTTAGCATTTCAGAGTGAAACATGCTGTAAAATTTGATTTGTTCAATTTGACTCTGTCTGATAAAATGAACTTAGTTGAAAATCCAAGACCTTGTGTTGGTAAATAGCCAATCAAAAACATACAAAATTCTGTTAGTGTCACTTAATGTGATTTTAAGGATAATATGTCAGTCTATTCATTTGAAATATATGTATTCATTTTTTTTTTTTTTCTTTGGTCTTTTACAATTTCAAAATTTAGGCTGAATTTGCAGAAGCTTTGGCAATGAAAACCGACTCCGAATTTGTTGAACGAATGTTTAGTCTTGCTGACACTGGGAATAAAAATTACATTTCCTTCCGTGATTTTTTCAACATTGTTGCATTATTCACAAAGGGTAAGTCAACAATCAGTTCCTTTATTTTTCCTCCCCACCCTCTCTTTAGTTACAAGAAATCAAGGCCTTATTGTGTGTGTGTGTGTGTATGTATGTATGTGTGTGTGCTTATATTTGGCACTCCTTTGAATATCCTAATCTTAAAAACAATGTTGTCATTTCCCCGTACCGATTAAGCCACTGGCTATATGCATTTTAAGACGTGCGAGATAAGAGGCCTCATACTTGTAAAACGGGTAAAGGTTAGCAACAAGGAAAGTATTAAGCTGTAAAACAACACCTAAATAATAGTCATCTAACACATACTAGTATGGTAAAACAAAAATATAGACTAACAAATTGTGCCATCGAAGTTGAAAAACAAGTTTCATCATCATCATCATCATCGTTTAACGTCCGCTTACCATGCTAGCATGGGTTGGACGATTTGACTGAGGACTGGTGAAACCGGATGGCAACACCAGGCTCCAGTCTGATTTGGCAGAGTTTCTACAGCTGGATGCCCTTCCTAACGCCAACCACTCAGAGAGTGTAGTGGGTGCTTTTACGTGTCACCCGCACGAAAACGGCCACGCTCGAAATGGTGTCTTTTATGTGCCACCCGCACAAGCCAGTCCAGGGGCACTGGCAACGATCTCGCTCGAAAATCCTACAGGAGCCAGTCAGGCGGTACTGGCAACGGCCACGCTCAAAATGGTGCATCTCATGTGCCACCCGCACAAGAACCAGTCCAGGGGCACTGGCAACGATCTTACTTGGCTTGCCGGGTCTTCTCACGCACAGCCCATTTCCAAAGGTCTCGGTCCGTAGTCATCGCCTCGGTGAGGCCCACAAGTTTATGATTTCCATTTTTCTTTCACAAGTGAGCAGAATGACAATTTGAAAAAAAAAGATAACTATCGATGATTAGTAATTTCCATAGATAATATGTGTGGCTGTGTGATTAAGAAGTTTTCTTTCCAACCACATGGTTCCGAGTTCAATCCCATATGCTAGGACACAACAACCTCCTAAGCAGACCAAGTGTAGATATCTATAGCATATGGGAACCGATATTCAGGAAGGATAGGAAAATATAAGATCTATAAGCCCTAAAATTCCCTCCACAATTGTCCACAGGCATATGGCGTAGTAGTTAAGAGCACGGACTACTAACTTCCAAATTCCAAGTTCGATTCCAAGCAGTAACCTGAATAATAATGATAATAATATTATCGAAAAATACCTGAGGAATGAGAACCCAGGGTTCGAAATTTCCCCAAGACACCTGATAAAGGCTGGAGGGTATATCAGCCGAAACATTGTGTTAACAACAAACAAGATGAGGACAAATATCCGTCAAATGTAAATAATGTATAGGTAGACCTGTCTGATACAGGTCTTGTGGCCAGCTTCCCTCTGAGTCATGTACACTCCCCTACAGGACCATCTTTTGCTATTTAACCCATAAGTAGGGCCCTATATATATATAATCACCCCAGGCCAGAGTGGACTTGGCAGTAGTATTTATTTAGGGGTAACACCATACTGCCCAAAACCCCTAAATTCCCCAGGTGGAGGCTCACAACCAGATATTGTTTAATGTCTTGCCCAGGATGAAAGATACATTCACAATATAGAGTTTACTACAATCACTACTGGTCAAGCACATTTTTGACTGGAGTTTGTTTGACACATAAATACCATCATAGCCCTTCAATCCTTGATCCAGTTAAACATGGAGGATGTGACAGCCAGTGGGTAAGAGGGCTGCACCAGCAGTCAGCTAGTACTTGTTCTCAGGCTGAATGGATTAGAGCCATGTGGAATGAAGTGCTTTGCTCAAGTACATGACGTAACACCCATTCAGAAACTGAATCCACAACCTTATGTGGACTAATGTAGCTTGAAAATCAAAGAAGCCAGTTGTCATATAGAAATGGGTACACGTTTTTAGAAGATGCAGGTATGGCTAAGTTCTAAGATTATCTTGACTTCCATTTTTGTAGGTACAGCCACAGACAAGTTAAAGATGTTATTTCGCATGTATGATGTGGATTCTAGTGAAACTCTGGACAGATCTGAAATTTTGGTAATGTTCAAGTAAGTTATTTCTTTTTCCAGTCTGAAGCATAATGATGTTGCTAAGAAATTTGCTTTGCTCTGGCTCTTGAACTTCTTAGGGTCTTGGAGAAGTGGTGTGATGCCATTCAGTGGGCTGATACTTCCTTTTTGGATCATAGAGAGATATGGTCATGTTTCTTCCCCTATCACCAGGTCAGGAAAACAAAAGGTTTTCATTGGTTTCTAACAGATCAGAACCCATACTTCTCTCCTTCAAATGCGGTATCTGCTACCAAGATACCCAATTTGCAAACACTTTCTGATACCTATAGTCTTCCATCTTTTAGAATTCTTTGTGACCACATCCCAGTTGTGCAGCAAGCTCATGAATTGTGACTTATTTGACCATATAAAATCAATTTGTCCACTCGCTGGT
Organism: Octopus bimaculoides; assembly: GCF_001194135.2. Lineage (NCBI taxonomy): Eukaryota > Metazoa > Mollusca > Cephalopoda > Octopoda > Octopodidae > Octopus > Octopus bimaculoides. Next base: position 3,334,423 of record NC_068986.1, on the reverse strand, counting down.
GATTCAGGTCAGGTGCCACAGCTGGTGGCCTTCCACTCCATGGTTTGACTGGTTTTCATGTCTTTAAATTTCTTCATCCATTCGTGCACTTTGCCCTTGTTGATGATGTCATCTCTGTAAACTCCCTGTATACTTCAGATGTTCGACAGCTTGCACCCCTTTTCTGTTAAGAACTCAATGACTGCATGCTGCTTTTTCTTGGAGCCCTTCATATACTGTCAGTGAAAAACAAGAAGTGTTAATATTAAGAACGAGTCATTCTATTAATACAGACAATTCGAATAATCTTTATCAGTTAATAAGTTGTATTCACTTTTGTATTACTTCTGGTACTACCTATGTTATTAAAATTCTTGAATTTAAATATATATGCCGTGTAAAAGCACCCAGTACACACTATAAAGTGGTTGGCATTAGGAAAGGCATTCAGCTCTAGAAACCATGCTAAAACATACAAATGGATCCCAGGCAGCTCTCTAGCTGGCCAGCTCCTGTCAAACCATCCAACTCATCTCAGCATGGAGAATAGACATTAAATGATGATGTGTGTGTGTGTGTGTCACTTTTTATGAAACAACTTGGCTATCCTTACTAGGAAAGTTGGATCAATAAGTTAAATGTGTCTTGACTCCAGAGAGTGCAATATTGGTGGCATGATATCATTGATAACATAGTACCATAAACTAAGCTTTGACCCTCTCTCATTGACTTGCAGAAGTGTTATATCTTCTGACTCTAAAATTCTTTTGTACAATATTTTATGGTACCTTTTTTCCCAAGCTAATATCTTATAAAATTTATATTCTAAAATTGAGACCTATGTAGCGAGGCACAAGAAGCCAGTGCCATTTTGTATGAGATCTCGCTGGTAGCCATTACCATGCCTGAGACAGGAGCAAGATCTCGCCTGCAATCATTTGCCATGCATGCGACGACAGAGAGACTCTCATCAGCAACAACTCTTTAAGCAGGAGAATTAAGACATTCTGTTTCTCTCTTCCTTCTTGCTTACGCTGAGGAACACTGCGAAGCTGGCAGCTCACAGTGGACTCTTATCTCGCTCTAACTTCAACTGTTATCTCCAGAGGTAACGAACCTCACATGAACAGAGCTATAACGAACCACACGCTGCCATACAGATGGTCACTGGGAGCGAGCCACATGAAAGAGAACTAAAAATAAACGACTATTGAAGTGCACTCCGCTTGTAAGCTTCTTCTTCGAGTTCCAGATCCTTAAGACTACAGAAATAATTATAATGGGAGAAGGAGATACTCCACAGATATCACAAGCCTTCAATTCCATTATGCTTAATTATTCTAACTTCTTTTCCTTCATTTTTTTTTTTCTTTTATCTCCAGATCTCTTTTGGACATGGGAAAATGTGAACTCACAGATGACGAGATTGATGCTTTGGTGAACTCTTTTATCAAACAGACTGCGAGTGAAGATAAATCTTACATAAACTTTGAAGAGTTTTGTAATATAATAGCGCCACAAATAAGCAAAATGTGCAATCTATCAATAAACTGGAAAGGTGGGTTTTTTTCTTTTTTCACCCTTTTTACCATATTTTCATTGATAGACACTGCCTTTGTTTCACTTGATTTTCAGAGTAATGATGAATTGAGTAAAATAATTTCATTATTTAGCTGAAATTTGGAATATAACATAAAATTTTGATGCAAGGTTTTTTATTTAGGTGACTTGTTTTAAACAAGTTTTTATTATAGAACCAGTAAGAGCCAGTGTCCAGCAGCAGTGGTTAAATTGCTGGTTATGGGTTTTCTGTGCATATGTTCAACATCAGTTACAAGTATTCTCTATCTATCACATGTTTAGAAAACTTTGCTTCTACTCATATTGAAAAAGAGTGATTAACAAATCACTGGTGTTGTAAATAGCTGGTGGGCTATTATAATTTTGATGATGATAATTATTTTTTTATCGTAAGGAAGATGGATTGAATGAATTAGTAGGGCAGAACTCTTGATTCTCTACATTCTGAGTTAAATCCCACTAACAACAATCCAGTGAGTGCCCACCCCTAGCTAACATTGTTCAGCTTACAGACACATGCTGAGAGTAAACCCATTTGGGAGTGCATGGTTAATAGTCTTGTTTACCTTTCAACAAATTAATGGAGGGAAGCACTTTTCTTTCCACCTTCTGCTTCTACTTCAAGTGGATCAAAAACGTCAATGAAGGTTTGGGCAAATGGGAAAATTGATACTATTGACCCTAGTACTTGACCAGTGCTTTATAACTAGTATTTTATCAACTGTGGAGGGATAAAAGGTAAAGAACCAGGGTCAGGAGTATTGGCTTATCCCTTTCCTTCAAAATTGCTGATCGTGTGCCAAAATTAGAATAAAAAAAAATTTTATAAATGTTATTATCTAAGGCAGTAAGGCTGCGAGTTGGCAGAATTGTTAGCATGCCAGGTAAAATGCTTAGCCATATATTTTGTCTGCCTTTATTGACTCCAAAAGGATGAAAGGCAATGCCAACCTTGCTGTAATCTGAACTCAAACAAAGTAAATATCAGTCAAGTACTTGGTTGATGAAATCGA
>NC_068986.1:3317538-3331840 GCF_001194135.2 Octopus bimaculoides | reverse complement strand
CCCCAAAGTTTCAGGCCTTGTGCATATAGTAGAAAGGATTATTATTGTAAGGTAATGAGCTGGGACAATTGTTAGCATGTTAGATAAAATGCTTAGTGACATTTCTTCAGGCTTTTTACTTTCTGAGTTCAAATCCTGCTGAGGTCAACTTTACATTTCGTCCTTTCAGGATCAATAAAATAAAGTACCAGTCAAGTACTGGCGTCAATGCAATTGATTTGCTCCTTCCTTTCAAAATTGCTGACCTTGGATCAAAATTAGAAAGATTTGTTATTCACTTTGTTTCTCTAGCAAGAAGCAGCAAACTTTGTTTTGATTAAGCTGCCACAAAAAAAGAAAAAAATATATTCTAAGAATCTTGTGGATTAACATTTGATTTGAATTCTCTCCAGAATTAATTTTAGTTTTGGTCTATCCTTGGTTAATAACATAAACACCAGCAATATATTGTAACATAAACAATAGAAGGTAGTGGGAAACAACTCAATTAGCTATAACACTCTACGAAACATTCACTAAAAATGCTAATTTTTGTTTTATGATATTTCTATATTTGTAGCACCGAAGGAATGTTTCCCAGGAAAGCGAAAGTAAGTCCCTATTTTTATTGTTATATCATTAATTTCTCTGAAATAACTATTACTTCGATCCTCTCAGTCCATTATAGTGTGGATTCCTTGTGGTAATTGTTGTTGTTGTTGTAGTGTGGTGGGTGGTTGTGATGGTAGAGAATAAATGACTTTTGTTATTGTTGTAGTGGTTCCTTCCCTACTACCCCACCCTATCCAGATCAACCAAGATGCAATGTGCATGCACATATTTCAATACATGTATATTCATATTCTATTTAGGGCTCTTTCATTGGACGAGACTGGAGTGCAGATCCTACCTCAAACTCTTTTAGTTGCCTTTTATGACACACAGCACTAGAGCAACATAAATGAAGCGTTTTGTTCAAGAACGCAACATGCCACCTGATCTGAGAAACGAACCAACAATCTGGTGATTGAGTGCAACACTAATCACTAAGCACATTCCTTCACACCATATTACGTATTGATTTGATTTGATTGAATGGGATTATCTAGTTATCCTTTCATGGTTAATAAAATAAGTACCAGCAAAGCACTAGAGATGATGTTAATGGACTTGTCTCTCCTTCAACATTACTGGCTGTGTGAGAATATTAAAAAACGCTGATTAGTTGTTAAACAATTTTGGAAATATACTTGTTGCTAGTAACTTAATTTGAGACTGTGTGTTGAAATTTAAACATGACTTATAGCCATTGAACAACACAAAAGCTTCATTTAAACATTTATTTGCTCCCAAAATTTTGGTTCCAACAACTGCAATTTGGTCCCTGACATGTTCCCCCTGCAACTGGTTTGAGGTAAGGCCATGGGCCAGAAAAATATAGGATTCAGGGTTTTAAATATAATTTTTTACATCTGTAAACTATAGCTCAATCATCCTGGTTGTCATTGTCTGTTGCTCAGAGTTGGTCAGTCAACTTGGCATTTGGTTGTAACACATGTATACATATATTTAGTTTTTTTTTAAATAAAAACCATAAAAGGATTTCTTACTCTCTCTTTTCCTGAGGAAATTATATCTTATCTTGCTCAGAGCATTTATTATTTCAACTTTTTTTTTTATCTATTTCAGTTTGGACAAATCAATTCAACTAGCAGTCCCCAAACAAAATCTTGACAAACACGAGTTGCAGAGGAATTTTGTATCTTTTACAAAATATACCCCTGTTAAAGCAAAGATAATTTCAGTGAAAAATTTTGTGGAAAACTACAGACAGCACATTTTCTTTTTAATTTTGCTCTACACTTTTACCTTGGGAGTTTTTGCTGAAAGATTTTATTGTAAGTATCCATGTGAATCTTTTTTTCTTTTCTTTTTTTTTCCCTAAGGGTTGAAAATCATTAGAGCATTGATTCATTATGCTCTGAGTTCAAATCAGTTGTTTCATCTCCCTAGAATCAATAAAGTACCAGTTAAGAACAGGGGTCAACAGTTTGAACTTATATCCTCTTCTTAAAAACTACTGGCTGTGTGCTTTATTAGAAACAATTATCATTTCACTACAGATGAACTCTGAACAAATCTTTGAACAGATTTTCTGAGCCTGAACATCCAATCTTACAGAAATAATGTCCAGGAAAACGGTCTGCAATGTGTTATTTTCTTTTTTTTTTTTTTAGGTGGTAGAGGTAGATTTGAGGGAACTTTGGCTGCTGCTTCTATCTGGTCAAGCAGCCATGCCAAAGCTTCCTTTACTATCTTATTTTCAGTGCCAAGACTAATTTTTAAAAGCTTGACCACATATAAACCTAAAACAAGTTAAGACTAACCTCTTGTGTCAATATTGTCTTTTTTTTACTTCAGATTATTCAGTAGAAAATGAACATGTTGGCCTGCGTCGCATGATGGGTTATGGCTTGAGTGTAACTCGAGGTGCTGCAGCAAGTATGTCCTTCAATTTTAGCTTGTTGCTGCTGACAATGTGTAGAAACCTTATAACCTTTTTGAGGGGCACATTTCTCAACATGTATATTCCATTTGATTCAAATGTTGCTTTCCATAAATTAGTAGCCTGGAATGCACTCTTCTTCACAGGTTAGTTTTCCATTTTTTTCCTTATATGATAAATGCATTTTAGTCTTTTTTTCTTTGCTTTTCAATGTTTGTATGGTTGAACAGGTCCTATGCAATGCAGCTTCTTGCTTCTTGTTGAATTCTTTTCTCATTTCCTTTGTGAAGTTCTGCAATAATAATGGTATTTAGTTAACTTGTGAATATTTTCAAAAATGCCTCATTTCAAATCTAATGAAATTCAGAATGGTAAAAAAAAAAAAAAAAGCTATTTTGACACCACCACCAAGACTTTTGGGTATCTTTTAGTAGAATAAATTCTACACCACTCAGACTTGGTCTGGAGGGATATCACAATCATTTAATGTCCTGAATCCCACTGGACATTTTTTGTGTGGTGCCACTGTTTATCAGAGGAGACAAATGGGAAAAAATTCTCAGCAGGGTTTTGCCACCTGATAGGAACAAGGTATTGGATGTAACAAGGTTGGGGTGAGGTGGAGAGACAAGTGAGTTGGAAGTAACTGAATAGAAGCAGTATAAGACCAGTCAGCTGTGAGGAGCAGAGGCCATAATAATTGCATTGAAAGAGATAGAAAAATGGATACAGCATGCCTATAGGTCAGAGACTGGAGCATGTCTGTTCGTAATTGATTGAATACCATTTGATCAGCTGATCCTTTTCTGGATGTGGTTCAGGATGTGTGTGTGTGCATAACAGTAGTTCCGTTGTGCATAAATTAAAAACAATTCTATTACATTGTAATATTGTTATCTTAACTAGGACCAAAGTTGTTAATTACAATTATCATAGAACCTCTTTGAAGTCATTGAAAATTCATTTCCCAAAACCATTAATTAAATCATGTTTTTATATTTAACAGCGCTACATGTAATTGGATATGGCTTCAATTTCTATCATGTTGCCACTCAACCTTCAGCACTTTTATGTATATTTCGAAACATTGTCTTCAGGTAAGAAAATTCTGCTACTGAAAACAAACTGGTATATTATACAAATAAAATTGAAGTTCATTTTAAAATTGTAAATTTATATTATGTTTCTTTTTAAAATATATGTGAATAAATACATGAATAGATTTTGATATATCAATAATTAAAGTTAATTTTCAAAATAGTGCTTGTTTTCAAAAGCCTAATAAAAAAAATTATTTTTTTATTTTTTTCCACAGATCTGATTACTTACCCAAATTTCACTTTTGGGTTTTTGGAAACATTACTGGTAAGAACCCTTCTCTTAAATTTTTACTAAAGAGATCTTTTAACTTAAATCTTCTTTTATTCAGTTGCAGATAATATCAGATTAATGTTATATCTTTCTCCAAATTAGTTAAGCATTGTCAGTAAATATGTTTGTGTGTGTATCTAATGGTGTGTCTGTGTTGATATGCATGTATGTGCTTGTGCTGAATTTGTGTGCGTATGTTTAGATATGTTTATTTGTTCATATTCTTAATGATTTCTTATCTCCCACAGGAATTACTGGTGTGCTGTTAATAATCCTTGTCTGTGTTGTGTATATGTTTGCCACCCAGCAGAGTCGACGTTATATCTTCAGTGCATTTTGGCTCACCCATAAACTAATAATTCCATTGTATATCATTACAATACTTCATGGTAGTGCAGTGGTTGTGCAGAGACCAATGTTTTGGGTCTATTTTATTGGACCAGCTATTCTTTTCAGTATTGATAAATTGGTGAGTTTAAGCCGAAAACGTACAGAAATAAGTGTTATCCGAGCTGAGAAACTGCCCAGTGGTAAGTTCTTTATGATCCCTATTTACTTCATGTAGAAAAAAAACAGTGGTTGAGAGGCAATATGTCTTCTTGTAGAGATAGGCGTTAGAGGATTTGTTGGAGCCAGAATTTACTTGATGCTCAGGAGTTTGGGACAATCTATTCAGGACACAAAAGATGTTGCCAGAAAATTGTCAAAATCCTGAGAAAGCAAGCCATCACAGTTGTCTTGAGTGAGGATGAGTGGTGCAGCACAAATGAACATCAAAGATGGTAGAAACATCTGGCCCAGATGTTGAGTCCTCTGACTAGAAAATCTAATGTTGTTCTGTGGGAGCTTTGTTGCCTACATCAGTGGGTGACCTTAGGCAGCTCTAGGTGTTTCTGCGAAAGGGGCTGAAAAACCTACAGAGCTGTTTAATTGTCTGATGAGACACCAACTCCTCTATTCAGAAACAGGATACAGCAGCGCCGTCAGCATGCAAGTGTTTACCCAAAACATGTGGCTCAGTGGTTAAGGTGTTTTTGTTCATGATCATAAGATTGAGGATTCAATTTCAGGATAGGGCAGAGCATTGTGTCCTTGAGCAAGGCACTTCAGTTCAGATTGATCCAATCGACTCAACTCTAATGAATAACAGCTTGATGTTGGTGCAACCCTCTTTCTTTACGGCTGGATGTAAGGAAAGATGCTCTACTAAGTCAAGTGTGAAAGAGCCAAGAAGTTGTTTGAGTCTGCTCTTGACTACACAGACACTAAAACTATTAGCAAAAGCATGGCATAAGTTACCAATCCAATACTTAGAGTAACAAATGGCTGCACTTCATCTCTATTGATGAGCATTTTCTGCCTCGCTATTTATTAGAAAGCAGAAAAAATGTTTCAAAGATTGCTGTGTTAAAAACACAAATGTCAGAGGGAGATGAAAATCCTTCCTGATAGCAGCCAACGAGAATACCATATACATTTTGACCTTTCTTTGGGTGTGGAGAGGCCTTCCTAATGGCACATATTTGCAGCCAAACATACTTGAATGAGAAATTTTCATCTCTAATATAGGAAAAAGTGAACAAAACATTCAATGATGTAGCAAATGGTTATCACAACACATCCATAAGAGATGTTATATCAGGACAAATACTATAGTAACTGGGCTATCAGCAATGTGTATACATTAAGTATGATATAGAAATAGCTATTTTAATTTAATACTGCTTCAAGTACATATTTCCAAATTTCTATTCAGCCAGGTTGCTATTCATAATATTAGTGAATGCTTTATTTACTTTCTACTACATTAAAGGCAATAAATTCTTGACTGCAGCATGTGATTGGCTGCAAGTATGTCACTGAAAAGGTTTAAAAAGTCTGAAACGTATTTGGTGTTCCTGCTGACTGATGCTGGGACAGATTTTTGTCTCTGTCTGATAACTGTTTTTAACACAGCACATTCATAAGAGATGTTATCTCAGAGAGATGCAACCGTAACTGGCCTATTGTGTATACATTAGCTACAATACATAGATAACTAGTTTAATTTAATACTGCCTCAGTTGCATACACTGGATTACTATTTTTATATAACATTAAGACTAATACTCATAATTGTTGGAATTTAAAGCTTTTGTACCCAAAGTGAAACTAATTGTGAATTAGTAAACATTGTAAACTGGTTTTGAAGAAACTAGTGGTGGTCTTTTTGTGTTTGCTATTTACCAACAGGTAAATAGGGAATACAAAAAGAAAAACAAGGTTACAAAGTGGAATAAACTATCTTTCTGTGAGGAAGAGAGAACCCTTCATAGTTGGTAGATGAATTGTTCATTAGTATTACTGGATAAAGGAATTAGGAGTAAACATACTGAAAGGGGTTGATAAAATAAGTATCACTCAAGCACTCGGGTTGGTATCATTTATTGTAACTGCCTTTCTAAAGCTTGTTGGTGCCAACTTTGCTTTCAATCTTTCTGAGAACAGTAAAAATAACATATCATTAGTTTACTGGAATTGATATGGGCAGCTGTCCCTTACACCAAATGTCTGGCCTTCTGCTTATACTTTGCTTTGAGCCCTCGACTCCTTGATGGAGTTTTGAGGGTGCTGTCGTGACATGTCTTGGGCATTTTTGACTTAGCAAACTTTTCCTGTCTTGACTCTCCAGGACAAGAAAAGCCAATGCCACCAGACTGGCACCTGTGCTGGTGGCATGTAAAAAGCACCGTTCAAGTATGGCCAATGCCAGTGCCACCCAACTGGCACCTGTGCCGGTAGCACATAAAAAGCACCATTCGAGCATGGCTGATGCCAGTGCTGCCTGACTGGCACCTGTGCTGGTGGCACATAAAAAGCACTCACTTCACTCTCAGAGTGGTTGGCATTAGGTAGGGCATCCAACTGTAGAAATCTTGCCAAATCTGACTGGCGCCTGGTGCAGCCTTTTGGCTTGCCAGTCCTCAGTCAAACCATCCAATCTATGCCAGCATGGAAAGCAGATGTTAAATGACAATGATGATGATGAAATGACTCCAGCCCCATAGTATTACTGTTATAAATTTTATCGATTCTAGAAAGATAAATGGCAAAGTTAACCATGGCAGTATTTGAATCTAATTTTTTCTGTTATGGTCTGCTCATTTGAAGACTGTATGTGTTTGCATTTTTCTTTTATTCTAATAAATGCAATTTTTTTTTTTAATTCCAGATGTAACTTATATTGAGTTTAAACGCCCACAAGATTTTGATTACAAGTCTGGACAATGGGTGAAAATAGCCTGTGCTTCAATTAGTGCTGGAGAATTCCATCCTTTTACTTTGACATCGGCACCTTATGAAGACACACTTTCAGTGCATATAAGAGCTCTTGGACCATGGACCTGGAAGATGCGTGGAATATTTGATCCTGTGAACCTAAAAGAAGAACCTTATCCAAAAGTAAATTCTTAAGAAAATATTTGTAATAATAAACTCAACAGATAAAAATAAGGAGTTAAAAAATTTTTTTTTTTCTAGTTTAATATAAAGTAACACGCAAACATACAATAGGCTTCTTTCAGTTTCCACCTACCAAATCCAGTCACAAGGCTCTGGTCGACCTGGGGCTGTAGTGGAAGGTGTTTACTCAAGGTGCCACACTATGGGACTGAAGCCTAAGACCACATGGTTGAGAAGCAAGCTTTGCTTTTTGCCACACAGCTATGCCTGAGAATTGTCCTCAGACTAAGTTCCATCAGCTTTTGGTATCTTCACTGTTGTTTGTTTAGAGACAAAAGACATCAATAGCAACACTGGAGTCAAGGATGAAATGTTTTATTTATTGATCCAGTTTAATATAAGAATATTTTACCAATTAACAGTAATTACCATTCTATTGGTGTCTAATTTTGCTTTACTTTCAGTTATATTTAGATGGTCCTTATGGTGCTGGACAACAAGATTGGTATCGGTTTGACATCAGTGTTTTGGTTGGTGCTGGAATTGGAGTAACACCTTATGCTTCAATCTTAAAGGATTTTGTGAAAATGTCTGCAATAAAAAATACTTACAAGATGAGATGTCAAAAAGTGAGTTACAGAATATAATTTAAATCAATGCTGCTGAGATTTTGCTGTTTTAAGAGTGTATTTAAAAGTTTTTATTTTCCTAAATGATGTTTTTAAAATGAAACCATTTTAAAATAAAGTTTCTCATGTTTTTGCATTGTAATTTTTATCAGAATTTCCAACTCTGTTGAAAACTTTACTTCTAGTTAACTGTTAAATAATTAGTTGCTGCATTCTACTTCCATCCGTTTGGGTAACGATTTTCTCCTACACATTGTGTCATTCCTTTTAACAATGTAGAATTCCATTGAAATGAGCTATAAAAGGGAAACAAGTCTTTATTGCTAGTTTGACTTGCTATGATTTGAAAAATAAGTTTATTTAACGATGAGTTTTGGTAATTAGCCATACCTGCATCTATTTATTCAGGTATATTTTAGATATGCCTTCAATGAACATAAAGAATTTATTTAGGGCAAAAATTTGAACTCTCCTATCATCATCATCATCATCATCGTTTAACGTCCGCTTTCCATGCTAGCATGGGTTGGACGATTTGACTGAGGACTGGTGAAACCGGATGGCAACACCAGGCTCCAATCTAATTTGGCAGAGTTTCTACAGCTGGATGCCCTTCCTAACGCCAACCACTCAGAGAGTGTAGTGGGTGCTTTTACGTGTCACCTGCACGAAAACGGCCACGCTCGAAATGGTGTCTTTTATGTGCCACCCGCACAAGCCAGTCCAGGGGCACTGGCAACGATCTCGCTCGAAAATCCTACGGGAGCCAGTCAGGCGGTACTGGCAACGGCCACATTTATATATTTCTGTTACCAAAGTTACAAGAAGTGGTTTATATTTTGTCTCTTCTCTAGGTTTGCAGTTCAAGTCCAGCAGACAACAATTTTATCTCTACTGGGGTTGATAATCTAAGTACTAGCTAGATGTTTAACCCAAGGTTATCCCTGGTGGATCAACCTACAGCATTCTAGGCATGGCCATCGAAGACTATGTCATACAATATCTTTCCTCTTTAAGGCAGGAGGGTATAATCTGTGACTGCAAATTGGCCGAATCGTTAGTATCAAATAGAATACTTTTTGATGTTTGTTCTCATTCTGTGTTTGAGTTCAAATCTCACCGAAGTCAATTTTGCCTTCCATCCTTTCAGATGTGTGCATAAGTAGAAATGATGAAGTGGCAGATAAGATGCTTTGTGTTTTCCATTCTGGCTCTTTGTGTTCTGATGGCAATGCCTATGACGACACTGGTGCCAAGGTGCATTGACCTTGCACTTTTTGCTTGGACATGATCAACGGTATGGAGAAGGAAGATTTGTCTGTATGGGCAACTGTTATTTATGCACATAAAAAAAATTCTTACCCAGGACTACACTCTGATATAGGTGCAGATACATGGCGAACTCTGACCAACGAAGGTTTTAGGGAGTAATTTCAAGGAGACCAGATTTATTTCTAGGATGTCAAACAGCCATGTAGCAACTCCCTAAACATACTCTGCATTTATTGGTGCTTAATTATTCTTAAGTTAATTAATGACTGTTTTTTGCAATGATGGCTTTCTGTTTTAAGAATCCTTTAGTCATACTGAGAATATGGCAAACTCTATGGTGCAAGTGCCACAATAAAAAGGCATCCAGTACAATATGTAAAGAAGTTGATGTTAGAAAGGATAGCCAAGTCAAAAATGAAATGCATGTAGGCAAGAGGTGGTATTCCTACCCATATAAGAGGGTAGGTAACCAGTGTCTGTCCACCCTAAACTAGTATTGAAAGTAGATGAAAAATAATGATTTTCATGAAACTTTTATTTCAGCTGTATTTTATTTGGGTCACTGGTAGTCACAGACATTTTGAATGGCTCATTGATATTCTTCAAGAGGTAGAAAGAGTCGATACAAAAGGATTGGTTGAAATAGAGATTTTTATCACTAAATTCTTTCAGAATTATGATTTGAGGACAGCAATGATGGTATGTTAAATTTATTCTTCTTCCATTAGTTTGTTAAATTTGTAAATCTGAATATCCATTCATTTAAGTATTAATTTATTGTATAGTTTGTAACCACATAGTTGTAAGTCCTATCTTAATGTGTGACACCCTTGGCTAATGTTTTCAACAATAGTCTCAGACCAAGTAATGTCTTGTGAGTAGAATTGGGATTGGTAGATGGAATCTGTGTGTGTGTGTGTGTGTGTGTGTGAGATAGATAGATAGATAGATAGATATGATGTTACATGGCTTCTCACCATCAGAGTGAAACAGTGATGATGTTTACATTCCATGTTGGCATTAAAAGCGTTTGCTTTGCATTTTCAAAGATAAGTGGAATAATGACTTTTCTACTTTGAAAAACTGGTTAGGTTTGTTTAAGGACATCCAATAAAATGCTGCCTCAAGTAAGTCCCTGTCCAACCTATGCCAGCACTGAAAAATGGCCATAAAATGACTAAACAATGAGCATTAAAAGTGTTCTATTTGCATTATTATCATCATTTATAACACACGGACTATCTACATATTCCACAATACTTCAATCTAGTTGCAGCCTTCTTGATTAACTTTTGTTCGTACATTAAAAAAAAAAGTCATTTAAGAATTTTTAAATGCTACAAAGAAAACCTAACTTTTTTTTTTATCATTGCAGTTTATTTGTGAAGAATATTTCCAGAAACTTTCAATGGGAAGAAGTGTTTTTACAGGCTTAAAAGCTAAAACACACTTTGGGAGGCCACAACTTGTTGAAATGCTACAGCATATACATAAATGCAATTCTCAGGTAAATTGTTTTTCTATGAGCATTATTTCCTTTCAATGGGATCAGTTTATAAAAGTTATTAGAATATTATTGAAAACTCGTGTAAATATGTTGTATGGGTGTCCTGTCATTGCAGACATCCTCAACAAATTTACCACAGCATTTTAAGTTTAGTACTGATTCTATCAGTCTCTTTTACTGAACCACTAATCTATTGGAACATAAGCAAACCAACACCGGGTGTTTATCTGTCAGGGAGAAGGACAATCACAAACACACACACATGCTTACATATGTATATATGACGGGCTTCAACACAGTTTCTTTCTTGTTGGCCAAGGGCTGTCATAGAAATTACTTGCCTAAGGTGTCATGCAGTGTAACTGAACCCCAAACCATGTAGTTATAAAGTGAGCTGCTAAACCACATGGCCATGCTTTGAAAATTGTTTTTAAAAGGTCTAAGATACACAACACACACCTCAGTGACCAAATCATCGGCTGTGGTCTAGCTGTTACTGACCATTGCATCAGATGTTGATATACAAATCGGTGAGATACTCATGTTTGAAATACTTTCGACCATGGCTCAGCAGTATCAGTTATTCAATTACTTTCTGATTATTATTTTCCATTTATATTTCATAAGCAACTTCTATGTGACAGATTATAAAATCTTTTTCAAACACAGTAAATCCTCAATTTAAAGGACTAATTGAAAGAAAGGCATGTCCTTTAAAACTGAATGTTCATTAAACTGAAGGTAGCTTAGGAACCATTTTGGAATACATGCATTTTGTATTCTATAAAATTTTCAAAGTATCATAAAGGATGTGTAATTCCTACTTTCCTTTCTTGAGAGTAAATAAGAGTTTTTTTGCTTAGCAACATTTTGTCCACTCTGAGTTCAAATTTCACTGAGGTTAACTTTGCCTTTCATTCTTTTGGGGATCAATAAATTAACTACCTTTGAAACACTGGGGTCAATGTAATTGAATTACCCTCTCCCTCAAAATTCCAGGCCTTGTGTTTTTAGTAGAAAGGATTATTATTATTAAGTTGGTGAGCTGGCAAAATTTTTAGCATGCCAGTCAAAGTGCTAAGCAGCATTTCATCCATCTTTAAGTTCTGAGTTCAAACCCTACTGAGGTTAATTTTGCCTTTCATCGTTTTGGGGCTGTTAAAATTAGTACCAGTCAAATATTGGAGTTGATGTTATCAATCAGCCCTCCGCCCCATCAAAATTTAAGGCCTGATGCTTAGAGCAGAAAGGAAAATTATTGTTATCCTTGATATGACAAATTGTCAGAATCATTATCATGAAGCAGAAAATACTAAGCAATAACTCTTCTGGCTCTATGTTCTGAGTTCAAATTCTGACAAGGTTGACTTAGCCTTTCATCCTTTTGGAGATTGATAAAATAAGTACCAGTTGAACACTGGGATCATCATCAACATTTAACGTGAGATCAATATAATCAATTTTTATCCTGCTCTGAAAATTTTTAGCCCTGTACCAAAAGTTGAAATTCATACCATTCAGTCCACTAAATCTGAAATGCATTAAATCAGGGTATGTTAAACGGAGAGTTTACTGTGTGTATATATATATATATATATAATGTGTGTGTATATATATATATAAGAGAATGATTTTTTTTTTTTTTAGAAAAATGATTTTATCTTTTGCTTCTGTTTTTCAGGTGCGAAATGTTGGTGTTTTCAGTTGTGGACCACATGGAATAACCAAAAGCGTTGAAAGAGCTTGTAATGAAGCTGGCAAAACAACAAAAGCACTTTTTAAACATCATTATGAAAATTTTTAAGACTGCTCATATTCTAAATTTTAGACATCTTCATTCCACATTGTGGGATTATAACTGGACTTAACTAATCAATGACTCTTTTGGTGATAGAAGTGAAAATAAAGATCTATGTACAGTTTTTGTTTTAGATATGTGATCAAAAATCTTTTTTCCCTTTTCCCAATCATATATGTAAATTTCTTGATATAATTAACATGTATCTGCTGTTTACTCTCCCCAACATAATGAGTTTTATATCGGATAATGTTTGCACATTGTATAATATATAATTTTATAATGCATTATGTTATATATATATAATGTTTTACAGAAATAAAATCGGGTGTATTTGATTTGTATATATAAAAAACTCATCAAAATAAAGTCTAAATACAGGAAACATATTCCAACCTGATAAATCATAACTCTAAAGATTTTATATTTTAATATAAATTTTGAATATTTGAGGATATTAAATGCAACCATTTTGTTTTTATGAAGGTTTAACCCTCTTGTATGTAGATTGGCTACATCAGATCCAAATCTTCTACCTGTTTTATGTTCAAATTAACCAGATCCAGCCTCTTACACCTACCCTGCAATCACATCATTGAAATTATGAAGCTAAGAGTCAATTGATTAAATCCAATGTAAATGAATAAACATTACATTTGACTGAGTAATTTGAATGATAAAGGGTTAAAGATTTAGAGAATAGCTATTTTATATTCAATATTACCAATATACTTTCTTGTTGAAATCTTTTGTCAGAATTTCTTAAACCATTATCATTATTTCACCTTTTTTTAATGTCAATAAAAAATCTCTGAGTTTTTAGTTTCAGAGTTGTCATTTATTAATAGTTGTTGAAAATGGATTGTTTTTTTTCAGTTGGTAGTTTTGAAATAATTTCAATAGCCCCATTAACATAATGTCTTTCTTAAAAAAAACCAAAAATACTTTAGCTTAGTTCAAGGTAGAGAAGAGATGTGCCACTGGACTCTTTAATGTAGGATCTCAAAGATTTGTAGGGGAAAGGGGGAAGAGAAATCCTGACACAAGAGTTATTCAACAATTGAATCTGGGAATTTTCCTTTTTTAATTTTTCTTAAAGAAACGCTCAATGGCCCTTCCCCTACCCATCGCCTCCTACTACTTTTAAAAAGCTAAAAACTCTGAATGTTTCAATTTCGTCTGATGTTTCACGAGTGCGTAGAATTCAATGCTTAAAGTGAAACATTCGGAGTTTTTAGCTTTTTGAAAGTGGGGAGGTGATATGTGGAGGTTGGGGAAGGGGATCTGAGTGTTTCTTTAAGATGAAAATTAAAAATATTGGGGTGGGGAGTGGGGAAATTAAAATTTTGAAAACTTGATTTTGGGGCAAAATCCAAATCTATATCAAAAACAGGAATCCGAAGAAATTTTGGTAAAAAAAGAGTTGGGGAGCAAATGTTACCTCCGACATGCTAGAAACAATAGCTAAACGATACATTTTCTGAAAAAACTTCCTTTGAAGTTTATACCGAGGATTAGATTTAAATATATCATTCACAAATGCGAATTACAATATAAAAAAAAAAGGTCGGCAGAGTTTTGATCGAAACACGCACTAAAACCCATCAAAACTTCTTTATTTTTAAGAATTTTCAAAATTTTTTTTCGATTCTGTCTTCTGCATAATAGAATTAATACGATTATATATAAAAAAAAAGAAAAAATCAAATATTACTCCCCACTCCTACCCCATTAATTCCCAAACTTTCCACTGTTTTTCGTTTTTTTTTAAAAAAAAAAAACTTTTGGTTTTAAAATAC
>NC_068986.1:3309580-3315392 GCF_001194135.2 Octopus bimaculoides | reverse complement strand
ACACCTTTAGTTCTTGTTGTTACAGCTTCTGTGTGTATGAGCATAGTTGTTGGGACGTTGTTCTGTAGGTGTGAGCGAGCTGTCGAGTGTAAGTCCGAAAGATGTAGAGAGACAGCTTAACACGTAAAGAGACTGTCTCCAGGCTGGAGTATTAGAGACACTCTTGACACGTCCGTGCTCATGGTCGGCCGACCGTAAAAGAGAAAGATTAAAGCGGGAACGCTTGCTTGTTTAATTCCACGTATGCGTGAGACTACGCATGCGCACGGCGTTACTACACGTGTTTGTGACCCCTCCCCCGTTCACGAGCGCGCATTTTTTTCTTCATATTCGTTCCCAGCAAGTTGTTTTACACCTATTAGACTTTTTTATTTATTTATTTATTTTTGTCACCGGGTCAAACGCTTTAGTTTGACCGCAAGAGCTGCCTGTGTTATTTTGTTACTTGGAGAATAATTTTTTTTCTTTAAATTGCGGAAGTTTATTTATTACACAGTCCTCGCATTCCTTTTAATAATTTTTTAAAACTTCTTTCTTACTGCATTTGAAAATCTACTGGAGCTTACAATACAAAATACTTGTCTATCCTTTGTCTTTCTTTATGCATATTAAATGTAGCCTAGACTTATACAACGAGCATAAACATTTTAACTATGGACTGACGAAACTTTATTACTTCGTAACGGATGTAGCTCTCTCGGCTGAAAGTTAATAAACATTGTCTTTTGACAGTTGCTTGTTCGTCTCGGGATGATAAACATAGCAGTATGAACATCTAGTAAAGTATTCGTGGACTTTATTTGTTTGTTTCTTTCCTTCGTTTTCTTGTCTTTATTTTTGCTTCTCTCATTTTTGAAATGCAGATTTTTTTTGCAGATTCGGAATCCCCACCCACGATATAGTGTGTTCCTGTAAAAAAACGAAAGAAGTCGCAAAGGGGGTGCGGTCCATGATCTTTGCCCCCGCCCATCATTTAAGCTATCAAATACGGTATGTGTGTGTGTGTATAATGAAAGAGGGATATATCAGTGGAGGCGCAATGGCCCAGTGGTTAGGGCAGCGGACTCGCGGTCATAGGATCGCGGTTTCGATTCCCAGACCGGGCGTTGTGAGTGTTTATTGAGTAAAAACACCTAAAGCTCTACGAGGCTCCCGCAGGGGATGGTGGCGAACCCTGCTGTACTCTTTCTCTCACTCTTACTTCCTGTTTTTGTTGTGCCTGTAATATTTATATATATATAGTTTGGTACCCCTCAACCGCCTTTATTTCTTCATAGCTCTCTTTAAAATGCTACACTTAATTGCAACAAAGGTAACATTTTTATTTTCTTGGGGCCTTGGAAAGGAAGAAGCACCTTTAAAATTAAATAATATGTGTTTTAAAGAGAGATTTAAGGAAAAAAAAATCGGGGTGGGGGTAATAATCTTTTTTGAAAACAAAAAATTATCAACGTAATTGTAATCTACACTTGAAAATGTATCTATCCAGTGAAGATAAAGAATATGCACACTCGGAGTTTAAGGTTAGGGTTAGGGTTACATCAAAAACGGGTGGTGTGCGTATTCTTTATCTCCGCCTCTCAGCAAAATTCCCTAAAAAAGAATATGCATTTAAAAAATGTTTCAGCTACTAGAAAACCAAGTCAGAGATGAGGTACCAAACTGTAGTTATGCACACACAGACACTCATCTATACATATATATATATATATATAATGCAGACAGACACTGTGTACCAGTAGGTTACTATAGCACTTGTGATTAAAGCTCCATATTTGGGGAAAGAGAGAAATGGCTGGTGTGAAAACACAGGTTTACAAAGTGGGTCAGGTTCTCTTAAAGTGAATTCTCAAGCTGGAGAAAATCAGTGAAAAGATTTAAATGTGCTAAAATGTTTTTGTTTGCTTGTTTGTGTATTATATGTGTATTTATTTATTTAGTTATTTTATATTGCTGTTAGTGAACAACAACTTCATTGGTAACAGGTTTTTGATGGGACCATCCCTGGTTCACTGTATTTCTAGTAAACAGCAATGAAGAAGGTGTCTGTTATTCAGTGTTGAGCAAATATTACAAGGACTTGGTTCGAATAACACCATTCACTTTGTTTGTTTTGTTTTTTCTTGCTTATGTTTATATCTTTGGATATATATACTGGAGAAAGGCTAACACACACACGTACACATGACTGTGCGTGTGAGAAGACACTTGTTCTATGTTCCTTGTTGTGGGATCGAACTCAGAACCATGTGTCTAAAAATTAATTTCCAATCACACAGCCAGGCCCTCCAAGAGAAAGGATGTTCTGAAACTTCAAGGATAAAGTTTTGAGATCCCAGAAGGTTGAATCCCACTCCTATAGGCCCTGCACACAGCCTTATAATTTTGTTCATTAAAGTTGTAGTTTATTTTGTCACCCAATACCGTTTATATACTAATTGCCATTATTTCAAGAATATGAAACAATTGTCCATAACTTATTAATTAATGTTATCTCAATAAGTCTTAAAGCTTTGATTATTACTTAGTACAATTATTACTTAGTCAGTACTACTCTAAGCTAGTCTTACAGTATGTATCCCCTCCCGTTAGTCCTACAACATACACCCCTTTCTCCCAGCCTTGTAATAGACATTCCACCTCCCAGCTCTGCAACGTGCAACCTCATTTCGTCAGCTCTATATTGTGCTTCTCTTTTAATGTGCACAAGTTACTTATAATTTTTCAACCTCATTTTTCAGTGTGTGTAAAGAGGGTGATGATTAGGAATTTGTATTAAAAAAAAATCATTGAAAGAGAAGCATGATATAGAGAATCTTTGTTGAAGTTGTCTGGAATTTGTGTGGTGTTCCAAATTTTAGTACCCTTGACCATAGCAGTGACCTTGAATCAGGGAAGTAAGGCTGGTATCTATGACATTTTTCCAAACCTTTTAGGCTAGTTTTAGCAGGCAGAAATATTGATTAAGCCTTATGGATTATTCAATGACATGGTTCAAATATTTATAACAGTAGACTCTGCAAATGGAACCTAGGGAAAGGTGTTTGACAGGTACATGTACACCACTCTGAAGGCTTTACTTGACCAGAAATTATGGTCCAAGGTGTTTCATTGTGGACTGGAAGCCAGAACTATGGACATACTTACAAAACACTGTCAAATAGTCTTATAGCCTATCAAAAAGACAAAGATTTTGTTATCATCTGCTCAATATATTCCAGTAAAATATTTGAAATGCATGAAGTTCTGATATTTCATTTATTGCAAGGTTTTGTGGAAGGTTGAGACATAATCATTGTGTTTTATGCTGAGAGTTGGTGTCAAGTTGTTGCCAGCTTCATAAAATAGCAGCATGTTCTCTTACATATCATCTTTAGTTATTTATAGGTCAACAGATTTATAAGTCAAGAAGGACTTATCCACTTCAGAAGATAAATTACTTTATTGCTTTGGAAGGAAGAGTATATTATAAAATGTTGTTACAAGTGTTTCTTTTTTTTTTTTTTTTTTTTTTTTGAAGCAATTTGAACTGAACTAAATTTTTATTCTATCAACTATCATAGGTGCAGGAGTGGCTATGTGGTAAGAAGCTTGCTTCCCAACCACATGGTTCAGGGTTCAGTCCCACTGCATGGTACCTTGAGCAAATGTCTTCAACTCTAGCCTTGAGCTGATGAAAGTCATGTGAGTGGATTTGGCAGATGGAAACTGAAAGAAGCCCATCATATATGTGTGTGTGTGCATGCATGTATGTCTTTGTGTCTGTGGCTGTCTCCCTTCCACCAATTGACAACTGGTGTTGGTGTGTTTATGTCCCCATCACTTAGTTGTTTAACAAAAGAGACCAATAAGTACCAAATTAAAATTTCCTCAAGGCAATATTCCAGCATGGCCACATACTAATGCAGTCTTTCTCAACCAGGTTCCCTGGAACCCTAGGGTTCTGCAAAAGGTTCCTTGGGGTTCTGTAAAAAAGAGTGGGATAAGTTAATGCTAATTTCATGAATGTTATATTGCTACACATGCACAACATATTGATTATTGTAATATTGTAATACTAGCTGAGGTACCCAGTAATACCCAGGAGTGGGGATATTCCCAGTACCCATTACAATGCCTAATTTCTCTCAGTCAAAAAATGAAATCAAGACATAAGATAGATAATAGAAGACATAAGCAAATTCATTCACAAAACAATAATACAAATAAATATGTGTGGAATCGGAAAAGGACAATCATTAAGAAGGGGTATACGGATAAGTTAAACCTTGTATCTAAGCAATGGTTTGTATAAATGTAGTTTGATTGTTAGCATATCTATGGTTATGCATGAGATACTGAATAGAAAATGCTTGAGAAATAAAATGCACTTACCTATTTAAAACCTGAAACACTGGGGAATAAAATCAAGGAATTGAATAATCAGTTTTAGCAAATGAAAGCGATTTATATTGAAATGCAGAATTAGCAAATGCTAATGAGATTACCGTTAATAAGATGCCTGTTTATACCCATGAAACATTTTTCGTCAAATTGAAATCTGTATTAATGGGTAGGACCAATTTGATGAAAAAATGACCAGAGTCTGGTAGCAAACCCATGTCATTGTCATTTTTGTGCATGTGTGTAAAATGCCAAAATTTTAAGGTTTTGGACAGATTTCATCAAACTGACAGATTTTATGAATTGGGCAAATTTCGTCAAATTGCTAACATTGACACTGAGAGTGAGCTCCATTTATCAAAATATATTTATTCTGTGAAAATATAGCAATAGATTGGTGAAATAATTCTATATAACAAATAGCTAACATATAACTATAATGTTTTTTAGTTCGTTGTAGTCTTAGTGACTCTTGTGGGTGAAGACTGGTCTTCCAGCAGTTGCCCATACATGCAAATTTCTCTCAGAAACTTCCCAGGTGCAGATTAATGATTAATTTACAATATTAATTGTATTTAGTTGTATTATTGGTAGTTCAGCTGGTTCATTTCTTTGATTCACACTGATTTAAAAAAATTTTTTTTGCAAACAAAAGTTATTTTAGTCATTGAAAATATTTAAAAAATGGAAATTTGATAGGATGAAATAGCATATTAATTACTGAATTAAAAGAAATGTATCTGATACACAAATCATCTCTAAGATTTGATCTGCTAAACATTTAATTTGTTTATGATGAATCTCAGCTGGTTTTTTTCCATTGTGCTACTTATCAACAGTCTATCTATGTTAGAGACAGGAAACTTGATTCTGTTTGGTCTTTTTGATCTCTCTCTGTCATTACTCATCTACTTAACCCCTTAATATCAAAAGAAGCAGAAGTCGGATTTACTTCATTTGGCAAGCCACTTCTGACAGACAAACCAACAGAACAGTTTATCCCTTTAGCTCTGGGTTTAGCTGATTCAGGGCTAAGAAAACTTCCTCTCCACAACTACAACTGTGACAACACAGTAACAAGAAACCAACCTGTAGTTTACTGCTATTGTGATGTACTTGTGTAAATTCATATCTATTGCTACTTTGAGTCTCCTAATATGATAATGAGTGTAGTGTTTTTATATATATATATATATATATATATATATATGTGTGTGTGTGTGTGTGTGTATATTCAACTTACGATGAAAGTAAACAAACAAAGTTTATTTTAGAAGCGTTGAGATGTACTGAAAGATAGAGAAATATATTTTTTTTATTCTCAAACGCGTGATAATGCTAATAAATAGCGTGATCAGGATAAATTACCCATACATTGCAGAAAAATACGCTACCGGCCAGCTCTCTCTCTCTCTCTCTCTCTCTCTCT
>NC_068986.1:3304803-3309523 GCF_001194135.2 Octopus bimaculoides | reverse complement strand
TATATATATATATATATATATATATATATATATATATATATATATATATGTTCAGAATCACGTCAGACGTGGAGGAAAAGAGAGGATATTAATTCAGTGGAGGAGATGTAGTGAGAATAATAGCCCGGAATGAGAGAAAGTAATACCAATAAGAGAAAGGTAGGGTAAAAAAAAAATCTGCATTTCAACTCTGTGTGAGTATATGTGTGTATGTGTGTGCACAAGGGCAGTGTGCGAATGTTTGTATGTGTGACTATTATGTTCCTTATTTTGTACCCTATCTATATATAAAATACTACAATTAGCCGTCTGTATCGACAGCACATGGTCAGCTAGTCAGTAGTAATTCAACATTAATTTTTGTGAGCTTAATTAATATATATTATGTTACTTCAAGTAAAATACCCTTCTCTCTTTCTTTTCTCATCAAAAACAATGCAGCTCTGTGCGTTCTCATGCACTTACATCTCTTTCGATTTACAAAGTTTTTGTGAACCCTGCTAAACTCTGAACCAGAGACGCAGCCTAAAGATCTACAGAAAATAACAAGAACTAAATAGTAATAAAATATGTTTATAATTCTTAATCTTTTACATGTTTCGTACAGGAAAAGGCATTTAATGTATTAATTATAACAGAGAATCTCATAACTGGTATTACTAATAACAATCCTTTCTACTCAAGGCACAAATCCTAAAATTTGCAGGGAGGGGACCAGTCGATTACATTGACCCCAGTGTTTCACTGATACTTAATTTATTGACCCCAAAAGGATGAAAGGCAAAGTCGACCTCAGTGGAATTTGAACTCAAATTCCGAAAGGATGAAATGCTGCCAATCATTTTGCCCAGCATTCTAATGATTCTACCAGCTCGCCACCTTAATAATAATCATAATAATAATAATTATGTTTAACAATAATTGTTAATCTCTTTCCTTTTATCAAACAAATTATCCATGATGTTTTCAAGGTGAAATTTGTTGTTTTTATTGTTATATTTCATAAGATTAGTCTTTAAAAAAAATTCATTTAATTAATACCTAATTAATGAAGTAAAAAATGAAAGAGAAGGGAAATAAAGAATGCTTCTAACAATGCAGAAAGTTTTACTAAAACCTTCATATATAAGGCGCAAGTGGCTATCTTCAGAAGTAAGCAGTTCAAGAAATGTCTAGTTACATTGATTTCATTATTTTATCTTAAACTGTGCTCAGCATTTGGGTTACCAGTAGTAGCAGCAACTTTCCAACTGTTGGTTGTTGTGATGTATTTTCACATGGTGGTGCATGGAAGATGGTGTTGGCAGCACATGTTATGATGCTGGTCGTAGTCCCCATGATGTATTTATAGGAGCCACTGGTCCATTTCCAATTGACTGTTGATTCCCAGGTTGAGGCAGTGGATCAGTATAGCTTGACACAAAGATTTGCTGTGTTCCTTTCTGGGGCTACTATGAAGGTGTTGGTAGTGAGGTGCTCCTTCATTTCGACGTGGAATTATGATAGATGCAAAAAAATACTTCAATAACAACATTAAGTTTGTAAGTTACAAAAACACTTCCATCAACTTTTTTTTTCCTACACCCAACACTTGTGGTTAAAAAATTCAATAATGTATATATTTACACAGTTTTGCATGAATTAATTAGTTATAATCTTAATGTTTTTCAGAGAAACAAGAAGGTATTTCATCTAGCTGCTGTCACAGGAAGAAAATTATGTCACAGTGGGCCGTTGCTGCTGGAGTTGGGCTCATCACTGCATCAGGACTCCTTTTCACCATCTTCCGATGGAAAAAGTATTATTTATATTGCTTATTCCTTTTCATTTTTTATCAACTACGATTTAGTCCTTTTATTAGAATATATAATTACGCACACATACCCATACACAAACATTGGTACACACATGTGTGCATACATACACACAAACACATGCATACAAGGTTGCAGTGTTGTAAAAATGCATGGGAGTGGCATTTCCTCACTATTTCAAATAAATCTAAATTAAAATTTGTTAAATGTAATGAAATTTATAATTTTCACACTGAAAATGGAAGATGAAAAAAAACTCATTAAATGTTGTTTGTTTTTTTTTTATTTTTTTATTTTTGCATGAGTTGTCCTATTAAAATTATGCTGTCGTATAAACTTGGAGGTGTTGTGATTTTGCAGCAAAATTGTATTACTGTGAAAGCTCTCATTTTCAGTTGAGATGCTGACATTACAGTATTGTACTCTATAACTTTCCCTCAACGTTTTTGATCCAAACTGATGAACAGAAACATAAATATATGTTGTTTATGTGAAGAGAATTTAGAAATTTTGAGTGAATGTGAAATATGTTTGTTTACAGCTGTAGAATTCAAAGTAAATAATGCTAATAGCATGTAAATATTGAATTAAAAACCTTTTTGGATAGAAAACGTCAAAGGCTGCCTTTTACAGTTAAAAGTGAAATACAAATATAAGCATATAAAGATATGTTGCTTGAATATGGAATGTTGTTTTCATCTCTTTTGCTCTCACACATTATCACCTATGACATTTTTTAACAAATGAAAGTGGTTATGACAGGATCTATATAGAATCTGTGTGTCTGTCTATGTTATCATTATGATTGTTTTAACATTTGCATTTCCATGCTTGCATAAGTCAGACAGATTTCATTAAGGAAGATTTTCTACAGCTGGATGTCATTCTTGTTGTCAACCCTCACCTGTTTCCATGTAAAGTAATATTTCCAGATTCAGTCCCACTGCATGGCACCTTAGGTACATGTCTTCTACTATAGCCTCAAGTCAACCAAAGCCTTGTGAGTGGATTTGGTAGATGTTAACTGAAAGAAGCCTGTCTTGTGTGTGTGTTTGTCCCCCACCACTGCTTGACAGTGTTACTGTGTTTACATCTTTGTAACTTAGCGGTTTGGCAAAAGAGAATGATAAAATAGGTACCAGTTGAGTTCTGAGGATGATCTAATAGATTTACACCCTCACCTGAAATTGCTTGCTTTGTGCCAAAATTGAAACCTTTATTTATAGCTTTACCTGCTTTGATACCCACCACTCCAAAGGGAATTACTTCATATATATAAATACATATACACACACACATTAGTACTAGGATGTTTTGCCAATGTCTCATAGTGTATACTTTTAACTGATGCTGAAATAATAAACCTTTATTTAAAGGAAGAAAATTTACCCTGAAAATGTGATCATATTGCACCAGTTTCCAAGAGTATGTCAAGCACCAAACCTTTCTCCTTTTGCTATAAAGCTTGAAACTTTTCTCCGCATGGCCAAGTTACCCTATCAGGTAAGGCTTCCACATTCTGTTTCTTCTTTTCTAAGTAAAAGATATGCAAAAGATAAATAAAAATTGTTCTGGCTTCAGTTTACTAGATTTTTAGGTTCAATAAAATTCTTCAACCATCAATTATTTAGATATGTAAGTAAATACAGATGTGTGTGGTGTGTGTGTGTGTGTGTATGTGTGTGTGTGTACATTTGTGCATAAGAGTTCATTGGGTCAAAGAGTTCAGAGGTCAGTCTTTATAATAAGAATTTCTTGATAGGGATGGCTTATTTTAATGTTATATATATTGCCAGGTTGAATATACCTATGAGATGTCACCCAAACATAAAATACCTTGGATTACATACAATGGAGAAGTTGTCAGTGACTCCCAGTTCATTATTGAGTATTTGAACAAGAAATTCAACCTTAACTTTAACATTCATCTCACAGATGAACAACGAAGTATTGCTAGGGCCATGCAGAAAATGTTAGAAGAGAACTTGTATTGGTAATTATTTTTGTTTTATTTTTATATTTTATGCATTTGTGTGTGTGTGTGTGTGTGCATATTTCTATCTCTCAAAATATTTCATAAAAAAAAACAAGAACAGAAGGCCACAATTGGTCAGTATGCACCCTGGCGCGAGACAGAACTGGAGACAAATGCCGCGCAAATAAGAGCCAATCAGGGTGGTGGACACAACAGGGTCCAAACGGCCGAAGGCTAGATGTTAGCCGCTATGTTATCATACGTAAATAAATACCAGAGAGAGAGGTATGTTGATGTACTATGCAAGCTTCCAATAGAGTTAAGCTCTTGTGGCCAGACATTGTTCTATATCAATCTCAATTCCAGCTATCATGAGAAGGCACCGAGCTGGCAGAATTGTTAGCATTCTGGGCAAAACGCTTAGTGGCATTTTGTCTGTCCTTTTGTTCTGAGTTCAAATTCCACCAAAGTCGACTTCGCCTGTATTCCTTTTGGTGTTGATAAAATAAGTACCAGTTGAGCCCTGGGGTCGATACAATTGACTTGCCTCCTCCTTGCTGGCCTTGTACCAAAATTTGAAACCTTTCTTATGACTATCATCACCCACCATCTATCTTCTCAATCTTTAAATTAAATGAGGCTTCAGAGTTATTGCCCCTATCTTGATCAATCAAATTTAGACATGAAGGTTAACATTTTCCTCTCATTAAAAGCAGAGGAATCCGTGGTCCATTAATTTTTTGTCTTTTTGGAGATTTCTGCGGGACAACCTGTTGAAAGCCACCGACCAGATTTGTGGGTGGTGTAAGGTCCCCTCCCAACCCAGAGTAACGTGGTGGTGGAACAAGGAGGTAGACAGGGCTATTAGACAAAAGAAACAGGCTTGGAAGGACTGGAAGAACGGTGGTAGCAGGGAATTGTACCAATGTGC
>NC_068986.1:3298558-3302624 GCF_001194135.2 Octopus bimaculoides | reverse complement strand
GGCACATAAAAGACACCATTTCGAGCGTGGCCGTTTTCGTGCAGGTGACACGTAAAAGCACCCACTACACTCTCTGAGTGGTTGGCGTTAGGAAGGGCATCCAGCTGTAGAAACTCTGCCAAATCGGACTGGAGCCTGGTGTTGCCATCCGGTTTCACCAGTCCTCAGTCAAATCGTCCAACCCATGCTAGCATGGAAAGCGGACGTTAAACGATGATGATGATATTATGTATATTATCACTAATTTAACTCTTTGGTTTAATCTGCAGATGGTATCCTTATCCCAGTCGTTATTTTTAACTGCTTTTATTTCAATTTATTTTGAAAGATTTAGCAAAATAACTGTATCACTATTAATCTTCGGTTTGAAGTGGCAAACTGGCAGAATCGGTTGCATGTTGGGCAAAATGCTTAGTGATATTTCATCTGTCTTTGTGTTCTGAGTTCAAATTCCGTCAAGATCGGTTTTGCTTTTCATCCTTTTGGGGGTAACAGTTGAGTATTTGGGTCGATGAAATCAACTTAACCCCTCCCCTCAAAATTTCTGGTCTTGTACATATAATAGAAAGGATTATTAACCTTGGGCTTGGAACATAAATTAACAAAGGATTTTGATGGAAGGTTTTAAATTAGACCCCCGTTAAAACTGGGAGTTTGTATCCTAGAACTAGCAGAGGTTCCAGAGGCTTGGTATCGAAAGGGTTAAATATGCTTGCCTTAAATCGTGACCAAAGTTAAAATACTTAACTACGTTTCTTTTATTAGTCATGATGCTTGATCTTTCAAATTTTATTCCGTAGGGGTCTTGCACGTTTACGATGGGTCTATGGAAACTCCCATACCAGAAAAATTATCCCTATGCTCGCATTCCAGTATTGGTTGATAAAGAGAAGAGTTCAACATTCTACATATTGCCAAGGGATTGGTCGACATACTCTTGCAGAAGTCAATCAAATTGTGTTGGATGATTTAAAGGCTCTCTCTGATTTTCTTGGTAAGTAACCATGACCATCATCATCATGATCATCATCCACAGCAGCATCTTAACCATCATCATTATCATCAATATAATTCTCATCATTAAGGTGGTGGAATTGGCAGAACTGTTAGCATGCTGGGCAAAATGCTTTTTGTCATTTCGTCCCTTTTCACATTCTGAGTTCAAATTCCACAGTGTAATATAGCCCAGTGGATTGAGATCTGAGAAATTAGGAGGCCAAATGTTAGGGGTTATGTGATCATGAAAATTTTCACCCATCCTTCCCTGTGTTACTAGAGCCATGTGTGATAGTGCAGAATCTTACTGAAACATATATGGTCCTCCATTGCATACACTGTCTATCCCGGGTTTAACAAGAATCTTGCACACAAAATACACATACGAAATCTGAATTTATTTCGTCTGAAACATATATACACACATGTACATATGTGTATATATGTTTATATCGGATAGCTAATTATTTCTCTTCTCTGCTCCCATAATTTAATAAACAGTTTATTGTTTTTTATGCATCATCACCATTTTTCATATTTTGCATGGGTATGTCTATATTATCATTATTTATATTAATTTATGACTAACTATATTTTTTCATAACTGCATCTATACATATATATGTTTGTGTGTGTGTGTGTGTGTGTAAATATATATATATTTATTTATGTTTATGTAAATTTAATTAGAGGTTAAAATAGCCTCATTAAGAGATAAAAATATCCAATGAATTACTGGTTCATTGTCTATTATTTTTTGATGAATAGTGATATTCATAAAATAATAGGTCTTGATTTATAAATATTCAAATTAAAATTCAGAAAATGGAGATGTAGCATTTATATAATTTATTGACTTCACAAGTCCAACATATTCTCTTATGGCTGTTTCAGTTTTTGCCCAAGATTAAATTCAAATAACCAAATCATTGTATTGGGAAAAATCAGAAAATCTATACCCATTACCGAAGCAATGTGATGAAAATTGTTGGAGGAAAAGAGAAAGAATACAAACAAAAATGAGTGAATGTGTTCATAGGTTCCTATAATATGACTTTTCCAAAATATAACATTTAATTTATTTTTCATCAGAAATTAACATAAAATTTTTTACTCTTTATTATTCTATTTTATTCCTTATAAACTGTGAATTTCCCCGTCCAGGAATTTCGTAGATACTCACCTTGTCTCTAATGACAGAATACCCAGTGTACAGACATGCTAGCCTATCACTTGGGATATCCTAGAAACAGCTGTAAGACTTCAAATTCACCTTAACCAAATTAAATTATTATAAATGACTTGAGATACTCATCCTGCTTTCGCTTTTGTTGACCTTTTCCTCTAATTTATATATATATGTGTTGTGTGTTATTTTAACAGGTAAAAAGAAATTCTTGATGGGAGATGAACCCTGTGAGACTGATTGTGCCATTTTGGGGATGATAGCTTATTCAAGGCAGATGCCAGAAAACTGCATTTTAAAAGAAGTTATTGATGGTTAGTATAGCTACTTGTATATCTTTGTTTACAATTACTTGTATTTCCCAATGAACATTAGATGTGTAGTGGAATGATTAAACAAAAGTGGTCATATGAGAATTAACCGTTGTTAAATCCTGTGTTATTTAAGTTCATCTTGTATCTTGCACTTGTTTATGTCAATTGACTGTGTTCATGCTGGGACATTGATTTGAGGGGTTTTAGTTGAAGAAATCGACCCCAGTACTTATTGGGGTTTTTTTTTTTTTTTTTTTTTTTAGTCTGCTACTTATTCTCTTGGTCACTTTATATAAAGGGTAAAGGTCTCCTCAGTCATGAATGACCATGGGGTTGCACCTAGAAAGTTCCCCTCCAAAGCACAAGTCCAGGCAAGGTTGCTTATGGAAGACCAGCAGTCACCCATGCATACCAGCCTCCCCTCTCCATGCTGCCAATGTTATCCAAGGCAAAGGCCAAAACCGATACAGCTTTGCACCAGTGACTTCACAACTCATTTCTACAGCTGAGTTAACTAGAGCAACGTGAAATAAAGTGTCTTGCTCAAGAATGCAACACACGGCCTGGTCCAGGAATCAAACTCACTACTTCATGATTGTGAGCCCAAAGCTCTAACCACTGAGCCATGTGCCTTCACTAACTTATATATATATATGTGTGTGTTCCCACGTGACCAGTGTTCGGCCAAGCCTGACCTTTCATTCTTGGGCGGCTGTTGTGCATGCGACATCGTTATTTCTCCCTGTGCCTGTGAAATCTTATATCCCTGCTGTAAGGCATTATTTTCATATACGCCAGCTTAATTTAATTTGTCCTTACTCGAAAGACATCTGTTGTTATGTCCTGTTATTATTTTTATTGTATTTGTATAACATTGTTCGTTTTTTTTCCATCCTTGTTTTTGTATACATTTGCTGCTTTCTTCTAAGGAATCTAATGCTCTTAGCGTAATTTTTCCTTGGGGCTGGCCAGATTGGAGCAATATTGAGAATAACCAGCCAAAATTGCAAGGATAATCTGGATCTCGACTGAAGAAAGAAAACTACGAATGACCTGTCCGTGTCCTCTTTGTATCGTCTATGTGGATGTTTTGTCCCTTTCTTGTATCACCTAACTGTCTGAATATTTTGTGTTCTTGTCCCATTCTGTATCATTTTTATATATATATATACATACAATAATAATTAAGGGCATATGCTGAGAGGAAATCACTAAATCATTGAACCTGATTAAATATCATTACTATTATTATTACACATGTGTTGAAAAGCAAGGGAGTAAGCTAATGGAAATTCATGACTCGATTTTATGAATTTCCGTTAGTTTGCTCCCTTGGTTTTGACACCTGTAATGATAATAGTAATGATATTTAATGTGGTTCAACGATTTAGTGTCTCCTCTCAGCATATAGGCAAGAATTTTTTCCATGCCCTTAATTATAATTGTATTTATGATTTCACTTTAATAAGTCTATTTTTTTATATGCTGGCCACTGATAAAATTTTCAACAATTCCTTTATATATATATATGTATATGTATGTATATATATATATATATATATATATATAT
>NC_068986.1:3291791-3298489 GCF_001194135.2 Octopus bimaculoides | reverse complement strand
TGTGTGTGTGTGTGTGTATATATATATATATATATATATATATATATATATATACGCAAACACATGCATATTGGGCTTCTTTCAGTTTCTGTCCCACAAGGCTTTGATTGGCCTTTTGTCTAGAACTCTATTGTCCAATCTCTAGAAGTTTATAGATAAAATGAAATGACCTTGTCTTATAGAAGTTGATCTGAATATTATTATTATACCATTTCCTCTAATCTTCCTGCTGCAATAAATTCTCTCCTTTCTTCCTGTCACCATAATGTTTTTCCTATATTAAATACTAGCTTGAGCAAGGGAATTCATTCTTTTGACTATTTCTGGTTAGGGAATCATGATGTGACACAAAGTGGTGATTTTTGGAATGTTTTTTTTAAATGTTTAATACATGTATATTCACCTGATGAAAATGTTTATTTCGCATGATGTTACATTTCTATTCATCAATAAAAAAAAACTCATTAGAAACAGCTGTAGTGAATGAACCATTATCCATCTGTTGCTATATATAATGTATGTATATATAATGTATATATATATATGTGTGTGTATATGTATATAAATCATACAACACACATGTGCACACACACACTTGTTATATTGTTTTTAGTAATTGCTTTTTGATAACGATGTTGATTCATTAATAAAATATAATTTCAAATTTTAATATTCATTTTTCTCTTTTTTCGTCTTTCAAGATGATGTATTCCCAAATATAACTGCCTACTTTGAAAGAATGAAATCTATGTATTGGCCTGACTGGTTTGATCCAACTGTGAAATTTCCTACTTTTGGACTTCAGCCTCAAAAGAGTAATTTCACATCATAAATAGAAGCTGTATCTTACAAGAAACAAGATGAACATTAATGAATCTGTTGTCAGAAATAAATAGTTTAAAAACCAAAGTGAAAAAAATAAAAGCCATCAAATGTATCAAATGTTATGATTTTGCTTTTGTGCCTAAATCTATCAAGTTTCTTAACAATCTTTTTCAGGTTTTAAGGATTTGATTTGATTGTATTGATCCTAGGGAAGCAATTTCTAAAATCTCTACAGCTTAACCTGACATATTGGGAAAGTCATTGCCTAGATTGATCTGCAAGGCATAAAATGTGTCACAATGTATTCAAACAATGCGAGTTGAAGAAAAAGATCAATAGAAGGATTATATCCTGCAATCAACAGACACATTTGCCCAATCCCAAGCAACTTAAGTACCTAATTCAACTGAATCTCAATTATTTCTTATATATATATATATATATATATATGCATGTACACAGACATGCATTCTTACATACATATACCTGTACATAATATATATATCTTAATATGTATATATATATGTCAATATAAATATGTATAAGCGCAAGGAGTTTGCTTCCCGTCCATATAGTTCCAGTACTTTGAGTATACATCTTTCACAATAGCCCTGGGTCAATCAAAGCCTTCTGAGGGTATCTGGTAGACGGAAACGGAAAAACATCATCATAAAATATAAGCCCAGTTTTGTAATTAGTCCTTACATTAAGTTAATTTATTTGTCTAAATCCGACGTAGGAAGATGAAGAATGTTATTGGTTTAAAAGAACTTATAACAAGAAGTTTATTGATTTATCCAAATATATATTTCAAATTCCCACTCATGTACTAACCTTACCCTCATAAACAACGCACTTATCTTCGTGAAGAACTCACAGTTATCTTGGCAAGATAGGGATATAAGACTAGCAGCTAGGAAAACAATTGTAGAATTCAAAGGAAGATACTGGACTTGACAAAACAGTCCTACTAATTTTGCTATAATTATGGATTCTAGTGACTCAGTATAAGTTACGGGTCTACTAAACATTTATATATTACACCGCATGAATAAAGAAATCCGGGGATAGGGGGTTGCCATTATAGAGATGACACTTTGTTTACACTGTATAAACGTAATAGGAGAGCTTTGGAAGCACTGGAAAAACTTGACAACATTTTTCAAAAACTTCTGTCTCACAATGTCGATGGAGAAAGACTATAACATCCTGAATTTTCTGGATGTTGTATTGGTATTGGACTTTACAATCTGTACCAAAAGCCCAATCAATCTCAAATATGTCTATCGAAAATCAGACCATCTTAAAACAGTGATTAATTCGAGGAGTATTTGACTTAGCTTTGTAGACTCCCGACTAAGAAATTTTCCGACAGATTGAAGAATACTGTAATACTGCGTAGTCTAGGACCGGATACGCTGGAAAATCCGCTATATTCCAGAAGTAGTTATTAAAAAGACGCTTAAGGATGGAATATATACACACAAATGGTATAAAATAACAACTTTATTGTTAATAGAATTAGATTCGACGAGAGAAATAAGAACATCATAATCAGTACATCAGGTAATAATGATTATATCCCAACTAAAGAGAGGCACAGCGAACCTTGCTGTGTGATTTCGAATGAAAGAACTGGAATTGACCCAGCTATTTTGCAGCAAGGACAAGCCGTGGGCTTTGGTAGTGATAACAAGGATAATAAAAATAAGAATAGAAAGAGTGTTTCTAGTCCGGGAAACAGACGCATCTCTCTTTACAACATTATGAACTGCAATATACAGACTAATAACTATACTAATGCTAATTATGACAAGAAAACTAACATAATTAAGGCACGTAATAGATGGATTATCTAGTATAATACTCCATTTAAATCTCATGTAGCCACAAACATCCCAGGCTAAATCTTTATGGCCTTAGACAAATATTTTTCTCCTCCAAGTGGATATAGCAGGATTTTCAATAGGCATACTGCAAAATTTGCATACTCAACCACATCTAACAACACTGTTATTACAGCAGCTCACAGCATCAGAAAACTGAAAACCCCCGAAGTAAAGGAAGAAACTATAAAAATAAGTCTGGGTTTATCTTTCATGAAACAAAAGTATCTGGTTAGGCGGAAGTAGGTCTTGATATGTTGCAAGTATCTAGTCGGAATATGGGGGATGTTAATCTCCTAATATCTCATAGAAAGAAAAGTGGTGATGCTAATACAATAAATAAAAACTCGTAAGCTATAGGATGAATGAATTTAAGTGATTGTAGGAACCGTAAAAGTTGCCCTTTGGATAACCAATGTCTAAGGAAAAATACAGCTTATAAATGTTCTGTAACAACACCTGAAGAAGTATATTATTACATAGGCCCTTATGATACTAAATTGAAATCCAGATTATATTGCCACACTTTTTCCTTTAAATATAAAAAAGAAAATGTTACGTCATTAAGCAAATTTATTTGGAGACTCAATGAGAATAATGTTAAATACTCTGTCACGTGGTCTATTATAAGAAATGCGCCTCCTTATAGTTGCGGGAATTCTCAGTGCAATTTGTGTCTAGAAGAAACATTTGAACCTCTTGAATGGCACCCCAACTTAATGAATAATAAATATAATGAACTTCCGATTAGATTCTCAAATTTATACAATAGAATATTCTTAGCTTTTCAAAACAAATACATTCAATGATTAGCTTGCTCTGAGGCAAATAGGTAAGTTCTTTTTCTTAGTTACGTTATCTTTAACACTACTTCTTCCCTTGAACCAACCTAGAATAATGTTAGAAATAATCTTCCAACTAATCCGAATTCGGATTAATGAATTCAATACATGGATTTCATTCTAATGTTTTCCCCTTCCCTATTCTTATTTCACCCGCTTATTAGCTTTCCGGTGTTCCGTTCCTATCCATATAGAAACTCACTCTAATTTCAAATCGAGGTCTCTATTTCTCACAGCTAAAGTAATGCGATGCATCCTTTCTCTGGAATATATTTCATTTATTGGCATCATTTGTAATAGTTAGTGACTTAACTGTTTCTTTTTTAGAAACACATTTTATTTAATGTGATTTTATTCAACGTTCACAAAATTGAATTTATCTAATATTACAAATAGGCAATGATCTCACTGTACATTCCATTCTCTATTGGAAGTGATTCATACTCAATAACCTTATACATTTAAATACGAATTTACTTTGACAATACTTACTGGTGATGAACCTCGGATACAGTTTGCACCTGTCACACGGAATAAGCATCTTATACAAATTACTATAATCTTGAATAGATATCTTGTTAGCCGGGTTCTGCTTACAAGGAGTGCTTACTAAGGTATTCGCCTGGATTTATTCAACCCCTTTTTCCTTCATAACCCACGCATACACACACACACACGTGTGTGTATATATGTGTATGTATATATATGTGAGAGAAAGACAGAGAGAGGGGAGGGAGGTAAAGCGTGCATTCTCTCTTCTCCTCTTGCGATTTAGAAACATTTAAAGAATATCTTGTACATCTTCCCATATGACCTAAATTCGGTAAATTAGAGCGGGCTGACTGACATTTAGAAATGTAGAAAGATTATCCTCTCTTACGAATTCTTCAGTTAGTCGCCGCTGTTACTCAATGGATAAACATTGTCTGAAGAAATGTCAAATTTAAAAAGTAAGTAAACTTGGAATAATATTTTTCTTTTGGCGAAAGAATTTTTTTAAAAAATCATTATTTAGTAAATGCCTAAG
This sequence comes from Octopus bimaculoides, assembly GCF_001194135.2. NCBI lineage: Eukaryota > Metazoa > Mollusca > Cephalopoda > Octopoda > Octopodidae > Octopus > Octopus bimaculoides. Next base: position 3,293,909 of record NC_068986.1, on the reverse strand, counting down.
ATATCGTTATTATAATGTTCATTTTGTATTTCCTTTTTTAAAAAATAATGATTAAAATAGAATTTAATCTAGGAAAAATATTATCAAGAGAAATCAACAAAATTCCTAAAGGAGCTTGAGTTGCATTTTGAAGCATTATTCCAGTGAGCAACCTATAGAAGAAATGGATCGGGAGGACTAGCTAGAGTAAGCCTATGATTTTGAAGAACCTACTTCCCCCTGGTTAGAGGCAAAGAGTTATCTTTTTTTTTTTTTTAACTCGTTCTAGTTCTTTTCTTCTGAACTGTTATGTGTAGGTATATCATATACATCATATGGATAATATATCTATAATCCATCTATAAACCATATGCATTTAGCATTGATTACTAAAACACCTAAATCAACAGTTTGAAATGGGGCTTACGTTTCATATTTTGCCTGTTGATGAATAGTGGTGGGGGTGGGGGACTACATTTCACATCTGACTTGGACCTATTACCAATTTTCTATTGGCCTGACTGTAATTGTTGGTTGCTTTTGCTTTGTCCAAAGTGAAACCCAAAATCACTTTTTTTTTTAGTAAATATCATAATCATCATCGTCGTCGTTTAACGTCCGCTTTCCATTCTAGCATGGGTTGGACGATTTGACTGAGGACTGGTGGACTAGATGGCTACACCAGGCTCCAATCTGATTTGGCAGAGTTTCTACAGCTGGATGCCCTTCCTAACGCCAACCACTCCGAGAGTGTAGTGGGTGCTTTGTACGTGCCACCAGCACGAAGGCAAGTCAGGCGGTACTGGCAACGGCCACGCTCGAAATGGTGTATTTTACGTGCCACCTACACAGGAGCCAGTCCATATATGGATACATTATTTATGTTCTTTGTTTAAAATAGGAAAGTGTGAATCAAGGGTAATTTTGCTATAATTTCCTGAAAGTTGAGTGAATGGGTGATCATTGGTTGTAAGTACTGATAACAAAAATGATATTTTTCATTCTAAAGTTTACTTCATATAATGAAATTATATCGTGAAATTATGTAGGACACAACATTTTGTTTTCTTTCCTACCTTTCTCTTATCGATATTATCATAGAGTAAACTTTATTCCTCACATAAAACGAAATATAGAATTATATGGTTCTGAGTGATTACAAACGTCTACACACTGCATTTTCTATTATCCATTTTATTTTTAGGGAACGAAACCGTATTCAACACATCTACAATGATATCACAGAACACAATATCGCAATGGACTATTGCTACTGGTGTTGCAGTGCTTACTACCGCAGGCCTTCTTTTCGCCTTTTTACGATGCAGAAGGTAAATATTTTACTCATCTTAAGCATTTAAAATGCATTATGAAATATTCTTCTTCTCTCACCCAACCCCCGAAAGGAGATTTTAAAGAAGTGAAATCCGAAGTATAAGCAACTAGAGCGTTTGATGGATATCCTTGTAATATTCATTCCCACTTTTTTTTCTGCTTTCAAATGCTGTCGAGGTCAACTTTTCCTTACATCCTTTCGGTGTCGATAAATAAAACACTACTTCTGTACTGAGATCGACTTTGTTTTCTATCTCTTTCTGCCTGCCCGCTTTCTTTTTTGAAAGAAATCGATTGTAGTCAGACCTGGAGAGGGCATACCTTGTATCTACGGTTCCGTGAGGAGCTGAGGTAGCAAGGTAAGTCCAAAATATACATTCTAATAATGATGAATTATATATAAATTTTTATATCCAATAAGATCCAAATTATCAACAAAGAAAAGAAACGTTATTTTCTATGGTTAACAGCTCGTCATACTCACTCTTTCTCATTGCTCCTTGTTCTTATTCTTATTTCTTTATTGCCCACAAGGGGCTAAACATAGAGGGGACAAACAAGGACGGACAAAGGGATTAAGTCGATTACATCGACTCCAGTGCGTAACTGGTACTTAATTTATCGACCCCGAAAGGATGAAAGGCAAAGTCGACCTCGACGGAATTTGAACTCAGAACGTAACGGCAGACGAAATACCGCTAAGCATTTCGACTGGCGTGCTAACGATTCTGCCAGCTCACCGCCCCTTGTTCTTATTCTACCTACTTAGTGTTACGACATCTCTTCTCCGGGGTCACCTTAACA
>NC_068986.1:3288556-3290707 GCF_001194135.2 Octopus bimaculoides | reverse complement strand
GCAACCGCAAATCCCGAGTTGACAGCTGCTCTTCTCTCCATTCTTGTGAACTCATTTCACCCTTTTTGGATAGACTTGTGACTGGTGACGAAAAATGGATCTTCTATCGAAATGTTAAACGTTGTAAACAGTGGCTTGGTAAAAGGGAAACAGCCCAACCACAACCGAGAAGGGAACTTCATGGGAAAAAGGTTTTTCTCTCTATCTGGTTGGATTGCAAAGGAGTAATTCACTTTGAATTGTTACCACCTAATGCAACAATCAATGCTCAAGTCTGCTGTCAGCAATTAGAGCGTTTGAACCAAGCTTTGAAGAAAAAAAAGACCCGCTTTAGTGAATCGAAAAGGAGTGATGTTTCATCAGGACGATGCACGACCCCACACTGCAAAGATCACATCATAGAAGATCGAAGAGGTTGGTTAGGAAAAATTCCTCATCCACCTTATTCTCTCGACCTTACTCCTTCAGGCTACCATTTGTTTCGTAGTTTACAGAATCATTTGGGGTGGGGGGGACATAACTTTCGCAAGCCAGGAGGAGGTCGAAACTGACATTTCAGAGTTCTTCGCTTTGAATCCAAAAGAGTTTTACATTGATGGGATTAAAAAGCTTGTAAATAGATGGAAGGAAGTAATAGATAATCAGGGAAAGTACATGGATGATTAAATTTCAATTAAATATGACACTTGATCACTTGTTTTCTTTATTCAAAATTCGGACAGAACTTATGGGATGACCTGATACAACAACAGCATACCTAGATCATAATGGACCCTTAGACACATAGTGTCTCCGGGGAACTGCCCAGCATGTCCATGCTTTGGGTCATTGGTGCTCCTCCTTCCTCTCTTTCCTTCTCTGTATTCATTTATCGCGTTATCTTTCTTTTGATTAATAAAGAAAGTGAACATATTCTTGGATGAGCGATTAAGAACAGTGCTTCGCAACTATGGGCGTTTCTAAATTGCTGCGGTGCATGGCATCTTGGACAAGTGCCTTTGCCATAACTCTAGGTCGTCCCTAGCCTTGTGAGTGAATTTGGGGCAGACGAGGGTTGTACTGGTAATTCAGAAGTGCAAGCTTAGTACGCATTTTTTAAGTAAAATATCAGTTTTATATAAAATTGATATTTCATATGAAAATTCGATGAATATTGGTAATTCGATTTCGGGTTGAAAATTAAGGACGTTCAGATTGATTTTTAGTTTTATTTTGAAATGTTATGAAATTTCGTGAATGCAGGTGAAAGTCCATATCTTCGCTACTTGAGATATCATTGCACGTCATGTGACCTAGTTTAACAGAGATAAGAACATATATCCTGTGTCCGTATTTAGCTGAGAGAGTTGAAATTAACTTTCACAACGAAGTGACGTTTTATTGCTTTTGATTATGAGATCTTTCCCAGTCACGTCCCATATATCTTTTAATATGCTGATTAAATTTCTCGTTGCCTGACTACAGTGGCCCGAGAATGAAATTTGTAAACTCGGGTCCAAAGTGTTTTACAAACAAAGTGGATTTTTTTCAATCTTAATATCAATCTTAATATTAAAAGGTATAATAATAATAATAATAATAATTATTATTATTATTATTATTATTATATTAACTAGCTGGACCCGTGAAAAATTCACGGAAAACATAAAAAATGTAAGCATCTGTAAACAGTGTACTGGTTTCATGAGAAATGTTTTATTATTGTGACCGTCTGTCTGTACGTTCTGAGTTCAATTTCTGCCAATGTTGAATTTGCCTTTCGTCCTTTTGGGGTCGATAAGCTAAGTACCAGTTGTGTACTGGAGTCGATCTAATCAATTCCCCCCCCCCTCTACACAAAAAACTCAGGCCTAGAAAGGTATATTGTGACAATTACAGAATATAGAAAGTAATGTATCACCAATGACTATATAATCCAACCAAACTATCTCACTTACACAAACGTAAACGGAATTACTATTTAACCTTAAAATACATCGTATATATTCAAAGAACTTTAATGTACAAATTGAAATGCAAAAGAACGAAATAATAAATGGATTTATGAAAGTTTGGTAATTGCTTTTATTTCCACCACACGACACTCATTATTGCAAACATGTTTTAACTGACCTAAACTATATACACACACACAAATACATTCATATATAT
>NC_068986.1:3279822-3288457 GCF_001194135.2 Octopus bimaculoides | reverse complement strand
TATATATATATATATATATATATGTCTCGAGTTGTAGCTGTAATTCAAAGGAGCCAGCCTTGTCATATTATGTGAGGCTGAACCTCCCTGAGAATTACGTTAATGTTATGCAACGAATAACATCAGAAGCTCTGCATTTCTTTACAATGTCATACACTGATCTAGGCAAAGTTTTGTTTTCCAGAGAGAGAGAGACTTTTTCAGTAGTTGTTGTATGTCTGAAATTCGGCGGCGTATTCTTCGAACGAGAAGTGTTGGGGAACATTTTCACAAAGCCAGTAGAGGATATTCCGTCGAAATACCTTTCAAAGACCTTATCTCTTCTCGTTTTTTTAATGACAATTCTTCAACTTCTCGATCCGCTTCAAGCAAACTCCGGCTATAAGCTACGTGCCACTGGTTCCCATACTCCAAATACATCCCCAGTCACCTTAATACCGAGCAAAGCGAAAGCTTTGCTAGATTGTTTCAGCGACTCTTTGACACTAGCCTTTGTTGTTGCTCTTAGTGATGTATCATTCAGAATCTTTGTATTGTTGCTTTTCGCCCGTTTTAATGTTGTTGCTCTAGTGTACCAACGAGTTGGAGACTCGGTTTGCAACATGACGATCTTCTCACCACAAAGGTTTATCCATTGCACTTGTCTTATTGGTAACTCTTTCAGAAGAAAGGTGCAATTGTGAACAAAGTTCAGTGCATCAGCTACAATAGCAGCTAGAGCTAGAGCCAAATTCTTGGGGGTCAAGGGCCAGAGAGTGGTTTCTGCAGTGTACAAAATATGTGTCAGGAAACACATCTTTCAATCTCTTTTGTACACCTGAAACGTTTCCACTCAAGATACTTTCGCCATCAAATGAAAAACAGCATAATTTTTGTGATGAGACGGGCTCTGTTAGGACGATTCCCGTTCATAGACTAATTCTGTTTATGAATATATTAGTAGCTTCAGTTTTAATCGATATCACCGTGAACCATGTTGTTGCCAGTTTTTTAATGGAACCTTAGCAAGGTGTAGTGAAATTGGTATTTTACAAGCAGAATCATTATAGTTTCCAAGAGAAATACCTGATAATTAGTTACGTTTTTTTTTTTACGTGCTGAGTTATAATCTTATTCGGATCACTTTTGCCGTCCAGGGTTGATAAAATAAGGTACCAATGAAATATTGGGGTCGATTTAATCAACTTTACCTATCCTCCTTGTTCGTTTGTTAATCTTTTACCTATCAAATTAAGGCAGTCAGCTGGCAGAATCATTAGCACACCGGACGAAATGCTTAACGGCATTTCAGCCGTCTTTACGTTCTGAGTTCAAATTCCGCCGAGCTCAACTTTGCTTTTCCTCCTTTCGCGGTCGATAAATTAAGTACCACTCGAGCACTGGGGTCGATGTAAACGACTTATCCCTTCCTCCGAAATTGCTGGCATTGTGCTAAAATTTGAAAACAATATTTTACTTATAAATAATGGTGATGCACGAATATTTGTTTTATAACGGACAGTCACGAGTATTTATTTTTCTCTCTCAATGTTCAAAGTTCAAACTCCGTGGAGGTCACCGTTACTTTTTATGCCTCCAGAGTCATCTGATATTTTAACGACATTTCTGTTTTTGTTTTCAATTATTTAAAGGAAGACAGTTTATCCAGAAAACATGATCATACTTCATTTGATACCAAGAATACGAGAAGCTCCGAACATCTCTCCTTTTGCCATAAAGCTAGAGACTTTTCTCCGTATGGCCAAGTTGCCGTATCAGGTAAGACCTCGTTATACCTGTTTTCGCTACATTATTCATCAAAATCGTTTTATGCTGGCGTTCTCTATGCTAGTGAAAAGCGCAATAGACTTCTATTTTCTTGAGTCTGTAAAGCCTGACATGTTTAGATTTAACAATAGTAAATGGTATGTTTCTTCAGAAATAAAGTAAGTGGTTGAGATCTAGATTAAATGGAAAAAAATAATTGATAACATTTGATTAACATTTACTAAGATGGCTTGAAAGAAGTTTCACTAAATTTGCAGTTATCTTAAAATTAATTAGTCAAAGTAGGCGGGAAGCAACCATGCTCTTTATATGCTCTCCCAAATTAATAAAATTGATAGGTTAAAGTTCAGTCTGAATTCTCAAAGCCAGCGTCTGTGATAATAAAAGTAATGTAGATAGATAGATAAACAGGTTACACCAGAGTGGTGAAGTTCTAGTGAGGGATGACTGTAGGACAGTACATGATAGCGCGTCTGAGGAGGTGAAGTACAATATAAATGAGGATGGGTTGTTAATGTTATTGATGTTGAAGTTGTTCAGGCCCAGATCAGTCGCGATTGAGCAGACTTATGATCAAAGGTTTCCCCAGTAGAGACCATCGTAGCCATTTCCCATGTGCAGGAAATCTAGTTCTGCATTCTACAACATATGTATCCTTATTCTAAAACAGGAAGAGTGTGGTTTGAAGGAGATTTGACGAGTATTTCTAATAGATCGACCGACCAACCACTTAGTGAATGATGTGTTGGTTCATTGAAGAATGTGGCTGTATGAAGTAGCAGAAAAAGACATAAAGTAAAGAAGCGGCACGACTGTATGTTGGTGGATAAGACTGACTTAGCAAAATGACTGTAGGCGTAGTTACCTCCCCTGACGGCTGTTGCCTAATTAGTTAAACAATAGAGGGCATAAGCAACATTAAGGTTCAGACACTCATCTCTCCCTCTTTTCTCGCCAAGACGTCAGACAGTAAAGACGTGATCTAGTCAGTCTCTCTCTCACGCAACACGCCAACTAGCAAATAGGAGGTAACGCACAAGAGAAAACCATGGCTTCCACGCATCACACCATTTCCATTTATCATTCAGCTTATATATATATGTGTGTGTGTGTGGTCACATTAAAGGTATTTAAAGTTACCACCTTGTTCCATGTATTTCTTTATACCGGGTTTCCTGTAAAATGATATTACAGCCTTCTGAATGGAGTCACATTAGATGGAATGCAACCTATCCATCTATAATGGTGACACGATGCAGCACACACCTTAATTCCTTCTAAAATGGTGAACCCCGGACGAATTCTGACCAGTGAATACGGATTCCTCTTTCTCCTTCGTGACGTCATCTACGCAAACAGACTGCCACTCATCGCATAGGAATATACCACTGATGCCTCTCGCCGCCATATTGTTTTCTTCAGCAGAAAATTTGTGGCGCCATTTCAATCGGGAGACTGCAAATCATTTTCCCTCGGGTTGTAACTGAATTTACAACTTGGTCCTTTGCAGACACAGCGTCCTTGGGGAATATTCACACTTGTAAAAAAAGGAAAGAAAAAAATTATCCGGAATTTTTCTCCAGAATTCACATGGACAACAAATTTTTCCTATGCGCCAGGTATGAGTTGCTTTCTCTCAACCACCCGGATTATCCACGTGTTGGCCATGTTTTGTTCCTTATCCGTTAGCAAGGGCTTCTATTTTCATCCCCTGCTACTGAAAAAAATCCTAGTTCGCTATATTGAACGTCCAATTATATGCAAAATTTAATATCATATATATATTTCATTTACTTCTAGGTTGAATATACCCATAAAATGTCACCGAAACACAAGTCACCTTGGATTACATACAATGGAGAAGTTGTCAGTGACTCCCAGTTCATTATTGAGTATTTAAATAAGAAATTCGATGTTGATTGTAACAGTCATCTCACAGATGAACAACAAAGTATTGCTAGAGCTATGCAGAAAATGGTAGAAGAGAATTTATTTTGGTAAATCAATTGTTTTGTTTTTTTTTTTGTTTTTTCAGTTTCTTTTCATTTTCAAAATTTTATGATATCTGGTTAGCAATATTTTAAAACTTCTTTTTATTTTCTGGTTAGTGGATTAGGGGTCATGATCTGCTTGAACATCTTTAAAGTTACCATTCTGCAGTGAAAGCCATTAACAATTGTGAGAACTCCATAGAGTTTATGCTCTGGACAGGTAGGATTAGACAAAATCATTTCCTTCTGTTTATGATCCATGCATAATGGACATTTCTTTGCTGAACAGGGACTAAGTATTTTTTGAAAATTTTATTGCCAACTCGAACCCCAAAATAGTGGGGTTATAGAAGAGAGAGTTCCATGTCTCTATGATATAATTTCAGATGCAACCAAGATTGAGTTCACCTTGAATCTCTATAAAATAGAAGAATAAATAACAATTATTTAGTGGGGATAAATCTAATTAATTATATCCAATTCTATTGTGCTTTATTTCAGTTAATCCAGAAGATGCATGATTCAAGTCCCTCGGGTAGTTTTCTATCCTCATTTTTTCCCCCAATGAAGAGTTTTTAATCTGATGTATTATAAGCTATCATTTCTGCCTGAATTTGCTTTGAGACACACCATTAATAAAGACATGTGTACATATTTCTTGATGTTTCTACACTTGCATTTTACACACACACACTTGTATACATAAATACATGCATAAATACATGTATACATATCTATGAGGGTAAGTGTTTGTGTTTACATGTATGCTTAAATATACAGTTTGTATCTACTCCTCTTTAATGTTTTGTTAGTAAACTTTTTTGCTATTGAAACATAAATTAATTTTGTTTAATTCAGCTTATTGTTTTCTCTTCATTGTATTCTTCAGGGCTTTGGCTCTCAGTCGATTTGTTTACAGTTATTCTGATCCATCTCTTCGACAACTGATTCCTGTTCCAAAAATTATCATTTGGAGAATAAAGAGAATACTTCTCAGTCAAACATATAGCCAGGGTATTGGTCGACATTCTCGTTCTGAAGTGGAACATATTGCAATGGGAGATTTAAAGGCACTCTGTGATTTTATTGGTAAGTTATTCTATAAAGGTAATTCTATCATAGTCTGAGCACAATGTTTCAGCTGATATACCTTCCAGCCTTCATCAGGTGTCTTGGGGAAATTTCAAACCTGGGTTCTCATTTCTAAAGTATTTTTTGATGTTGTTGTTATTATTATTATTATTACCTCCACCTTCACTAAAGCGGAGATAATAATAATAATAATAATAATAATAATAATAATAATAATAATAATAATAATAATAATAATAATAAGATGAACTAAGGTGGAAAGTGAGACAGGTACTAAAAAAAGTGAAACTTCCCAAACCAAACATCACTGAGGAAGAAACGTTCGCTATCAAAAGACTACAGAGTGACAATTCCATCCTAATACTTCCAGCGGACAAGGGAAATGCTACAGTGGTGATGAACAAGTCTGACTACTCGGAAAAACTGGCAAGTCTTATAAGTGATGGTAGCTACAGCAAAGTAAAGAAAGACCCTACTTTGAAAACAGAGAGGAAGTTGTCACAGATCTTGATCAAGAACAAGGATCACTTTACACCAATGAAGCACAGACAGCTGACTCAACACCACAGTAAACTACCACACGTGTACGGTCTTCCTAAGATTCACAAGAATGGTATTCCATTAAGACCAATAGTGAGCTGCAGAGGTTCAGCATGTCATCCACTGAGTGATTATTTTACATCTAACTTAACATTTCCAATTAAGTTTAATTAATTGTATTTCCATCTGCAATAAGTTTAAAGTGTTAACATTGTTAATTAATTCTTATACAATAATCTAAATCTTTACTAATCTTTGATCAGGTGAAAAGAAGTTTCTCATGGGAGATAAACCTTGTGAGACTGATTGTGCTATATTTGGGATAATTGCAGTGACAAAACAGATGCCGAAAAGTAGCTTTTGCACTAAGATCATTGAAGGTTAGTATCACAAATATTCTAGTTAATACTCAAGGAAAGTTTATTACTGTGTGAGGTAAGAAAAATTTGGTCTTTTCAGAGTTTTGAATTTTTTTTTTGCTAAGGTATCAAATTCAATAAAATTTGGTTCTCTGATTGACTGAAACATAAATTATTTATTCAGAGAAGATTACATTAGCACTGTAAGTAAATATTAGTAGAACAAGTTTAAAATTTCTTTTGTTTATAAGATGTGTTATGAAAACTAGGTACAGCCATCATCTGCAACTGAGTATGATTTGATAGCATGTATCTTGCTTCCATTAACTGTTTTAGCTGTCTGTGCAGAAACAAACAGACAAGAGTTGCTCTTTTGACCCCAAAGGGTCAGTAATGGGAAATGAAGTGCTACACTCAAAAAACACAACTCTCCGTTTGGGCCAGGAATCAAACCAACAACTTACAACTGAGCTCAATACTCTAACCTTTGCATTTGGGTTTAATAAAGGATTAGCTGTTGTTTAAGACTGAATTATATTTTAGTTCTAAAGTAGAAACCTAACTGTTGTGGTACAACTTTACCTATGGTAAGTTACTTGCAGACCCATTAGAAGATTCTAAATTGATAGTCTTATTATTTTGTCTTTTGCTTGTTTCAGTCTGGACTACAGTCATACTAGGACACTGTCCTGAAGGGTTTAATTGAACAAAACAAGCCAACAATGGTTGCCAAGCAGCGTTGGACGGGGACACACACACACACACACACACACACACACACACACACACACACACACACACACACACACACACACACACACACACACACACACACACACACACACACACACACACACACAATGGGCTTCTTTTATCTTCCATCTACCAAAATCACTCACAAGACATTAATCAGCCTGAGGCTATAATAGAAGACACATTCCCAAGGTTTCGCACAGTGGGACTGAACCCAAGACAACACAGATGGTAAGCAATTGTATAAACTTTGCAGCCAAACCCTTTGATTATTTTAGGAAGTTTCTATTCTTAACCTTTCTCTGTTATTTACATAAGATGTTTTCATTATAAGATTATATATTTAATGATATTTTTTATTTTATTTTATTAGATGGAATATTCCCTAACCTAACAGCTTACTTTGAAAGAATGAAAGACTTGTATTGGCCTGACTGGGTTGCTCCAGACTTGAAATTTCCAACATTTGGTCTTCAGCCTCTGAAAGACTAAATAATTGATCTTTTTTTTTCATTGATGCAATATTGATTTTACTGTTTTCTTTTTTCTTTTCCTTTTTTCATTAGTTTTAATACTTTAGACTTATTTAAATGTATTATTGATTAATTATAACAGAAAAAATATTTGGTTTCAAATATTGGTAGAACTATGTTAAGTAGCTACTCTTCATTATTACATATAAAAATGGATAAAGTTCATTCCCAAGTCGTATAGACTCCCAGGGCTGGTTTCCTGGATTCTCTGGTGTATATGTTCCCCTCTGGATAGGACACTGGTCTATCAAAAGAATACTCATTTTTACCAGCTGAGGGGAGTGGAGCATTGTGAAATGAAATGTTTTGCCTGAGAACACAACGCATCGCCCAGTCTAAGAATTGAAACCACAATCTTACAATCATGAATTCAACACCCTAACCACAAAGCCACATGCGTCCACATTGTTATATATCCAAGTAACTCAAATCTCTGTTATATTCATTTGTCTGAAGTCATCTCTTGTAACAATGGATAAGCTAAATCACATTGTATTTTCAATATGGCATTTATCTTTTATATGAAAGCTCATAGCTTAATGAGATGTTCATCAGTGGAAATTTTATTTTTACAATACTCACAAAGCGATTATTTCTTTTCTTCATTTGATATTCAAAACACAAATAATATACAAGTGCCATAGTATAACAATGAGGTTTCTATAAACTGAATCTGCAATATATATTCCATCTACAGTTGAAGAGCTTCCCTGCCTTTGATAATCCTCATAAAACCTTGAAGATTTTTGATACTGAACTAGCTGCCTGTCAAAGGTTGTGGCATGCTTTATTCAAAAATATATTTGAAACATTCTAATTAATAGACATAAAATTTAATGAATCAGTTTTGATTAAAACATAATTTACACATATCTGATGCTTATTTTTTGTTGTTTTTTTCTTTTAAGAATTTAAAAATTTACTATATTTCTCAGTTAAAAAATACAAATACCACTTTTAGGATAGTTGTGTCAGTTTAAAAAAAAGAATAGAAAGATAACTGTAGGTGAAACTCTCTCCCTCTCTCTCCCTCTCTCTCACTGAGAGAGAGAGAGAGAGAGAGAGAGCAGTTAAAACGTGTTTATAGTCTTGAATGTGATAAAGTGTGGAATTAGATTATTATCCTGCTTCCAGCTTCAGTGTTGCTGCCGGGATTTGTAAAATAGAGCATATTTCCCCCCTTTATTTTGTGATTTAGGGGGGATTTTTGAAAAACAAGGGGAATTCGCGGCAGTGTTCTGTGAACAAATTAAACACACTACCCAGCAGTGCCTGAAACATGAACCAATCAAGTTTATGTATAAATATTCTTTTTATATGTTTGTTTCCTTTTACACAATATTAAAACAACAGCTAAAAATTTTCTGAAGCAGCATCCCTACTAACCACCCTAACCCTAACCCTACTAGTTTTATCTACAAGCCACCACCGATCCTGCTATTTGTGCCTTCAGCGATTAGAAAGAAAGAAAGAAAGAGAGAGAGAGAAAGAAACAAAGAGAGAGAGAGATCAATGAAATTTATCATTCAGTTTATTTATTTATTATGTATATATGTATGAATGGCTTCATTGACACACACTCACATACACGCATGCACGC
>NC_068986.1:3275882-3278109 GCF_001194135.2 Octopus bimaculoides | reverse complement strand
CTTGTCCAAATTTACCCAAAATTCCACTCATACCAATATATGTACCCCTTGATTTAAAACATTTCAATTTCTTGTACATTCAAGTTTTACCATGCCAATAAAAAAAAAAAAAAACCCCTCAAAGCAAACGTCACCTGGTGGAAAGCACCTTCAAGAATCCCCCCCCCTCCAGTGCTTATGACTAACTTTATGTAGTAGAAAGCGTCCACAATCTCATTATTTATGCCCCGCCCTGCAAAGGCGGCATGCTGCCAGAATCGTTTAAACACCGGGCAAAACGCTTAGCGGCGTTTCGTTCGTCTTTACGTTCTGAGTTCAAATTCCGCCGAGGTCGACTTTTCCTTTTTATCCTGTTGCGGGGTCAATGAAATAAATACCAGTCGAACACTAGGCTCGATATAATCGACTAGCCCCTCTCCCCAAAATTTTAGGCCTTGTACCTTTAGTAATAAACACAAAAACATATGTAAGTCGAAGTGATGACAATATGCTCAGAATTCCCAAGGCTCTGATAGCTAGAGATATGACATCATTTACAGGAACTTGGGGTTCATCGCAGCTCTTAATAGTATTTCATTATCAACGCATGTGTTGTAGTTCAAATACTCGAATGTGAGTGTTTCCTCCGATCACTCCAGTTTCCTTGGATGGTTAACTGCCGAAACTTTTGATTTCTAGAATTTCAATAAAATCTTCAAATTTAATAAAACTGTTTTCCCATTTACATCATGTTTATGCTTAATAAAAACTTGATTAAGAGTTGTCGTTTGCTCAACTAAGTTATGAAATATACTAATAATACTGAATGTGTTGATAACAAAACACATTTGACACGGGAATATCAAAAACAATAGATAAGAATTTCATTTTGTATATTAAAAATAACTTTATTGTCTTTTTAATTGGAACTTCCATTAGAGTAAATCTGAGCTGTTTACAACTTTTCAGCTTGCGTGTATACATTTGTGTGTATGTGCATGCATATACTTTCGTGTGTGTATGCATATGTGTGTGTTCGTTTGTGTACGCGTGTACATTCGCATGTGTGTGTATACATGACGCCCTAACTATCCTCCAAGCTCGCTGCCTTATATAGCATTACAAATAATATTTATAACTAGCATAAGTAAAATATGTTAAATTCGGTGAGACGGGTATAGTCGGTTTACCAGTACTTGACTGCTCTTTATTTAATCCCAGAAGGATGAAAAACGATGTCTCTCACGGTGGGATTTGAACTCAAAACTGAGACACGTAACTAATAAAACAAGGTAGTTGTAATGACGCTTTACCGATTCTCGTAATTTGATGTGCAAATAATAATTTGGCACAACCGAGTCAACGAGGTAGCCTCTCAATGATCACTGAACTCATTAGAAACAGCATCCAATCTCTTTAGAATCCTCGCCATTCTTAAATGAAGGAAGACCACAGTACATAATGTAGCACTACATACTCCTAAATGGCCATAGTTAGAATGTCTTCGATTATAATTCTACTCGATCAGAACTGACCCAGGACAGACAACAATAACAACACAACTCCCCTTTCGGATCCCGCATGCGTAATTTAGCCGTAGTTATTTTAATTGGACAATGAAATAGTAGCACAGATACAAGGAAATTGTTATAAAATCACTGAAATGATCTTTCACCGGTATTTTATATTCTCGTTTAGTGTTATTCACACCCCAGGATGAACTGAATTTTTAGAACTGATTCTAATCTATTCCCAAGCAGTAGTCTGTCTCTGCAGCATAATTTAAGTTTTCTAATCGAAACTAGTTTGACCGGTGAAGCCTATCTTTTACGGGTGTGCTTTTAAACATTTGCATATGCTATTTTCGTTTTTTTCCCATTTGTGAAAGGTTACGACAAGGACAGCATTGGGAGTAAGTGCTTAAATAACTTCCTTTGATTTTTAAAAATTGATATATTTGTCGTTTTTGTCAGTTATTGATCATTTTAGTATATATATATATATATATTTTTATAAAACAAAATTTCATAAAATATATAGTATCTGTTAACAGTCTTAGCAAAAACCTCACAGGTGAGTTTTTGTATATATATATATATATAGATATATATATATATATATCTTAAAGAATAGAGCTCAAAATCGATGCATTGAAGGTATACTCTATTGAAATGTGCATAGGTTTGGCTTATTGTTGTTGTTTCTGCTATTATAATTGTTGCTACAATAAAGTACCTTCAATGCATCG
>NC_068986.1:3274739-3275542 GCF_001194135.2 Octopus bimaculoides | reverse complement strand
ACACACACACACACACACACACACACACACACACACACACACACACACACACATATATATATATATAGATAGATAGATACATATACGACGGGCTTCTTCCAGCTTCCGTCTACCAAATCCATTCCTAGGGCTTTGGTCGGCCCGAGGCTATAGTAGAGGACACTTGCCCAAGGTACCACGCAGTGGGACTGAAGCCAGGACCATGTAGTTGGTAAGCAAGCTCCTCACCATACAGCCACTCCTGCGCCTGTATGTATGTATACACGCACACGCACGCACGCACGCACACACGTCCAATAACACTATACTTATTCCACGTCCTCGCGTTGTTTTTTCGTGTTTTTTTTCTTGCTTGTTCATGTTTGAATTGACTATATATATATATATATATATATATAAAACAAATAAAATTCATTGTTTTAAAAATGTTAAGTATTTGCTATTTACACTATATATGTCGTTTTATATTTGACCTTGATGGTGTTGCCGGTTAGTTGGCGACGGTCCGATTACGTAACAAGTTGTAGCGAGTTATATTACCAGTAGCATTGGAGGAGGGCGGTTTTGGGACACCGTGCTGGAGGTAAAATACAGCCCGTCAAAGGCTGGAGGAACTCAGAAACTTAGAAGCGGCCATCCAATAATTGCGTTATATGATATATATATATATATATATATATAATAATAATAATAATAATAATATTAGGGATAAGAATCCAAAATTACAGGTAAAAACTTAATTAAAATCAATTTATTAAAAATTGAAATTAAATTAAGTTTCACAGTATTAAATGTATATATAT
>NC_068986.1:3266379-3274229 GCF_001194135.2 Octopus bimaculoides | reverse complement strand
ATATATATATATATATATATATATATAGATGAATAAAGTTAAAGAGAAGGCAGGACTATGGCATTTAAGTTCATTTAGTTTAGTTTAAGAGAGTTAATGCTAATGCGATGTAGTTTGAAGCAAACTTCTTACCACACAGCCACGAGGACTTGGGTATTTCTTGTTTGGTGGCCAGGTGTGCATTTAGCTTACGTGGGTGGGTTAGACTCTAAGCCGCGACAAAGGCAATTAACCCATTAAATGGAGGACTCTTTGCAGAAAAGACTCGGGTCTGCTGTTAAATGAGTTTGTGGAAAACATTTAACGACGACTCTCTTTTATTAATGACATTTCCAAAAAGTGTAGTTCGTCCCACACAAACCTTCACCACTAAAAATAAAAACTCTGTATAGGTAGTCTAGCGATTATACTCGGCTGTTAGACCCGCCTGCATTGAAGCTTCCGGAAGAATCCGTTAAGTTTGATTAGCCTTAAATCGCTGTTCCAAGTTTATGTTACTTTTGTTTTTGTCATAGACCAGTTGTTCTAGTTAGGTGCCCACAGCTGGTTGGTACTTGGATTGGTTTAATAAAGCGAAAAATAAATGTTTATGAATTTACTTGCCGGTACTCCCATATGAGTGTATGAACGTGCGTGCTAATGTGCTATGATTATTCACAAAATACAAATATGGGTGTATATGTTATGTGTGTGCATCATTTCGATTTCTTCTAATTTATTACTGCCTCATGCTCTCAGCAGACAAAAATAGAAAAGGCGTTGTCCCGGATGCGAATTTTTTTCCCCACATGTGTTCCGGACCCCAGTAAGGAACTCAGTTGCATAAAGCCAATCAGAGCTCACCTTGACCTTGTTGTCAAGTTAACAAACACACTCTACCAAGTAAACTCAAGATGAAGAACTATATATAATGATATAAGTATATATCATTCTGCCCATATGTCTCATTTTATTATTATTATTATTTTATTTGTTATTTTTACTTTTATTTTGGCTATACATATATAACATTTATTGTTTAAAAACATTTATAGTTGGAACTCCTCCTGACCCCCCCCCCCTTCAGGGCCTCCCCTCTTCTTCCATCTCTTCATCTTTTACTGTTCCTACTTATATCCCTTTCCCAGGGCTGAAACACACAAAGGTCATAAATTAGGTCTACCCACAACATACATCATTAACATCCTCATCTTTCGACTCTGGATAATTGTCTTGAATCTATTTAAGAGATCTTTTCACTTGAAGTTGTTGCACACATTTTTGCTCTTTGTGTGGTCAAATACATCGTATTCCATTGGACGAATTTTGGTAGCATTGGTTCTCCCATTACTGTTTGACACACCGCCAGCATACTACCAGATAAACAGTTTTGCTATATGCAGCACTGCTCACTGTATCATCATCATCATCATCATCATCATCATCTTTTTTTTCTTCTTCTTCTTCTTCTCCTCCTCCTTTCTCTTCACCTCTTTCCACTTCACTTTCGTCTTCTTCCATTCGTTTTTCCTCCCCCTCTTTCCCTTTCTCCCTCCTATCTTTATATGTATCCACCCACTTGATTCCCCCCTCACCAACATACACTCTTTTAATATTTTCCTAACAACAACGTCTAAAAGATACACAATGTAATAACATGCCTTTGATGCAAGTCTGATGAAGTGCCTCTCCAATGCTTAAAACTGCAAATATATATATATATATATATATGTATGTATGTATATATGTATGTGTGTGTGTGTGTGTGCGTGTATGATTGTGTGTCTGTGTTTGTTCCCCCAACATTGCTTGACAATCGATACTGGTGTGTTTACGTGCCCGTCACTTAGCGATTCAGCAAAAGAGACCGATAGAATAAGTGCTAGGCTTACAAAGAATAAGTCCTGGGGTCAATTTGTTTGACTAAAAAGCGGTGCTCCAGCATGGCTGCAGTCAAATGACTGAAACAAGAAAAAAGAATAAAGGAACTAAAGTTATCCAAGCAGTTAGTAGACAGAACTCCCTCTGGGTGAGTTTTAAAATCTAAAAACAGCAAATAAGAGAAATAACTCTAATATGCTGCAGTGGTTGAAATATTTTTGACAAAATAGACAATGCAGAGTGCAGTAGATCTTATCTTCAAACACCAACTAGTGGAAGGGAAGGACAGGTTTCTATCTTATTAAAACTTCTCAGCAAAGAATATTTTACTGAGCTAGCAAAACTCATAAGTCGGTAGCAGCAGATAAAATCCTTTGGTTCAATATCTAGCATTACTTCGGTGTCATCTGCATAGCTGTTGAGTGGCACCAGTTGTATACATTTTTGTTTTGTATCTAAGAACATTATGGGAAATGAAAGGAATCCCAGAATTGTGTCTTGTGATACTCAATTTATTACAACAGACCTTTTGGTTATGGTTCAGTTGACAGCTCTCATTTGATTTCAGTCTTTCATGAAATCAGAAAACCAAATGCCCAGCCTTTTTATCATGCCAATGTTTTACAGCTTATAACATAAAATTCTGCATTTGATCATGTGAAAGACTTTAGCACAATGATTTCCAATCTATTCCCCACCCCCAGGCCCCACTATAACTTTCCAGAAAAATGTTTACCCCTCTGGTGAAATATCCTTAAAGAAATATGCACACTAGGGCATTAGAATAGCGCTATACTGTAGCAAACAGTTTTTACATAGTATGCTTCGCTGGAGGGATTGGTTTGAGCTATAGCTGTAGTAGGCTGAGTAAGGGTATAGTATGTTTGTTGTGAAAAAAAGATTTTCACTATTCCATTTTAAACTATAAAAAAAAAAGAAAAAGAATTTTTGGATCCCATGTCCCACCACAATTTTCCCATGACTCAATAGTGGTGGGATTTGTCCCAGATTGGGAATCACTGCTTTAACGGAATCAAGATACATGAACATCATACAATCTGCCTTTCACAGGCAAAAGAAGCTCTTTGTTTCCAGTAGGAGTTAGTAACAAATCCATGAACCATTCTTAGTCTGGTTACTTTGTTTCACAACACCCAGCTCCATTGCCAATTACCTAAGTAATAAATATTGTCAACTATTTAATCTAGCAAGACCATCTCAATAGTTGAAAGTATTCATTTCCTAATTGCTCTTCCTGCTAACTACTCCAACATATCTGCTATATGCAATGTCTTTCTCTGTCAATCTGTTTATGATCCATTGCATCCATAATTTATATGAATACACAATATATAGTTGCCACCATTTTTACCATTTTTATATGTATATCACCACATCCTAGATAGCAGCAGAGTTATATATTCTTTACCAAGTTTTTGTTTCCAGGTCACTCAATCCATGTCTCTGGGATAAATTCCAAAGAAATGGTTTCACCTTTAATTTCTATTTTTCTAGTCCCATGATATTAATTTTCTTTTTCTTTTTAGGGAATAGAAATGAGAATGAGATTTGGGTATATGAACTGCTGGAACCAAAGCAACAGAATGTCCAATTGGGCTGTTGCTATTGGAGTTGGTGTGGTTACTGTTTCAGGTCTTCTTTTTGTTCTTAAACGATGCAAATGCAGAAGGTAAAATAGTTTTCGTATCTTAGCAACTAAATTTATGAAACACTTTTACAATTTTCATTTCTTCATTTCATAGAAGGCTTAAGTGGAGGCGCAATGGCCCAGTGGTTAGGGCAGCGGACTCACAGTCATAGGATCGTGGTTTCGATTCCCAGACCGGGCATTGTGAGTGTTTATTGAGCGAAAACACCTAAAGCTCCACGAGGCTCCGGTAGGGGATGGTGGAAGACCCTGCTGTACTCTTCCACCACAATTTTCTTTCGCTCTTACTTTCTGTTTCTGTTGTACCTGTAATTCAAAGGGTCAGCCTTGTCACACTCTGTGTCACGATGAATATCCCTGAGAACTACGTGAAGGGTACACGTGTCTGTGGAGTGCTCAGCCACTTGCACGTTAATTTCACGAGCAGGCTGTTCCGTTGATCGGATCAACTGGGACCCTCGACGTCGTAAGCGGCGGAGTGCCAACAAGTAGACTTAAGAAAGCTTGTCATGTGTGTATGTATGTGTGAGAAGATATATATGCATGTGTATGTATGTGTGTGTGTGTGAGCGAGAGAGAGAGCGTGTGTGTTTGTGTTGTGCTGCGTTTTAATATTGCTTATGTGTTGCTTGAAAGAGTTTCACTGCATAGAGAGTGTTGTTGATTACATTTTCCATTAAAAAAGAAAAGAAGATGAAAAAATTATGTCTTTCTGTTGAGCAGTTCAAGTCTAAAAAACAGCAGAGAAGGAGACCTTACTAGAAACATGCAGGGATTAGTGAAAGGATAGGCATCTAGTTGTCTCTGCTAATGCATGTAAAAATGATGATGATTGTGATAAGTTACAAAACTAAGGCATTTTTTTTTAAAGACAGAAAGTCTGGGTCATTTACTAAGACAAGACTGGATATTTCTTAAGAATACATTTACAATAAAGCATAAAATGCTCATGGGATTAAAATGTTCTCAGTCTTTTATTAACAAAGATTATATGCATAAATGAATGATTTGTGTCCCAGTTTAGCAACTACTGAAGAAAGAACCTAAGCTAATCAGTTGACGAATCAAGTTCATATCTGGGTCACAGTCAAAATATTTTCTAATGGGAGAAGAAAATAAGGAAAAATACTAAAATTTTTATTTAATTTATTCATTTATTTTCTTTTCTTATTGTAAAATTCCACCTGTCACTGACCTGCCTTCCCAGTTACTTACCTACCTATCTACCTTCCTACCTATCAGCTGACCCAATTGATCAACCAAATGCATGTGATGATCAAGTATTTATAATGTAGACTATGAAATGTATTTAGCACAATTTACAATTTGAAATGTCAGGAGTTGCCACTTTGCTTTTCTAAAGATCAGATTAATTTTATCAGAGCCAACAGCTAATGTCATCCATCTCTTCATTGCATGCACATTTCAAAATTATATTTTTATAATTAATTAAAATTTCTGAAGTTGTCATCTATTTGCTTGTGACTATATTTGAACGATATTGCTCATTGAAATTATAGTCTCCTCCCCTCACAGAGAAAGTAATTTTAATTAAATGATAAGTTTTTATGCTATTATATTGAGTATGTTACCTCATCGAGGAATTGACAAGGAACTTGGAGATGTGGCAATTAGATGTACTTGATAAGATGCATCAAACTAAGTAAAACCACCATCTTCCACATGTACAGGCCTGTCGTTTCAAGTGCCAGTGCCACATGAAAAGCATCTGTGCCAGTGTGGTGTAAATGCACCCGGCACATTCTGTTAAGTGGTTGGCATTAGGAAGGGCATCCAGTCATAGAAACCATGCCACAACAGACAGGACAGCTCCAGCTGGCAGCTCCATGTTAACCCAATCAATACATGCCAGCATGGAAAGCAGACGTTAAATAATGATGATGATAATGATTGAGTATGTTAGCTTTATGTCAGATGTTGCGTTTTTACCCTTTAGTATTTAAACTGACTGTGTCAAGCCGAAAGTTTCAAACTGTTTTATGTTCAAACCCAGATCTACCATACAATGTCACTCTAAAAATAAATAATCACAAGATTAATATCTCAAAGCCATGAGATAATGCATGATTAATTTTTTAAAATATGTATATGAGAGAGAGAAACACACACACACACACAAACACACACACACACAAACACACACACACACACACACACACACACACACACACACACACACACACACACACACACACACACACACACACACAGCAGGTTTTTGCACTGACAAGGCAATTGTTCAGCCTAGGTCTATAGTAGATTACATTTGCTCAGGGTGCTGATCAGTGAAATGGAACCTAAAACTGTGTGGCTGCAAGGTGACCTTAGCTGCACACCGATGCCCGTGTCTAAGTTTTAATGTGTATTTAAAATTTTGTCCCTGTGTCTGTGTGCACATATGTGTGTGTTGTGTGTGTGTGTGTATGTGCGTGTGTGTATGTGCGTGTACTGAATGTTGGATGATGCATTCATATGTTTTATATTATTTTAAACATTATTTGATAAATATTGTCTATATCAAACTCTTTTCTAAAGGAAAAAAAATTATCCCAAAGATGTGATCATTCTTCATGCTATACCAAGAGCACAAGATACACCAAACCTCTCTCCTTTTGGTATAAAGCTAGAGACATACCTTCGTATGGCCAAGCTACCCTATCAGGTATGTCACATTTAACCTCACAATCTTTCTCTTTTCATTTTATCATCATTATAGATTATTCTTAACAATTTTACATACATTTGTCCATATTCATATAATTTAAACTAGTATCTCTATCATTTATCATCACTGGGCAAAATGATTGTTCTGAAATCTAATTATCATACATAATATATGCAGAGTTTGGTACTGTTTCACTTATTTTTGTATTTTTCATTTTCTGAATTCATCATCATCATCATCATAATTTTCATATCTGCCTTTTTCTCCCATGGGTTTTTCACAACAATTCTTATGACTGGATGCTTTTCTTGTTGCCAGCATTTATTTGTTTTCTAGTATGGTACTTCACATCAGAAGATCTTTGCTCTACAAACTACCGAGCAATATGGTATATCACTTAAGTGGGGGAAGTAAATAAATACCACTGCTGCCTAAGTGGTGTCACACCAAAGACACATGGAAACAAACATATCCATGCACACACAAACACACACACATGCATGCACATGCTTACACACACACACACGCATGCAACCATACACACACATATGCATATATATTTATATATATGCATGTTAAGTGGTTGGCATTAGGAAGGGCGTCCAGCTGTAGAAATCATTCCACTACAGACAACTGGAGTCTGGACAGCTCTCAGCTAGCCAGCTCCATGTCAGACTGTTCAGCCCATGCCAGCATGGAAAGCGGACGTTAAATGATGATGATGATGATGTGCATACATACATAGTTATAATCCATTTGCATCGGTTGTTAGTTGCCGAGACATGGCATCCTTTAAAACCTCCGGACTTCCTGAAATTCGCTAACACTGTGGTGCGATGGCGGAAGAAGACAACAAGAAGCAAAAGGACAGAATGAAGCGTTGGACCTTACCTTGCCGACCGCAGCAGGGTACACGATCGCTCCTAATCAGAACACGTATTTCTCGTAACGTCGCTGTTTTCTCACTGGCCCCACGTGCTAGCCTTCTACCGCGTGTCACCGACTTCCGATCTGACCCTTCCGGTTTGGCCCTTCCGGTCTGGCTTCACCTCTGTTTGCCTCACCCCTCTCCACCTCAACACATAGCTCGTCACAGCCCATAACGCCACACTTTTACAAAATTTGAATTTTTTTTAGCTCTTTGTTTTTTAACTTTCTATGCAAAGTGTACCAATAATTCTCAGTTTTATCCTGAGTGTCCAACCCATGCCAGGATAGAAAACACTCTTTAAATAATGAATTTGATGGAGATAATTTTGTGCCATGAAATTAAAAAAAAAAAGATTGAGTGTTACTGATATATGGGATGCTTTATTGTTGTTGCTGTTGTTATTGATGTTTAACTCCAGGCTGCCTCTCCTGATTGTTCAGACCTATGATTGGAAGCATTCCATCTATAACCATCTTGTCTTTTCCAGGCATAGTATACACAGGACTACATTATATCAATGTACCCTTCCTTCTTTTTTTAAGATGGTAGAGTGAAATCTTAAGAATATTTGGTTGCCATTTCCAGAAGACTAAACAACCACATAATAGCTTAGTTGTAGCATCAGAAGCAGCAGCAGCAACAGCAAGAGTTATTGTTGTTTAGCTACTATTATCAATACTAATGGTTGGATGTTCTGATTGATC
>NC_068986.1:3252814-3266279 GCF_001194135.2 Octopus bimaculoides | reverse complement strand
TCACCCCTCTCCACCACAACACATAGTTCGTCACAGCCCATAACACCACAAACACTACACCTGATATCCCCAACTCCATATGCATGCACACATGTATATCATGATTCATACACTGTTCACTTTCTTGACTTTTGTACATAATTCTATGTACTGTACACGCACCTTTGATGAGTTGCAGTGCACCTGAGCACTATACATAATAATTTCATGATTGTTATTATTATCATCAGCATTTTCGGTAGAGTCAGTTCATTTCATAGTGAAGTATACATCAACAGGTTGCTCATGTTTCATTTTTGGCATAGTTTCTGCAGCTAGATGCCCTTTCTTACACTAACTCCTTAAACCAATGTACAGATTGAGTTTTTTTTTTCATGATACCAATGCTAAATGGGTGTCATGTTCTGTTTATAGGAAGTTAATTATATGGCTGGTCATAGAGTGACCAATGGTTTTGCATCTATAAAGTACTAAGTCTTATAGGCGGCTCATTGGATTCTGATGACCATTGGCATGAGAGTCTGGTGAACCATCTATAATGCTAAACGCTTGATAGAGGCAAAACCAGATGACCAGCCAAAAATGAACTTCCTATCAATACATTACTGCTCTAATGTTTTAGAGTGTACTTTTATGGATGTGTGATCCACTGACGATATCTATCTATCTATCTATCTATCTATAATTTAGTTTATATAAGGGCATTACTATACAATAATACCTCATGCTTAGAGGTAAAATGTGCTTATTTCGGTAGTCTTGACTTATGGAGTCCCTCTAAGCGTGAGGCATTATTGTATAGTAATGCCCTTATATAAATTAAGTTATATATATTAATGGAAAAAAATTATGGTTTTTTTTTTTCCTTATGAGGTTTTTTCACACTAACTACTTGATAAATTCTTATAAAGTATTTATCCTAATATTAAATCTATCTATCTATATTGCTAGGTTGAATATACCTATGAGATGTCACCAAAACATAAAACACCTTGGATTACATACAATGGAGAAGTTGTCAGTGACTCACAGTTTATAATCGAGTATTTAAATAAGAAATTCAACCTTGATTTAAACAGTCATCTCTCGGAGGAACAACGTGGTGTTGCTAGAGCCATGCAGAAAATGATAGAAGAGAACTTGTATTGGTAATCGTTCTTTCTTTCTTTCTTTTTAGGGTGTTCTATGGGACGACCTTTGATGAGATGCATAAGATTGTTTCTTTTTACTGTAAATTTCTTTTCCATTTAAAGACATTTAAATTATAATGTAATGTGTTCTTGATGATGTAGACGTCAAACATCTTAAACGTTTGTAGCAATTAATAAATGAATGATCAGAAAACAGGAGTTAAATTTCATTTTCTCATCCATTTATTAATTGATATTACGCTCTATACTGAACGACGAGCTGGCAGAATCGTTAGCACGCCGAGCGAAATGCCTCGCAGTATTTCGTCTGCTGCTACGTTCTGAGTTCAAATTCCGTCGAGGTCGTCTTTGCTTTTTATCCTTTCGGGGTCGATACATTAAGTACCAGTCAAGTACTGGGCTCGATGTACTCGACTATCCCCCTCCCCTCAAATTCCAGGCCTTGTGCCTATAGTAGAAAAGAATATTTAGTACGCCGGGCGAAACGCTTTGCAGCATTCCGTCTATCTTAACTTTCTGAGTTCAAATTCTGCCTGGGCCGACTTTGTCTTTCAGCCTTTCAGAGTCAATAAAATAGGTACCAGTTGAGCACTGGGTCGATGTAATCGACTTGCACCCTTCGCCGCAATTGCTGGCCGTGTGCCAAATGTTTTCATATAACATACGTATACGGCCATATCACGTTGAAAGCATCGGTTCTCGTCCGATCACCGAGGTTAAGCAATATCGAGCCTAGCTAGTACTTAGATGGGTGACCGCTCGGGAAACCTAGGTGCTGTA
Organism: Octopus bimaculoides; assembly: GCF_001194135.2. Lineage (NCBI taxonomy): Eukaryota > Metazoa > Mollusca > Cephalopoda > Octopoda > Octopodidae > Octopus > Octopus bimaculoides. The sequence goes on along the minus strand of NC_068986.1, from coordinate 3,264,348 downwards.
AGCATTCCATTTTCTAAAGATGGTACAGTACGGCCGCAGTCAAATGACTGAAATCAATAAATGAATAAAAATATAATAGAAAATAATATAGTAAACAACTAGCTATTTGCGTCAAGGGAGATTACTCTAAAATATACATATTGGGTTTTACCTCCCTTGAGTATGTATTAGGATCAAATGTAATTTTAAATGCATAATGTTTTAAATTTTTTTCGCCAGGACCTTCAAGACTGGTTTACGGAAGGGAAGAAGTTAATCTTTAAACCGAGACCTGACCCAAATACTTACTATAGACTGAGGTCCGTCAAAGTACCAGTATCGAACTGGGTGACGGATTAAGTCTATCACAGAGGGTGGGCGTGGTTTTATTTGAACTCAGAATGCAAAGTGCTGAAAAAAATCCTCCAATCTTCACTGAAGGGATAAGTTGTAAATTTGACCTTGGCAAGATTTGAACCCACAGTGTGGGTATTTAAAACAAATACGGCAAGATATTATACCTGGTCACTATTTTACAATTGTAAAATAGAGTTTCTTCAATAGATGATTGTCAGTATAGTGTGTTAGTTAACTTTGTGGTTAAACACTTCCAGTCAATATTGCTAATTTGTTAATTAGCCAGGTGAATTAGATTGACAGAAATTTGCATAATCTGCCTTTTAACTTTATTTTAAAAATTTTTTTGAAAACTATATTTCTTTCACCATTTGTTGCTTGTTGTTGTTGTTACAATAGGACAATTAGCATACTGGGAAAAAAGCTTAGCAGCATTTCGTCTGTCTTTACATTCAGAGGTCAAATTCTGCAGAGGTCATGTTTACGTTTCACCCTTTCGAGGTTGATAAAATAAGTACCAGTTAAACACTGGGGTCAATGTAATCGACTTACTCCCTTCCCCGAAACTACTGTCCTTGTGCCAAAATTTGACAATGGCAGAACTGTTAGCATGCCAGGCAAAATGCTTAACAGCATTTCATTCATCTTTAATGTTCTGAGTTCAAATTCCACCAAGGTCAACTTTACCTTTCATCCGTTTAGGGTTGATAAAAATAAGTACTAGTTGAACACTGGGAGTCAATGTAATCGACTTACTCCTCACCACCCCGAACTTGCTGGCATTGTGCCAAAACTTGAAACCATTATTGTTATTATTATTATTATTATTATTATTATTATTATTATTGTTATTATTATTGAGCTGGCAGAATCATTAGCCCATCGGGTGAAATGCTTAGCAGTATTTCGCATCTTTAATGTTCTGAGTTCAAATTCCACCAAGGTCAGCTTTACCTTTCATCCTTTCAGGGTTGATATAATAAAGTACCAGTTGAACACTGGGGTCGATGTAATCGACTCATCCCCACCTCCCCAGGCTGCCCTTGTGGCAAAAATTTGAAATTATTATTATTATTATTATTAAGGCAACAACCTAGCAGAATTGTTAGCATGCTGGATGGAATGCTTAGCAGTATTTCGCCCATCGCTATGTTCTGAGTTCAAATTCCACTTAGGTTGAGTTTGCTTTTCATCCTTTCGAGGTCGATAAATCAAGTACCAGTTGAGTAATGGCGTTGATGTAATCGACTATCCCGCTCGCCCAAATTTCAGGCCTTGTGCCTATAGTAGAAAGGGTTATTATTATTATCATTATCATTATCTTTATCTTATCTTGAAGGGCTTTGGCTCTCAGTCGATGGGTATATAGTTATTCTGACCCAACTCTGAGAACTGTGATCCCTGCTCCGAGATTTATTGTCTGGAGGATTAGAAGAATGGTTAAGAAACAGGCTTACTGCCAAGGTATGGGTCGACACACTCCTTCAGAAGTGGAACATATTGCAATGGAAGATTTAAAGGCTCTCTCAGACTTTATTGGTAAGTGATATATCTAAAGAAATTAGTGTGTGTATGTGTGTGTGACAGAGTCTGTGATTATCCCTCCACCACCACCACCACTACTTGGTACTCGGTGTTGGTTTGTTTACATCCACATAACTTAGTGATCAGCATGAGACCAATAAAATAATTGTCAGACTGGAAAACTAAGTACTGAGGTCAATTTGTTTAACTAAACCCTTGAAGATAGTGTCTCAGCAGGGTTGCAGTCCAATAACTGAAAAAGGTCAATCATTTATTTATTTTGTGGAGAAAACAGTCTAGTGTGTATCTCTTCTGATAGAGTTTCTCACTACTACAGAAGATACCAGTTTCTATATAATCATTGAAGATGATTATACTGAAACTGTTCTGCTAGTTCTTTCACTGACTGAACAATTTTAAATAGAGTAAAGGCTGTATGCTGTAACCCATGTTAAAATAGCACAATTCACTTTAGATTAAAAAAGACAAGATAAAAAAAATAATTGCCGCTGCTGACAACAATGATCATGTAAAATTTACAAGTGATCCATTGGTTTCCAGTGTTGAATTTAATTTGTATTACAAGGCTACTCTAAACAAAACAGTCTTTTACGAGATTAATCCTATGAGAGAAACATAATTTCTTTGGTCTCATTTAAAAAACATGAGGTGATTACTCAGTGGTGGATATTCATAGCCTGAAATAACAAGTCATTGAGTAATTGAGTCAAATATCCAGCAATGAGCAGAGCAAATAAGGAAGATAGACCTAATAACTACTATTGACAGCTTGTTTAACCCTTTAAGTATGGTGACCATCAAAAAGAGATTTGTCAAAAGCTTGTAGAGAGAGATGAAAGTTGACAATAGCTAATTCAGATTGTCACACCATGTTCCATCCATCCATCCATTTTTTGGCATTTTCCCCCTATTTCTTGGAGGGTATGAGAGTAGAATGGTCAGGCTTCTTCTCTATAGAAGCAATCATCATTGCACTTTCCAACTCGATTCTCAAGCATGATCTGAGACTATGGATATTATTCAACCATCTCATTCTTGGTCTACCCCTAAGCTTCCTGTCAGTTGGCAGTCTAAATATTTAACTGTAAAATATTTCATATGGTCAAAGTGACATGCTCAAACGTTAATTAGGATACCTAAATGATTAAAAGATAAAGGTATTTTACAATCCTTAATTAACTTCTAAGCTTAAAATTTTAAATCACATTTTAATAATCCATATAAAACTCAAACTGAAGGATTTGTATATAATTCAATTTCTTATGAATTCTACAGGAAGAAAGAAGTTCCTTATGGGAGTCAATCCATGTGAAACTGATTGTGCTATATTTGGAATGATTGCTTGTTTAAAGAAAATGCCAGAAGGTAGCTTTTTCATAAAGGTCTTTAAAGGTTAGTATGACCAGTTATTTTTAATTCAGAATGCTTTCATATTGTAGAATAGGTGGCATATCTTATTTTTTAATAAGTTTTTCATAACATTTATTATGACTAAACAATTCATAGTATCAAACAGCTTTTGAAGTTATGTACAGACTATGTAAGAAGATTCTAATAGCTATGTATTAATTCAAAATTGAAATGGATGTAATCTTACACTTATTTTCATGTCTGTTTTTCCATGGTAGCATGAGTCAGACAAATATTATTGAGACAATATTTTCTTCCAGCTGTTTGCACAACCTTACCTCTTGGTTAAGAAAATAAAAATAAAAGGGCTATTTTTGAAGGCAACAAATCATTGCCTTGAAAGCATCAAACCATTTGTATAAATATATAATTATCAGTGTAACAAGTTACAAGAGATAGTATGTTACTATAGTATTTACATCCTTGAATATTTCTAACAGTAGTTTACCTAAAATTAGGGCCAATTAGCCCCATTTTATTTCATCTTTTTGATACCAAGACTACCTCTGCTTCTATGATACAAAACACCTTCTTCAAAATGTGATATTTAAATAAAGTGTTCATCTTAAATTTATGTAAAAATTTTTTGCTAATTTCCAATCACCATCTAAATAATGAACTAAAATATTTTACTTAATCCTCAATTTTTTTTATATTTTCAAAATTAGTTGAAACATATATAGTAACAAAAGGGTTAAGACAATTTATATTTTAAAATTCTTTCTGTTGTTTATTTGTTGCTTTTTTTGTTTTATTGTTTATTTTTTTGTATGTTTTCATTACAGAATTGTATTTTTTATGCTACTATTTCTTCTCTTTATTCAACCAGATAATTCATTCCCAAATCTAATTGCTTACTGTGAAAGAATGAAAGAATTGTTCTGGCCTGATTGGGTTATTCCAAACTGGAATGGTCCAACAATGGGACTTCAGCCACTAAGACCATAGTTTTTCATAGAAGTTTGCTTGGTGTAATTTCTAACAGCTTTATTTTTCTATTTGTGTTCTTTTTTTTTTTTTACCTCTTTTCTACTAAATAAAACATATCAAATAGTTGTATTGCAATCAAGTACTGAAGAATTTTGATAAATAGCTGATACCTGTTTATATATATATACATATATATATATATATATATATATATATATATATATATATATCCAACAAACTGTTTTCCTTTCATCATGTGTTCTTAAAAATTAAAACCATTCTTGTAATGGAATTTATACCAAACTAGTTCTCAGTAAATATTTTATATTTCCTTTCAAGTTAAATCCACAGCTCCTTAAAATATTAAAAGAATTATTCAAAATATTAAACCTGTTATTTTTTTGTTTGTATTATTTTCTTGTTGGTTGGACTCATATCAGGTCCAACTGAACGGACATAAAATTAAGGGCATTCTAGCTTTGACCACCACTTGTCTTCTTTTAAGGAAATGTAGGAATAAATTATCAAATATTCTTTCCTCATTTAAAATTGTAGGGTGTAATTTAAGAGAAATTTTACTTACATCCAAGTTTGAAATTGTTGATGAAGTCTTTAAAAAACAAGGTTTAAGTTTTAAGACCATAAAAAACACGGTTTAAGCCTTAAGTTCAAAGCAAAAATCTAAATATAAATTACATGCTTATGGATTTGTAAAACTAAGGATTATTCTTTACTGTACAGATGCTCCGTAACAGCTTCTCTTACACACTTACAATTCACCCCTAATAAGGTTCACCACTCTTAATATAGGGGTTCCCACATTGACTTCTTTTCCTTGTTATTTTCTAAACTAGTACCTATACCAGAATGTCTTATTACATGGGCCCAGAGAATAGGGGTCAGGAACATTTGGGTTTTAGGGGACCCAAGATTCAATTTGAAAAATAAAAATTAAGATTCATATTATTAATGTTGTTGTTGACTTTTTAGTACTGTACAATTTGCTCAGTTCAGGGGACGAACAGATATATATAGATATATTGGCAGCATGTGGAATGGCATTTTCATCACTCGTTCTCTCACTCACTTTCTCTCTCTTTCACACACACAAACACATACACACACACTCTCTCTCTCTTTCTATCTCTCTCTCTTTCCTACATATATTTTGTCCATGTGAGTGTATGTATCAATGTACTCAAATGTATGTATTACTAGGACAACTGGATAAAATTATAACATCCATATTCTTTCATTCTCTATCCATCCCTGCCTGCCTGTCTGTCTCTTATACACACACACACATGTATAGACACATATACACATACAAAAAAACTTGTACATGTAACTTAATATATGTGTGTATGTATTCATACACATGGTTGAGTTTTACGTATATAATGCATGTGTAAGCATACACTTACATTAGTGCATTATTTATGTATACATGTAAAGGTATCTTCCAGATAAACCAAATCAAGCAGTTTTCAAAAATATTTATTACAGTCCAGTTCACATACACTAGAACACTTGTAAGTATTTGTTACTATTCAATTCGAATTCAGATTTCAACAACATGAATAAGAATTAATACAGTATATAATATATAATCAATTTATTATATACTGGTCCAATTGTCTTAGTTTCAGTATCGAAACAGATGACATAGTGCTTAAGTTAACAAAAGCTTCTTGACTAAAAATATAAAACCATTCTGAACTAGCACAGAAACCTCTGTGTAGTTGCTGTTCATTCATGATCCGTGGTAAAAATGGTTGTCTCCTATTAATGTTTACTTCAGTTTTCACCAGATGTTATATAATGTAGCTTTTATTTGATCGCCAAAACAAAATCACACATTGTATTGAATTTTATTCTCGTTTTAGCCTCATGTCAAGCTTGATCATGATGACTTTATGATCAAATGCTTTACTTCAGATACAGTTATGTTTGTATAATACAACCACGTTGTACAGTGTTTTGTTTATAAACTGTAATTTGAACGGCTTCTATTTCTAACAGGTTGAGCGAAGGTCTTTAGTTGGCTTACATATTTATATATCAATTGTGAAAGACTTTACTTTTTCTTACAAATTATTTCAACGTTGGTCGTATGTTGACAGATGACACAAATAATACCTTCTATCTATTTCGACGATTTCGTTTTTTTTCTTTCTTTTTTTCTTGGGCCTTAGAACTCATAATGCCGGTTATACAGTTTCCAAGATCACATTTTCCTGAATGGAACGCCAGTCTGTTGCAGGGTTTGAGGCCAGCGATTCTATGAAGGAAAGAGTCAAGACGATGTTTTATTAGGCAGATTACTGCATTATACGAGGCGGTGCTGAAAAGTTCCTGGCTTTGGGTAAAAGAAACTACAAGAAGATTAGTTAACTATGATACAAAATGAAAAGAAGAAAATGCAAAATGCTGAAAAAGCGAGGCAAAAATAACCACTGCAAAGCAAAAGCGAAAACATGCACAAAGGAATTCCATGTGTTAAAGCAAGTTCACAGACTGCACTATATCAGTCAGTTCAGATATAAATAGTTTTGCACAGCTTGGCGGGCCAGTGCACACGACGACCACTGCACGTCGGATTGATGTATGTAGATGAAGGCGGGAACGGGGTGTGCAATTGTGAAGGTAATGAATGCGAAGATGTAGCTTGTGTTTCGTGGTGAACAGTGTATGTGAGCGGGGTATGTGGCTTTGGTGTCAGAGCGTCTATAAAAGCTCGTTTTACCATGTCAATTTTCCCATTTAATGTCCATGGTGAAAAGATTATCAGTGCTGGAAAGGACTCAGTAAGATCCTGTGTATGGTATGTGAGGGGACTTTTCATAGAGTCATTGCGAAGAAACACGTGGGTCCACGAAGCAAAATCCTTCGGGACCGAAGATGTAATAGTTTGTTGTCGGGAGGTCATCAGCGGAAGATTGGTGAAATACTAACGAAGTCTGTTGACGTAGAGAGCAGAATCTTGGGAGGAAAAGTTCACATGGGCCAGCATTTGACCTGTTAAGAATAACGGTTCTCCGTAGAGCAGCCTCGCTGAAGAGTATCCAAGATCCTCCTTGACTGCTGAACGGCAGCCTAGAACAATGAGTAGATACTCGCTCTATCGCTGTTATGATAAGCGCGCATTGCAGCCTTCAATTGGCGGTGGAAGCGTTCCACCATACCATTTGAAGCTGGATGGTAACTAGTAGTCCGAATGCGCCGCACGCCTAGAATTTTCGAAAGCCCATGGAAGGAGTGGGATTCGAACTGCCTACCACGGTCAGTGGTGATCGTGGTATGAACGCCGTAACGCGATATTCAACCCGATACCAGAGCTCGCGCTACTGATTCTGCTGTAATATCACACAAAGGGATGACTTCCGGCTAACATATAAAACGGTCGATGCACGTAAGGAGATACGTAAAAGCTTGACTAACTGGCCACTGTCCAACTAGATCGATATGGATGTGACTCGGACGAGCGTCTGGGGTGTTGAACATACCAAGAGGAGTACGAATGTGCCTATGCACTTTAGCTTTTTGGTAGAAAAGTCATGAACGTGACCAAGCAATGATATCTTGTCTCATATTTGGCCAGAAGAATCCAGCCGAAATGAGTTTCACCGTGGTTGAAGTTCCGGGATGCAGAGTGTGGAAAACAGTTCGACGGTGGGTCTCTGGAACAAGAGGACGTGGTTTATCTATCGAGATGTCACATAATATTTGTGTGTCAGAAGTAGGCACAAGCAAGTACTTAAATTTACACGTCGCAAATTCTGGTGAAGCAAGATCGATCGACTCTAGGGGAGGCTGATCTGCAGAAAGAAGATGGAGGCCGATATTTGAAGGTGGTGACAAAGAATTTACACGAATGCGAGAGAGAGCATCTGCCGCTGCATTCTGTGCACCAGAGATACGACGAATACCATTGGTAAGCTGCGAAACAAAATCTAGATGACGAATATCTGTCGGGCTTCGAACGAAGTGCAGACGATGATCGTTATAGATCGTAAATTGGCGACCTTCAAGTGAGTATTGAAAGTGTCTAACTGTCAGGTACATAGCCAAAAGTTTACGGCCAAACGTGCTATGGCGGGTTTCGGCTGGTTTAAGCTGTCTCGAGAAGAAAGCGAGAGGTTGTGCTTGCTGCTGGTGATGTTGCTGCGAAACTGCACCAACAGCTGTATTTGATGCATCCACGACCAGCAAAAGCTGGGCATCAGACACGGGATATGTGAGAAGAGAAGCGCTAGCCAGCGCATGTTTAACTTTGAGGAATGCCTCAAGATGAACTGGGTCAAGGGAAATAGGCTCGTCTTTCTTTTTTCTATTCAGTAAGAGATCAGAAAGAAGAAACAGAAGGTCCGCACAATGTGGACTAAAACGGCGGTAATAATTAAGATCAAGGAACTGTCGAAGCTGTCGCAAAGAAGTAGGTGGAGGAATATCCTGAAGAGCTATTCCGTCAGTGCCGATGATGTCGCCCATAAAGACAAGTGAAGATGCACCAAAAACACACAGAGGTATGGTATAACAGTGTCCTACGTGAACAAAAGAAAAGTTCGAGCTACTCGTTGTAGGGTCACAAATCCAGAAGAAGGTGTATGCAGCATAAATAACATGTGACACTGTTATTATATATTGTAAAATGTGGACAGGATAAATGTTCGAGCAGTCCATAAATAGTTATTTAGTTCTAGAGTGTTTCTTCCTTCGATATTGTCTACGTGGTAGAGATGAGCTCCAACAGCGACATGACAAATTACGTCTGACTTTCTTGGAGGCTCGGATGGGACTGGTTAAAATTTTCCCGAGACTTTGTAATAGGCGGCAGTGTGTATCTATGCGCGAGGTAAAGCGGTTGGTTACACTAGCCAAATCACGTATAGATGGATAACAGTTCCGCCAAATGGAAATAGTGCTCCTACAGCGTCAAATATATCTTTTAGAAAATGGAGGAATCGTTGACATAGAGCTTGGAGCTCAAAATACATCAAGAAAATACAGAATTTTCCATTGCATGAAAATTTAGCAACAAAGCTTTTTATTGAGTGGTCACATGAAAGCCTGTGGACAAAAAGAAGAAACGTAGCTCGGGAGAATCTGGGGGTTTGTTAAAGTTTTTGACAAAGTTCAACTATCATAAAAGTGCCACTCAGTATTGAGGAAAAGAATCTCGCGAGAATATGTTTCCCTCCATTTGCGTTGTTCTGTGTCAAGTCTTGCTGAAAATGACAGGAGTCAGAAAACCGAAAGTGTGTCAGAAGAAATGACGGTTCAAAAGCAACAAAGGTAAATTATGCATGCGTGTATGTATGTATGTATGTATGTATGTATGTATGTATGTATGTATATGTGAATGTATGTATGTATGTATGTATGTGAAGGTGTAAGCGTGTATGCGTGCGTGTGTGTGTGATCACATACAGGCATCCTCATTGGTCCAACAGGTGTTCTGCTGTATCTGGATAAGTTTTTGTTTTCATCTCTCACCTAGATAATATCTACTAAGTAGTCTACAGAAAAAATAATACCTGTAATAGATCAGTGCTCTGCAACCGGTATGCCGCGGCACACTGATGTGCCACGAGACGATGCTAAGTGTACCGCAGTGTACCCTGAATATAATTTGTTCTCCTATACCTTTAGTTATATTTTTAGTTCAGGTGTGCCGCTGAATTTTGAAAAGAATATAAGTGTGCCGCAAGTGGAAAAGGGCTGTGGTGCACTGTAATAGACGAATTATTTTGTACTAAAGGAGCAACAGTTAATTTCCTGTTGTGTAGATCCTGGTAGTTGCGACACAATTAATTAAAATAGAAGGAAAATATATATTTAATAATGTTTGGATGTTTGTCTTTAGTTCAATAAACCAAATTTAATATTATCTGTTTTCAGTTACAGTCACTGTACCTAAAAACTTTTGTTTTTAATTGGAATAATAATATTCGACTGTGAAATAATTGTATTTGATAAAGTTTGTTTCCAGTTGAAATAAATGTATCTGATTATAATTTGGTGGGTGAATCAGATAAAGCTACAAATAATAGCGTGTAAATAAATATTGGTTTTGGGGTAGAAAAAGTCGAAGTCCCCCGAGAAGCCTTCGACCATTTTTTTTTATCCAACAGGCTATTTACACGCTATTATGTGTAACTTTATCTGATTCGAGTATCACAGTTCAAATAAATAAATAAATAAATAAATAAATAAATAAAAGAATTATTTCACGTTCTCACGAACATTCTAACTTCTTATGATGCCAACAATATAATCTATAATGCTTTTTGGTGGAATAGCTTATTTAAATGTTTGTTTTCAGTTGAAAGAATAATATTTAATAACGTTTGTTTTAAGGTAAAATAATTATATCTAATAAAGTTTGTTTTCAGGTGAAACGATTTATATTTAATAATATTTGTCATCATTTGAAATATAATTATATTCAATAAAATTTAGTTTTTCAACTGAAAAATGTTCAACAAAATTTTTCTTTCTGTTGAAATAACTGTATTAAATAATGTTCGTTTTCCCTTAAAATCATTATTTTTAGTAATGTTCGTCCTCAGTTGGAATTATTGCATCTAATAATATTTGTTTTTGCTTGTATTTTCTGAAATAATTATATCTTACAATGTTTGGAGTTAGCTGAAATAATTATACTTAATATTATATTTAATAATGCTTGTCTTCATTAGAAATATAATGTTTGTTTTCACTTGAAATATACTTAATAATGTTTATTTTCAGTTGAAATATCGAGCTGAGTACTTATACAACTGTTCCGAATCAATGACTATAAAACAAGTTGTCAACGAAAATCAATTGATTTCATTGATTCACGATGATTTCTTTATTTGTTGGTGAGAAAGTTCTTATATCACACCGATTGGCTTATTTGATGCCTCATCCTTCCCAAATTATTTATGTCTCCTTTGAAATCGTTAAAATATATCATATTTTGTCCACATGTACAAATTAACTGTTCTATTTCTATAACCGTTGAACTTACGTGGCTCTTTTTCAGCAATGAAACAGGTGTAATGATGTTGATTGGGTAAGAATTCAACTAGATATCGTGGCACTATTACCTTTTATCACTTCTTTATAAAGAACTATCGTGTTCTTTTCCTCAGTAAGACTACTTAGACAACCTCTGTTGAGAAGAGACAAAAAATCGAATCAGAAGGTAATCAGAAGGTAAGTGATTTTTTTCCTTCCGTGTACTGTCTTATATTCTTGCATTATGCAAGGTAAAATTGTCTTCACCGAGGTTACAACACAATGCAGACACGTATATATATATATAT
>NC_068986.1:3246656-3252656 GCF_001194135.2 Octopus bimaculoides | reverse complement strand
TCTGTGTGTGTGTGTATGTGTGTGTGTGTGCTTGTATATATTGCTTTTCTCAATAATGATATAATTTCATGCAGATTATTATGTTTTCAAATATGCCTCTGACTTACTAGTAATCTTATAGACTACGTTATGATCAATATTTTGGTCTTCAAGAATATCAACGTCAATTTTGAGATATCCGAAAGTTTTTTTTTTCTTTTTTTTTGACAACTGCAATGTCAGGTTTTCTATGTTCCTTGAACCAGTTCATTTGGATATGAAATTGTCATACGAATTTTATTTTTCATTGTACAAGAGTATGTACAATCATATGTCGGTACCAGGTACCATGCTGTATTTTTTTTTCTCTGCCATAGATTCTAATGGAGTCGGAGCACATTTTGTTGCGGAGGACGTTCTCATTCTTGGAGGCTAGAATTTTGCAATCACTCTTTTGGTCATATGAACTTAAGATCAGTTCAAATGTTTTTGTCTTATGTAAGAATTTTTGCTCTACGACAAACTGCAGGGGAAAGCCTTTAACCTTTCATGCATATTTGAACTAGTCTGAAGTTTATATACTTTCCGTAACTGTTTTGCACATCTACTCACGTATTTGTTCCGATCTGACAACCAATATGCTCTATCAGTAAATAATATTTTTTGAGTTACCATAAAGGAAGTGTTTCTTCCTGATCAGCTCAACGTTGTCTCTGTTGGCATACGGTGCAGAAGAGAACAAATGAGTTCGAACTATATCTACCAGTCCAACAGAGTGCACTCTGAGCTGACTATGGGGTTTTAACACCTTTTTGTCTTTAGCGAGAACTTTATTTTCTCCACGACAAACTGCAGCGAAAAGCCTTTACAGGTTCAAATATCTTTCAAATACATTCGAACTGGTTTTAAGTTTATTACTAGTTATCAACGCACCAGTTTAGTTAACACAGCCCATTACTTTTCCTTCCGTGTTATTATAGAGATTTCATCTTGTCTTTTCTGTTTCCTTTTCCAGATTTCCATCATTCCTCAAGAAATAGAAATATAACGAAAATAAACATTAAAAGAAACGTAAAAAGTAAAAGAGAAATAAGAACAAACAATAATGGAAACAAAATCGATACTGATCAAATCCTGTTTATTCACATTGGTTTTCTTTCTATCGAGTCAAACTACTTCAGCAAATCCCAACTATACTGTCACAGAGGAAGCCTGGTTTGATTTCCTCATCAAGAATTTTACCAACTCGAACGACGATGACGTAATTCGTGTAGTGATTGCATTATTTGGAGATGTTGCGCCAATGACTGTCACCAATTTCGCTGCTATCACACGAGGATACAACCGAGGAAAAGTACGTTTGAATCTTCCCTCATTTCATTATCTTTTGTCATACTTGTCTTCCGGTTTTCATTTTCTTTTTCTCTTATCTTGCTTTATATCGTCCATTTTTTCAGCCTTTCTTCCTTACTTTTCTTCTTTTCTTTGTTTCCTTTTTTATCTTTTATTTTTTTTCTGTTTTTCTTTTCCTCCTGTTTCTCTGTGTGTTAATTATTTCTTTTTACATTTTCATTCAGTTTTCCTTTCCAACCTCCATTCTATCTATCTATCTATCTATCTATCTATCTATCTATCTATCTATCTATCTATCTATCTGTCCATCTGTCTGCCTGTGCATACATACATACATACATACATACATACATATGTGTGTGCGTGTGTGTGTGTGTGTGTGTGTGTGTGTGTGTGTGTGCGCGCGTGTGTGTGCGCGCGTGTGTGCGTGTGTCACAACTGTTTGACAACCTATTTTGGCATGCATACTTCCCTGTAACTTAGCTGTTCGGCAAAAGAAGCCGATGGAACAAGTACCAGGCTTTTTTTTTAATTGAGTACTGGGGTCGAACTGTTCGGCTAAAATTGTTCAAGGTGGTGCCCCAGCATGGTCGCAGTTTAAACGACTTGAACAAATAAACGGTAAGAGATAATATACATCTTTTATCTTCTACTTGTTTCAGTCATTAAACCGCTGCCATGCTGGAGCACCGCCTTGAACCATTTGCTTTAATCGAATGAATCGATCCCAGTACTTCTTTTTTGTTAAGCCTGACACTTATTCTATCGGCCACTTTTGCCGAACCGCTAAGTTACGGGGACGTAAACACATCAACACCGAGCGGTGGCGGGGAACAAATGCAGACACAAACACACACACACACACACACACACACACACGCACACATACACACACACATGTAAGTATGTATGTATATTGATATATAGACATATATTCTTTTATAGATGCGTGACGGTTGATGTGGCGCTTATGTAACCAAAAGATTGCGTAAAAGCTGTCAACTAGCGGAATTACCATATTCTCTCCCACTTTGCTCCTATTAACTGGTCAATTTTTATACATACCCTCTACCACTGCGATTCCTGGATTTTCAGAAAGATGGTAAGGTTACATCCTAGCCGTAACCATAATCTTTCTCGATAGCCACGCGCCAGGCTGGTAGCTTACTTCGGATTCTGGTTGATTCTTTGAATCCCTTTTCTTATATATAGATATATATGTAATGGCTGCCAGGCGTAGCTGCGTGGTTAAGAAGCTCGCTTTGCAGCCATGTGGTTCCAGGTTCAATCCCACGCTGCGTTACCTCGAGCAAGTGTCTTCTACTATAACCTCCGTCGGTTAACGCCTTGTGAGTGAATTTCGTAGGCGGAAACTGTTAGGAAGCCCGTTGTATATGCGTGTGTATGTATACGTGTGTATGTGTATGCGTGCATGTGTGGTGACTTTGTGCTTATATTTCTCTTCTCCCACCGCTTAATAACCGGTGCTGCTTTGTTTACATCCTCGTAACGTAGCGGTTCGAGTAAAGAAACCGATAAAATAAATCCTAGAATTAAATGTAAGTACAGGAGTCGATTTGTTCGACTAAATCCTTTGATGCGGTGCCTCAGCATGGCTGCAGTCCAGTGACTGATACAAGTGAAGGATAATTCTCCACTTAAATATCATCTCATGAGATTATCTTCAAGCAGAATTGTGAAAGCTTGAACTGTATGGAGTTTTTGCACAGAACTCTATTTTGTTTTCCTCGATAAAGATCTAAGTCTAAAGTATTGGATATTTATCTTTCCTCGCTTTCATTACGCATACATTTAGACTGCCATGCTTCCTCTTAGATGGGAGGTACGTGGCTGTGTAAGGGGCACTGCGGAGGGTATACAATAGCTTTGGCATGGCGAAGCAGTATCTTAACTGGAACAGTGCTGGGTGGGCGTCGATCATATTCAGTCTCTCCGTCAATATTTTCAAGCTGGCAAAGTTTAGAACTAAGGGTGAAACGAATGGCGGGCAGGAGGATCCGCGAACCGCGGTTAAGGACGTCCTTTTTGGGGGGGCCATCCGTACCCGTTAAAGTATTTGCCGACAAAACAGATTCTCATCGGTTTCCTCTGATGTTTTTTGTTTTTTTTTTTTACCTTAAAAATTGCCATTATTGCAGTTGCTTTTATACCATTTTCTTTGCAATATATTCACAGGAAAAATTACATTACAAAGGCACAAACGTCCATCGAATCGTCCCTGATTTCGTCATTCAGATGGGAGACATTACAAAAGGAGATGGCACGGGAGGTAAGCTACAATTACATATTTTATATTTACGCATGCGTGAATGTTCGTGTGTGAATATAAATTCTCTTTTGTGTACAGAGTATGAGTAACGGTTTCAAATTTTGTCACAAGGGCAGCGATTCTGGGGGAGGGGGATAGTCGATTACATCGACCCCAGTTTTCAACTGGTATTTTTGTGTATGTATGTGTCAGACATTCTCATTGGAAACTGTTAATGGTCCTTACCTATAACTTTATTATTATTTCCGATCATGGAACTGCAACACATATCTATTTCACTCAGATTTTTCTTTAGTTTTTGTCAAACTGGAAAGTACTATTATCCCCCAACTGGCGATGTTTCTTTATTTTTATATTTTTCTCACATCTCTCTCCCGATAGCGGAATACCTAGCTTATGGAAGCCTTACTCAATGTCACGATCCACATGATTGGCTATTCTAGAAACAATTCTAAAAGACTCTATCTATTTATATTCTCTATCTAAATTAAATGTTTTCGAGTGATGCCTAATGTTTTGGTCTTTCATTTTATATATACATACATACATACATACATACATACATACATGTATGTATGTATGTATGTATGTATGTATGTATGTATGTATGTATGTATGTATGTATGTCAGTTTGAAAATAGTTAACTTCTGCTTGAGTTTATTGAACCATTAGATCGGGGCTTATTCCATTTTCATGGCGTTTGAACATCTGAGAGTACAAGATTCCTCTCTGAATGTGGCACCAGTCCTTATAGTGCCGCTGACACTCATTTTCAGATGAGTGGGCATTATGAAACAAAGCACCTTGCTCAAGGACACAGCTCGCTGTCTAGTCCAAGACTCGAAGCCGTGACCTTAGCCACTAGTCCACGCACTCTCTCTCTCTCTCTCTCTCTCTCACACACACACACACACACACACACACACACACACACACACACACACACACACATGCAAAGATGTGCAATAATGCGTGCATATATTCATGCATTCATAAAATGCCAATATACTCTGATATCATATTAAATTATCAATACAACATTTCCCATATAGGAAATTACGAATACAATTAATCAATAAACTTACTGATAAAATATTAATTCATACTAGAAAAGTATCTAACTCTACTGCAACTAGACCGCTTGTATCTATTACTTTCGCAGTCCAAATGCTTCTAGGGTTGACTTTGTGTGTTATCACGTCAATGACCATAAAACAGGACATTTCTAGGAAAATAACCATAAATTAAAAACGCAGAAACCAGCTATGATTATAATATATAGAAGCATTTTATATAGGAAAAACTACTCTTATTCTTTTACTGGTTTGTGTAATTAAACGCCTTTTAGGGATTTAGAAGAGCACGTCGAACCCAGGATTTAATTTAGTTTGGGTCGATTCAGCAAGAAACCTTTGTAAAATCTTTAAAAGCTATGAATTGAACGAAAAGTTACAAGTTAGACAAGCGTATTTATATATCGTCACTAAGGAATCAAATCCAAGTGAGCAGTCGAAGTTTCAATAACAGTGATATTGGAAACCGCCTGATGAAATGGTATGAATTAAGATGATAAGAGTGTTTGTATCAAGCCAAACGGCTTGCAAAATGTTTCTTGAAATGTATAAGAACTGCTTGTAATATAAACATTATCAGTAGAAAATACTTAACGTGTGTATGTGTTGCTTAAACGTCAGAAGTTGCGGCTTTCCGTCCGGGAAAATCCCTACAAAGATATATAGTATTTAAAAAAACACAATATACTTCAGAGATATGCGAAACGGAATCGCCCCAGAAGTGATCATGAGAGCAACAAGTACGTATTTCACCGTAGTTGCAGCTTATCAATGTTGAGTACTCGTGTCAGTTTTGAAATAGAATCGAAATCGCTGCTCTGAAGTATATACAGATAGTGTATAAACTATCTACTGGTTTGTAATGGTGCTGCATAAGCAGAATAAATTCGAATTATGCTATAGAAACACTTCTATAATAAAACTTGGTGTCATATTTTCTGTATAGGTCGTTCTATTTATGGTGATAAATTCGATGACGAAGATTTCATTCTCAGCCACAAAGCAGCTGGTTATGTTTCTATGGCTAATCACGGACGGGACTCAAACGGTTCTCAGTTCTTTATTCTTCTGAACAAAGCCAGATGGTTGGATGGAAAGCATGTTGTATTCGGGAAAGTCATCAAAGGAATGGTAA
The DNA here is from genome assembly GCF_001194135.2 of Octopus bimaculoides. Classification (NCBI taxonomy): domain Eukaryota; kingdom Metazoa; phylum Mollusca; class Cephalopoda; order Octopoda; family Octopodidae; genus Octopus; species Octopus bimaculoides. Next base: position 3,246,825 of record NC_068986.1, on the reverse strand, counting down.
GTAGTAAATATTTTGTATTTTGTTTCCATTTAATATGTGTGTGTGCCCGCGTGTGTATATATATATATATATATATATATATATATATATATATATACATAAACACTCACACACTCGCACACACATACATATGCATATATATAAATACTTACACATATACATACTTACA
>NC_068986.1:3235818-3246115 GCF_001194135.2 Octopus bimaculoides | reverse complement strand
TGAAAAAAGTAAATTAAACGAAGCTATGGCTTAATCAGCCAAAGGAGTAAATATAAACAACTGAATACTTGTCAGTGATTGGTTGAAATTATCGAAATAAGACAATTTTTTACATGAAATAAATTCGAATACAAAAATATTTTTCTGTTCTATAACACAAAATAGATAAGTATACGAAGTTTGAAAGTCTTTCGGTACCAAAAGCACTACGTAAAACATTAATGAAAAATGTGGCCCCCGTTTTAAAAAAGATCCATATGTATTTGTGTGCCTGTGTTTGTCCCCCACCATTGCCTGACAACCGATGCTGGTGTGTTTATGTCCTCGTAACTTAGTGGTTTGACAAAGAGAACGCTAGAATAAATACTAGGCTTACAAATAATAAGTCCTGGGGTCGATTTTTTCGACTAAAGGTGGTGCTCCAGCATGGCCGCAGTCAGATAACTGTAACAAGTTAAAGATTAAAAGAATATACACACTTAAGTACATGCATATGTATGTATTTATGTATGTATGTATGTATGTATGTACGTATGTATGTATTTATGTATGTATGCGTGTGTATCTTAGTCTTTATTTTCCCACTGCTTGACGATTGGTAAGAAAAAAAAAGCGACTGATGGCATAAATAATTTTAAATATGGACAAAGGTCGATTTCTTCAACTAAACTCTACATCGTGGTGCCCGCCATATGGCGCAGTCCATTGGCTGAAACAAGTAAAAGAATAAAAGAGTAACTGCTTACCATTTGCCCGTAGTGTATGTAAACTATCTCGTCACCGCCAAAGTGGTCAGCGCAGAATCCGAAGGCTAAGAATAATCGTTGTTGTAGCTTAACTCGAAGTCGACTTTGATCGAGGGAAACAAACATAATCAAAAACATTTAGGAATAATATATTGCAGATTACTTTATCTAATATGTCTTTTAACATTGTATTTAATACTATAGGTTGTTATAATATTTTCTTTTCTTTTTTTTTATATTTTGCAGAATGTTATAGAAAAAATCGGAAATGTTAAGTCTCACAAGGACACCGCAGTTCCTTTTACAATTGTGAAAATCGTGGATTGTGGTCTGGTTGGTATAGAAAAGAAATACCAGCTGACAGAGGCACAGAGCTTGTCCAACAAAGATCTCTAACAAAATCAAAGTGTAACTGTTATAGACAATATGTAATTAGAGAGACACAGAAGTTACTGTTGGGTGGGATATATATTTTATTTTAGATAAAAACCTAATTGTATGTCTGCAAGCTATAAAATAAAATATGCTGGCATGCGTATTTGGCATTGTGCTGTATGTATGTACGTGTGTATAAATGAGCTTGTGATTATATACCAACGTAGGGCGATTAATTTGGCAGAATCGTTACCGCAAGATGGATGGCGGCATTTCGTCGGCCTTTGCGTTTTGTGCTCAAATTTTGCCAAGGTCGACTTTGCCTTTCATCCTATCTGGGTCGATAAAATAAGGACCAGTTGATTCACGAAATTGCTGGACTTGTGCCAAAATTTGAAACCATTTATATACCAGTGTGATGTGTATGGTGGAATACACTTGAGGCATTTTTCATACAGTGAATTCATTGCCGATTTCTTTAATACATCACAGTATGAATACACACATGTGTGTGTATATGTACGCCTGTGTGTGCATATACATAGCATGCTATTGACTCTGTGTGTGTGAGTGATTGTGTGTGTGTGGGGGGGGGGAGAAAGAGTGATAGTGTGTGTGTGTGTGTGTGTGCGTGTGTGAGTCTGCGTGTGTGAGAGAGAGAGAGAGAGAGAGAGAGAGAGAGAGAGTGAGTGATTGTGAGTGACTGTGCGTGCGTAGGTGGTAATTGTTTCTTGAGTAAAGATTGAATTTTTAAAACAGTAACATAGATATATTTCATATTTTCTTTGATTTGTGTAGGAGTGAGTGTGTATGTATGTATGTATGTATGTTGGTGTTTGTATGTATATTGGTGTGCGTGTATTCCAAGCATTAGAAAATGCACACACACACACACACACACACACACACACAAAGATTCATAGATTACATTGATTTGGCTTATTTTTCATCTATGGTGAAGGTGTCTCAGGACCGTATATCCACGACCCTCTTAGGAATATTTGGGTAGAAATGGATGGATGGATAGATGGATGGATGGATGGATGGATGGATGGATAGATGGATGGATTTCAATTTTGCATTCAAATTTTAGTGTAAGATTCTTCATATCCCGACAACGATATTGCATATAAATGTGACAATTTAGTTAAAGGTCATTTCAAACAATCTTATAGGTCAATAGATGAAGCATCCACAGTATTTTCTAACTTTTTAATTATACGAAGCTCTCTGCTGATACTTCGTTGACTTAACTTGACTGAGCAAGTATCAGAGAAGCAAGCAATTGTCTTGGGCTTAGACAGAGCGTAATACTGATTTCAAATGTTGGCACAAGGCCAACAATTTCAGGGAAAGGGGAAACTTGATTACATCGACTCCCGATGCTCAACTTGTACTTATTTTATCGACCCCAAAAGGATGAAAGGTAAAGTCGCCGTCGGGGAACTTTGAGCTCAGACGAAATGCCGGTAAGCATTTTGCCCAGCGTGCTAACGGTTCTACCAGCTCATTGCCTTAGGCAGAGCGTAGTAACAGTCGAACTTTTAGCACGACAGGCAAAGTGCTTGGCGGAATTTTCTGCCGAGGTCTGCTCTGCTTTTCATCCTTTCAAGATCGATAAAATAAATACCAGCTGATTACTGGGGGCCGATGTAATCGACCTCCCCCCTCCTCCCCGAACTTGCTGGCCTTATGCCAAAATTTGAAATGATATTAGTTCAATTCACCTCCAGTTAAACTTTGTTTTGCCAAATCCGAACATATATTCTCTTCTGATGATCTCTGATACCGGTGTCCGGTATGCAGAGTGTCGATCGACTATACTTGCACAAGCAATCTGTTTCCAAGTCTCTCTTCAGCCGAGGCAAAGCACAATACTCTCGAGATATTCCCTATTGCAAGGTCAGAAGTGCGTGTCTCTTGCATTAGAGATCTTAGTAAGTGCTTTAGGATTGCGACTCTAAACCACTTCCACAAGTGACGTTGTTAGAAGACCTCATCTCTATCTCCTTCTACTGAATGTCACCTTCATATGCCAGTAATGGTAACCGATAAAGGAGAGTTAACGATAGTGTTAAGTTTGCAATATTTCAAACCAGTTGCTTGCGATAAACACGTGTCTCTTAGTATATACGGAAGATAAAATTTTAATATTTCTTTTTGTATATCCATTTCTCTTTCTCTCTCTCTCTTTCTCTCTCTCTCTCTCTCTCTCTCTCTCTCTCTCTCTCTCTCTCTCTCTCTCTCTCTCTCTCTCTCTCTCTCTCTCTCTCTCTCTCTCTCTCTCTCTCTCTCTCTTTCTCTCTCTCTGTTATCAGTTAAAAACATTCGGCTGACACTCTACTAAGGCACCTTTAAATATCTTAAATCCATCTTTTTGAATATTTTATTTTTAGATGGACGTATCCTATGCGCCCACGAAACTTTAAGTCACTCGGAACCGAGTCAAACTATTGTTAATACATATTCGTGAAAATATAATAAAATATTGAAGTGAAATATTTTGTAGTTTTGCTTTATTTATATATTTATTCATTTATTTACTTTGTAAATTTGAGTTGAATATCCTGGAACAAATATAAACTCCTGGTTAATCGAGTCAGCGACATAGATTCTCTTCCTGGCTGAAGTTATTACACTTTAAACGGGGCAGCAAGGAGACTCTATACGGTTAATGAACTTGATAGAAATAGTAGTTAAGTTAAATTTCTCATGAAGCCATAGTTTACGATTTAGACAAAAGGAAAAATACGTTGGGTAATGTAGTTCTGGATATATTGTCTGAAAATAAGCGATGGCTACGACTGGAACTCTGCTTGACCAGAGTTCACCTGGAACTAAACACCTAAAACTTACAACAGTTACTTTTGCCAGACATTGACATAACATGAAAAGGTGTCATAACATCGGAGCCCAAACAGTTTAGACTGTGCTTATTCCTACTTAACACCAGCACTTTCGATACTTTCATTTTCAGATGTTTTCTCTTAGATTTAAAACTTAATTCTCTTTCCAAGTTTTGGTACAAGGCCCGAAATTTTGAGGGGATGAGTAAGTTGATTACATCAACACTCAGTACTCGATTTGTACTTTCTATCGAATAGTGAAGGAAAATTGATCTCAGTACACACTTATAAAACAAAACGATGTTTTTTATCATTTATGACTGTTTACCGTATTGACCAAACTATATCGCTGGTCACAACGAGCTTTCAATTCTTTCTTCTTGACTGCGCCTTTTCCATCTTGACCGAAATCATTTAACAATTCAGCAAAATGGTTAGAGCGGAGCCGATGGGGTTGGACACAATAAGAGTGATGAGGGGTAAAGGGACAAGCGAATCGTGGGCGTTTGAACGAAGCTCCATTAGTGTACCGATAGAAAGAAGAAAGAAAAAAACAAGAGAAAAGAAGCAGCACGTCTGTGGGTCAGAGGCCGGAACACGTCTGTGGGTCAGAGGCCGGAGCACGTCTGTGGGTCAGAGGCCGGAGCGTATCAATGATTTTATACCAATCAGTCCAGTGGTTCTTCTCTGGATGCAGTCTACGATGCCTATATGCGTAGCAATAGCAACACCTCTTTTATGGGAGCCGGCCCCGCTCCTATTGATCATATGTTTTGGTGATTATCTTTTATCTTTTATCTTTTACCTATTTCTGTCATTAGACCGCGACCATGCTGGGGCACCACCTTGAGGAATTTTCAGCTGAATGAATCGACCACAGTACTTATCTTTTTTATCAGTTTCCCTCTACCAAATCCACTCACAAAGCTTTGGTCGACCTAAGGCCATAGTTGAAGACACCCAAAGGTGTCACAGTGTGAGACTGAACCTGAAGCCATGTGGTTGGAAAGCAAACTTCTTACCTCACAGCCACACAACCGCACCTGCGCCTATACAATATACATTGATTATTGGCTTAGTTTCATTCCTTCAGACAAGATAGCTGTCAATGGATCGGGCGATTATAATGACCTTTTGTCCAAAACGACCATTGCACAGCTAATATTTGCATAACCAAGATGTTTGAATTCTAAGACTTTTTTGTCACTCAACGTTGATTTGGTCAAGAAGAACTCACCGAAATTATTCAACAAAAAACAATATAAACAGAAACATTGTATTTTTCATTTCAGTTAGAAAATGGTTAATTTAACTGATAAAGTGTTTTAGTTCTATATTAGTTACGACTTCAAACAAAAGAAACAACTAACTCTGCCAATACCGCCGGCCAAACCTTGGTATCAAACGTGGAGAATGAATACAATCAATTAATTGGACCCCAGTATTCAACTGCTACGTATTTTATCGACTCCAGGAATATGAAAGACAAAATCGACCTCAACGGGATTTGAAATTAGAAAGTAAATGTATACAACTATAATGATTTCAGTCGCATACCTTTAAGTTTAAATCAATAGAATTCATCTCAGTACATCACTGTTTCTAGTACAACCCTCGCGGAATGAAACTCAAGTTGTAGACTCAATTTTATCTGCTGTGCCCTCTACCCAAACCTGTTAGCTTTGTATGATGACAGAATTGTGAAACTATATATAAAAAAAAATCCGCAATGTTCCCTGTGGTTCTTTATGTTCCAGGTTCGGATCCCACGGAGGTTAACTTTGCTTTTTAAGCCATTCGGAGTCGATAAAGTAAAATATTGATCATTTACTAGAGTCGATAGCATCAACTAACTCCTGCACCGGTCTTAGTTAGAAACAATTCTTACAATGAGAGCAAAGGACGGTGAACTGGCAGAATGGTTAGAGAGTCAAAAATGCCTTGTGGGATTTGTACCACCTTTTTACATCCTAAGTTCATTCCAAGGATAGATTTACCTTTCACTCCTCCTGGGACGATAAAATAAAGTGATAGTTAATTACTGGGACCGACTAATCCCTCCCTTCTAACACCGTTTTCCTTGTGCCTAAGTTAGGAACAACTATTATAAAAGTGAAAGGCGTGAATTTACCTGAGTCGTTAGAGCACTTTTCCGACTCGTGACGTTCTGAGTTCAAATTCCGCCGAGGTCGACTTTGCCTTTTATTGTTTCGGGGTCGATAAATTGACCTGCCTTCTCCCTTCTCGGAACTTCTGGCCTTGTGCCAAAATCAAAATAATAATAATAATAATAAATATTATTATTATTGTCGATAAGGCGGCGAGCTGGTAAAATCGTTAGCATGCCGGGCAAAATGCTTAGCCCGTCGCTACGTTCTGAGTTCAAATTCCGCCGAGGTCGATTTTACCTTTCATCCTTTCAGGGTTGATAAAATAAGTACCAGTTGAACACTGGGGTTGATGTAATCGACTAGTCCCCTCCCTAAAATTGCTGTCCTTGTGGCAAAATCTGAAACTATCATCATTATTGTCGATAAAATAAGTACCAGCTGAGTAATGGCGTCGATGAATCGACTAGCGCTCTCACCCAAAATTGTCCCACTAGTAGAAAGGATAGCACACCGGACATAATGCTTATTTGTATTTCCCCCTCATTACGTTCTGAGTTCAAATTCTGCCGAGGTCGACTTTGCCTTTCATCGTTCGTGATCGATAAAATAGTACCAATTGAACACCGAGATCTAGGTAATCGACTTACTCCGAAATTGCTGGCCTTGTACCAAAATCTATTATTCCAACGTCTGCCAAACATCAGGAAGAAATAATAAACTAGTCATGTAATTTTACCCTCAATTTTTATAAACGAAATAAATTCAAAATACAAAAACAGACATGAAACAAACGATTGTTATCTTAATAATATTTAAGTACATTTGCCGCAGTTTATAATATAATTTTATAATATAACTTTTTAAACGATGATTCATTGAATCATGAGGGAAAAAAATTGTCTGTAGAAACTGGCGGAGGCAGCACTAGCGGTGGCAGCAATAGCGGCATTGACAGCAAAGTTTATAATTCTGGTGAACTTTGTATATGGGGTACGAGGAAAGGAATTTGACATTTTATATCCGATGTGAGATTTCTCTCCTCCGCACACCTCGGCACCCAGAAGGAAAAAAACGTTTCAATCAGGAAATGCGAGAATCTTCATTTTTTTTCACAATATACAATCTTATTCAAATTCGTGAACTTCACACAAATTCTTTCAATGTTTGAATAAGTTACTGGGACGTAGTCATATGGCGATAGAATTTGGCTGAAACATAGCTGTTGTGTGTATGTATGGAGGTAGGATTTCTATTATGGTATCTTAAATTATTGCTTGAATATAGAACGGCAGATTGGTCGAGTCATTTGAGTGCTGTACAGAATTCCTTTCGGTCTTTGGTCCGACTCTCTGCTGTGAGTTCGAAACCCAGCAAGATCAACCTCAAGCTTCTTGCAACCTAAACTGTAACCGATTCATAGTACTATTAACTGCTAATTTTATATTGGCTTCAAATTTGGCACAAGGCTAGCAATTACGGGGGTGGGGGATGAATAAGTCGATTACTTCGATCCCCAGTGATCAACTAGTACTTATTTTATCGATCCCGAAAAGATGAAAAGCAAAGTCGACCCCGACGAAATTTGAACTCAGAACGTAAAGACAACGAAATGCCGGGAAGGATTTTTTCCGGCGTGCTAACGATTTTGCCAGCTCGTAGCCTTCATCTTAATAACATGTTGATAATAAACAAGATTTATACAGCAGTATTTCCCTCCAAGACACTCTTTTGAATATATATATATGGGACATATATATATTCAGAAATTTAAAATGTCTGAACTTGAGCTGATAGTGGCAGTCGATTTTCTCAGTCCAGCCAAAAAAACTGTGCTTCCCAATTTCAGTCGGGGGGATCTATGTTTCCTCGGTTCGATGATTTTATTTGTCGGTCGCAATTCCTGGCAGAAGTGTTATCGATAACAGGGCGGGATTTGAACTTAGAATTCACTGATCTGAAACGGATATTGTAAAGTATCCCAGCCAAAGATCTAACAATTTTGGAAATACACTCACTCTCCTACGCTTGTATTGCGAAAAGATGAAACGCGAGGTTGACCTCGCTGGGTTTCGAACTCACAGCAGAGAGTCGGAACAAAGACCAAAATGAATTCACAGCACTCTAATGACTCGACCAATTTGCCGCCTAAACTCTCGGTCTATTTATGTCAACATTATTTGTGCAGATCTTCCTTTAATAGAGCTTATTTCTGGTAATGTTATCTCTTCATTAATCATCTTTAGCATGTTTCCAGCCTGAAATGTATATTATAATTCGTTTGATTTAGGCGTGGTCAGCAGAAGAGGATATTATATCTATAGCCTCTAAATATACATAACAGTAATGGTTTCATGCCGGCAACGTAAATATATTTTCCTATTTCAATTTCATTAAGTGGAGAGTGTCTTTTGCTTTCATCGTAATATTCTATTGCATATGAAAACACTACATATCATTCAATTCTTCTATAAGCAGCTTATATATCCTTATTGCCCAAATATTGTTCCCTAATCCACACAGTACACTACTCCTACTTAGCCGGTCAGTAACGTCGAGGGAAAGGGTTAAGTCGATTACATTGACCCCTGTGTTCAACTGCTACTTATTTCATCGACACCGAAAGGATGACAGGCAAAGTCAACGTAGTAGGAACAGGAACTCAGAACGTAAAGATGTTCGAAATGCTGCTAAGCAATTTGCCCAGGGTGCTAACTATTCCGCTAGCTTATCGCCCTGTATATTCGACCACATATTAATAGCAATAATGCATAAGTCTTGTAAGCTAAATCAGTTGGTATCCACCAACGAGAGAAACTGATGTAGAGTACTTGCCATCGAGTTTCAGAAAAATTTTATATGGATCAGTGAAATTTCAAAATTTTTCCCGTGCAAGATTTGACCAAATTATTTACAGGGATGTACATCATATCTTCTGGCTATATTTTTGCTATACTCTATAATATTTTACTTACTTCAAGTTTCTGGACATTGGACATGTAGCATTGGCTTGTAGTCTAAGTCCAACAAATCGAGAACCAGTGTTTACTTTTCCGTCCAGTACCTATTTTATCAGTCTTTTGCCAAACCACTAGGTTACAGGGACTTAAACTAGCCAACGCCGGCAACAAGTGGTGGAGAAGGGGACAAACACACATACACACATATATATATAAACACGACGAGCTCTCACAGAATCCATCAACAAAATTCACTCACAAGCTATTGGCGGCCCGAAACAATAACATAAAACACTTAGACAAGACGGCGCACTGTAGGACTGAACTTGAAACAACTTGGTTACAAAACCTATACATCAATAATAAGGAAATAGTCATTGCTATCATTAAAACAATAGTAAATTGTTGGTTGGGGTAGGGTGGGGTGGTGGAGGACAACCGTTGAATACATTGACTGAGTAGTTATTGCGACCCTAGAATCATAAAACGATTATTTATATCGACTTCGAAGGGGTCTGAATCTAGAAAATAAAGGAACTTAACTGGGTATAGAAAGTTGCTTCACCACTCGCCCCGCTGTTCCGCCGTTTCCTCACCAGCCTCAAATAAAAAAAGTAACCATACTCAAGTTGCCGGTTAAATTAAATCCCAAGTCCAAAAATCAAAAGAAAAGCCAGAATTTTTCGAAAACATGGGACACACACATAGGCATACTTCTCTCTCTCTCCCTTCCCTTCTGTGTATATATATATATATATATATATATGCATATTTGTTATACATACATACACACACACGTACATACAGATTATGCATACACACGCACTCACATCGCAACTAATTTCTACAGCTGAGCGAACTGGAGCAACGTGAAATAGAGTGTCTTGCTCAAGAACACAACATACAGCCGTGTCCGGGAATAGAACTCACTCACAACCTAACGATGGTAAGTTCGACGTTCTAACCACTGAGCCATGCGCATTCATGCACACACACACACACACACACACATATATATTATATAAACATATATGTATCATATATATATATATATATATACATATATATATATATGCATATCATATATATGTACATATATATAATATATATATATATATATATATACATATATGTATATACATATATATATGTATATACATACATATACATATATGTATATACACACACATATATATATATACGTATATGCATATATATGTATATACACATATATACATATGTATTTACACATATATACATAT